>NC_051164.1:73973179-74311506 GCF_013339745.2 Dermacentor silvarum | reverse complement strand
TGTGCCACCAAATCGTGACGGCGACTTTCCATACTCGATTTCGCCTCGGTGGCCTGCCATTGTAATAAGCGGCTCTGCTGCTAACCTTGTAAAAACTAGATTGAGAGAGTGTGGTGGCTTATAGACATGCTATGTACGTACAATGCTGTGTGTATAGATTTCGAAAGCGCAGAAAGCGAGAATCTTTCTGTGCTTTCTTTATCCCCGGCATTTGGTGCGGCTGCCCGGACGGTTTCTCGCGAGGTTAAGCGGGCCGATCTGGAGACTGTGCAATGGTAAACTAGGCTGATCTCGGGGATCCCGCTAGGAAAACTGGGCCCATCGAGGACACCACCTCATTCGCGCTCGCGGGGGTCGCGGGGGTCACGTGGGTCGCGGGGGTCACGTGGGTCGCGGGGGTCACGTGGGTCGCGGGGTGCCGGGGGTCTATGCATTCTGTCGTCTTGCCAGGCAGGCTTGTAGTCGCTATGCTGTAAAACGCGGTGCAGAAGGGGCACAAATTTATAACGTTTAATTGAGCCGTACGCTATAAAGCTTCGCTTCACGTAGATTCCAAAGAGTGCGTTGGATCTGCCTATAGCTTTTACACCTACATACCCTGCAACCTATTCGAGTGTAGGCCTGCTCGCCCACTCGTGTAAGTGAGGTAAAGGGAAGAGGCTTTACTTTACGAACCAGTGTTAAAATATTGAAAACTTTTTTTTTTCATTGTCTGTGTACTTGAATAATACTGACGTGTTTTTTAATGATTTTGATTAATTGCTCTATGCATGATTTACCCTTAGCTGGACGGTTACTTACGCATGGATTTTAACGCGATAGCGTTGAGGGCCCCTTGTTGCAGATAATCCGGCGTTGGCGTCGGCGTGGATGTAGGCGTCCGTGGCGGAAAAAAAACCATCCGCACCATTGCATCCGGAAGGTGTCAGTGCAGGCGAAAATCATTCCGAAGTGGTGCAAGGTTTTGGTGAACAGAAATTGAATTTCTCACAGTGAATCCGCCAGAAAATGGTAAAGTACAACTTAAGCACAACCTACAACATGGTGGCGTCGACTGTTATTTCAATGTGCGAGAAAACATAATTCTGTTATGAGGAAACTCAAACACAAATATTTTTTGCCAGCATTTCTACCATAGAAACACAGGCTCACTCGGGTAGCCTACTTGCGGAAACCTTTTCCAGATGGCGCTGGCATCCTCGGACGGTCAAATTGGGACTTGGCCCGCCAAAAACGTTTTTTTTGACACGGGCGTGCGTCCGGGCAATAGCAAACAATTAATAAAATAATGAAAAAGGGTCCCAGGGCCTTCACATTTTAATATAAGACGACTTATATTGCCCCTGGAGATACGTCTTCCCAGCAATGCATTTCTGTTTAAAAGTGAAGCCGACTTTAAGGAGATCGGTGCAAGCTTGGTCTTTGTAAGCCGGCTTTCCAACGTTATGTGTTGCAGCGAATGAAGCCTACTTGCCGGTTGCGAACGAAGCTATGCGAACGGGACCCGATAACGCTATCGCGTTCTACTCTTAAAGGCGAACCTTTAGCGTCCTCCAATTTTTTTTCTTTTTCTTTGTATCTAGTTGTGTAATTGTTCGCAAGCTTTTGTGTAATTTGATGAAATTGCCATGGCTCCTGTACTTTCTTTCTTCTCTTTTACTGATGAGAACTGTTTTACAAAGATTAGGTGCTCATGAACCGAGACCAACGCGCCGCGGTGGCTTAGCGGCTATGGTTGCTATGGTGTTGCCCTGCTATAAGCACCGAGATCGTGGAATCAAATCCTGGCCGAGGTGATTCCATTTCGATGGGGCGAAATCCAAAAACGCGCGTGTACCATGCATTGGGGGCACGTTAAACATTCCCTGGTGGTCAAAATTAACTCGGAGTCCCTCACTACGGCGTGCCTCACGATTCCATTCATGATCGTAGAAGGCTACAGCGCCGAACCGACGAAGACGAAGACAGGAGAGGCACACAAAGTAGACAGACACGACGCTGAATGTTTATTTCGCCCGTGCACAGCTAGTTTTATAGTGAACAAGATCACACATGCGCACAGAACCTGCTCATAACGCTATCGCACCCTGGCATTTGAATCTAGGAAGGTAAGCTTTTTTTCCCACAAGGCTATCGATGGACTGATGACGCACTTATTTAGCGCACATGTAATTGCGGCAGCTTCGATAATTTCTCTAGTAAGACTGCATTTGCTCCTGGATACAACCTTACATTTTTTGAGGACACGTTTGCACCCACAGTCGCGACTGGTGCACACCTAGATGACCTTGATTTGGGTTGTAAACATTGGTCTGGTGCTCTCTTGGCCGATCGTTAATGCATCGGCTGGTTTGCCCGATGTAGACTTTACCACGTGAGATGGGTATCCCATATACGACACACTGGGCACATTGTGGGAGGCGCTGTCTGTGCATGGTTTATTTTTACACCGAGCCTTCTCTTGGAACACAGCGCAAGTTTGCTTACTCGGTGACACCAGTTTCCTAGGTGCGGAAAAAACAACAGATGCACTTGCACTCCGGCCAACCTACTTAAGGCTGTGTGATATCACCGTTGTTATTTAGAACGTCAAGAAGTACTAAATCGTATTTTTATCGATTTTAGATACGTCGACAATATTTGAGTTCTTGACGTTCCAAATAACAACGGTGATTTTATTGTAGCAGTCGAAAGTGTGCTTAATGTTTTTTTAAGTCACGCATGACCGTCACGCATGAGCTTTGTGAACAAAATAACATTCAGTTTTTTGACCTGCGCCTACAGTTTTTGAGACAGCACGTGTGCTGGATGTTTGAGCCAGGGGCCAATAAGCCATTGCTTCCATTTGGGTCTGCACGCTCAAAACTCGTAAAGAGAAGTATTGTTGTCTCTTGCCTCACAAATGCCTTGAAAAAGTCCTGTGTCCACAAGGCGGAAGGAAGTTTTCGGTCGCAGATCTTCCACTCCAGTGCAGCTGGATATGCCTTATATTTGCACTTTAGTGTCGTGGAAGGCATACTTAAGAAAGTGAAAAGATCTGGTCGCACATGGACGCAAGTTACCGAAAGGCAAAGTCGCGATAACGCAAGGAAGCCAGTTATCCCATATTTTCACGGAATTTCACACAGCCTTAAGTAGGTCGGCCGGAGTGCAAATGCATCTCTTGATTTTTCCGCACCCAGGAAACTGGTGTCACTGAGTAAGCAAACTTGCGCTGTCTTCCAAGAGACTTGTGGCTCAGTGTAAAAAAAAAAAAAAAAAGAAGACCATGCACAGACAGCGCCTCACACAATGTGCCCAGTGTGTCGTATATGAGATAGCTATTTCATGTGGTAAAGTCTACATCAGGCAAACCGGCCGATGCATGAACGATCGGCTAAGGGAACACCACACGAATATTTAAAACACAATTCAAGGTCACCTAGGTGTGCACCTGTCGAGATTGTGGGTGCAAACCTGCCTTTAAAAAATGTAAGATTGTATCTAGGAGCAAATCCAGCCTTACTAGAGAAACTATCGAGGCTGCCGCAATTACACGTGCGGGAAATAAGTGCCTCAGTTGTCCATCGATAGCCTTGTGTGAAAAACAGCTGAACTTCCTCGATTCAAATGACAGGGTGCGAAGCGTTATGAGCAGGTTCTATGCGCATCTGAGATCTTCCTTGTTTTTTTTTTTTTTTGTCAAGCGTTCACTACAAAACTAGCTGTGCACCGGCAAAATAAACATTCTTGTTGAAAGTCAGCCCTGTGTCTGTGTACTTTGTGTGCCTCTCCTGTCTTCGTCTTCGTCGGTTGCGTGCTGTAGCCTTCTACGATGTTCAATTATTAAGCCTAACTGGTTACTCTGCTCAATTCATGAACCGAGACTGCCCAGTCACGCCCACAAGCCACAAGGCTTCTGCGGACTTGAATTTACTAGCATTTACTTACTATTGCGATAGCAATTATGTGAACACTTCAGGCGCATTTCTGCCATCGCCGTCGCCGTGAGGTTCCGTTTATAGTCCAAGCACGATAACATAGTCGGCGCGCGCCGTATGCTGTATGTGCGAGTGAAAGCTAGCGAGGGTCAGCCGACGATCGGGCTCAATCTCGCGTGCGCAAGGGAGGAAAGCGGGGAGGGATCGCGCCATCTGCCGTCGTGCGTGAGGCACTGCCGGGAGGGGAGGGACGGGGGAGGGGGCGTTGTACACCGGCGGCTGCTGCGTAGGAGCTGCTGCGCGGACGCCGTATCTTGAAAGCGATCTGCGATGTGGTGAAAGTGCGTCGAGTGCTGCCAGCTTCGTATGCGCTGTGCTTTCGACGCTTAGTTCGCGTTGAAGCGAGCGATAACACGAAGGTCAATTCCCTCACTGCTGCTGCAGCGCGGCTTTAACTCCAGCGTTTTGACAGCGAGTTTCCGCAATTATCGAGCGAGATGTGTTCATGTGTACCTGTGCGTGCGTGACACCGTGCTTGTTAATTTAGTTAGTAAGTGAATGCTTGCAAGTTTTATACGGCCAATAAAACTAAACCCTGACTTCGTATAGCTCTCTATTAATTTGCTATCGCAATCGATGCTTAGCCTTTCGGGCGAAACTGCGACTTTTTTGTACTGAATTAAGCATTCTATCCTATTATGTTGTATTCTAATCTATTCAAGGATATGGATGTATCCGTGGTCGCGAAGCCTTGGATGAAAAGTGGCCCAGAATCAATTGGCGAGCGAAATCAACAAGATGCGCTATGGGAGTTGCGAGTGAACTGCCACTCTGAGAAGGAGGGACAAACGTTATTAAAAATATACCTTTTGAAATAAAAAGAATCTAACAAGCCTCTAGCTTATTCAAAGAAAATATAATTCCTAATTATATTTAAATATATGTGAAGGATGATTGGATATATTTTCAGTATCAATAAGCATATATTTTTATTAGCGCCGCGTGAAGGAAAAAGGGGGCGTTCACGCCGCTGTAGAAAAGCACGCTTGTAAAGTTGGTGTACTACGATACGCCCCCTTCAAGTGTGTTGTTGTGTTACTCCTCCGTGTGGTTGCTGAATTCCAGTGGCGCGAGTTTTTACGCTTGCTGAGCGCGGTGTTCTCGAGGTGCGTTACATCGTGAGCCACAGTGCTCCGGGAAATGTTTTCACGTGAAGTGAGAAATGAACATCCGGGGAAGTGTCGGCTTCAGCGGTCTTCGTGCGACTTCTGTGACCGGCCGGCTCGCACTTGCGTTTATCCAGGGTATACGCAAGGGGTTCGTAAGAGAAGTAAGGGATTCGTAAGAGAAGTAAGGGGATCGTAAGAGAAGGACTTCAGCTGATTTGTGAAAGGTTGGTTGTTTCCACGTACGGCTCCGTATTTTCCCTCCTCATCATGACATGCTTCATGCAACTGATTATTTAATTGATTGATCAAGTAATTCAACGATCTTATTTATTTATTTACTTATTTATTTATTTATTTATATTTGTTTATTTGTCGCAGCCACATTGTCACTCTGCACTAGAAAGCTTTCGAAAGCACAACAGGTTGTGTAGTGCGTACAACGCCAGATAAATTAGTGCTGAGATATATCGGCGCCAAGTTTCGCGCGCCCGCATCTTTCGTGCGATCCTGAAAATTGACGGAATATATAACCAGTTTTTAGTTGTTCGAAGCAAACGTCACTTCTGTTTGAACAAGCTGTGGAAGCTAACTGAATCAACCGGAATATAAACATCGACTCTAAAGATGAATCTAGACCACTCCCACCGGCCTGCCGATCAAAACTAAATGAAAATGAAAAAAAAAGGGAATAAAGGTGTGTATATTTATGAAAGATACGCAAGGCAAGAATCAACTTCTGAGGTTTGAACAAAAGCTGCATTTATGTTCTGGTTGTTACGCGGTAGTTACGGTGTGTCCAACCTCGCAATTGTTTAAGAAATAATCTCGAGCGAGCGTTGATCGCACAGTGTTTAAGTGGCCTTATAGCGGCGCGGGGCAGGGGGTTTGGCAACAGTGTGCGCGAGTGCGCAAGGCGATTTCTATTTTGAATGCCCTCTACTGTCCTGCTTGCTTCAGGAAGGTCCCACGCCGCTGCCAGGCCGCTGACACGCCATGCCGCATACCCTCGCGCGATAAACATTCTAAGGATGCACGTACGTTCTCTAGTCAATCTAGTACTGACGCAGTTATGCATCAATGTTGATCGCGCATTGCTATCGTTATGCGCAAAGTTTCTTGTTGATGCAGATATTGTTGATGTGCGGTTTTTTCCCGTTGTCACAATTGGTGCGGACAGCATCCCACGCAGTAAAATTTTTCTGCTATTGTTTTCAGCCAATAAAAGAACTCAGTTGTTGAGAAAAATTAGGGCATAAATAGGAATAACTTTGTTTCGACGCGAACTCGCTGGTATACGTGGAGCATCGCTCTGCGCTTTCAATGAGTCCCCTACATACCTGACAAGCAATGAAATAATACAAAGACATATGGTACGTTGCCGTGTGAGCTCAGCCGGCTGAGAAATAAATATTAATCAAGGGCCAAGTTAATCCCATGGTCACGAACACACAGAGTACTTATTCTCACAGCGAAACCAAAGAGGAGCGGCAGTATGTCTAAATTTAATTGACTTGCCAGTAGACATGACTCCAATACGTCCACAGTTCGACCAGGTTTTAGAGAGAGAGAGAGAGAGAGAGAGAGGAAAGGCAGGGGGGTTAGCCAGATTCGAGTTTTAGGTTTGCTACCCTGTACTGGGGGAAGGGAAAAATGGGTTGGAAATAGGGTAAAGAACAGGTAACAGGAAAGGAATTGCAGTTACATGCGTTCACACAGGCCGGTTGATCTCTAGAAGCGCAGTAGCGTTTTGCATGGCCTTCTGAAGCGATGCCAAGTCCCGTCGATGTTGTAACATTCTTTCTTCCGATAGAGGCTGATCGTCCAACCGGTTCAGCACCACGAAAAGCGGTTGTCTCTGCACGCTGTATTGTGGGCACTGACAAAGAACATGCCGAATAGTTTCCGCGTCCCTGCAATCGCCACATGCTGCGCTGTCGCCCATCCCTTTAAGGAATGCGTAGGCTTTGGTAAACGCGACGCTCAACCATGGCCTGCACAAAAGGGTCGCGCTTGTTCAGGAGAGTCTCGGTGGAAGTCGAAGACATAAGGTTGGATCCAAGGTGTACAATCGGGCGTGCATAAAAACTGGTTCATTCCTCTCTGATGCAGTGAATTGACGTGAAAATAGGTGAAGTATCCTTGCAGCATCTGTCCTATAGATAGCGGGATCGATAGGCGGTTGTCTTCTACATGAGCTAAAGGAGCAGCTTGGTCAGCATTTTCATTGACTATATTCTAACAGTTACTTGGTAGCTGTTGAAAAAAAATCGATTTTGCGTCCTTTCTCTGTCAGATGTTGTACGGCCTCTGTAATTTCGAACAGCATGCGGACCGCGCTGTAAGGCAGACAGTAAACACTGCAGTGTCGTCTTCCAGTCGAAAAAAAGAAAAGAAATGGTCTATGTGGGCGTTGGTTCGTCATTAATAAAGTGTAGCTCGACACGAAGCGCCGCGAGTTATGCTGACGCCGACGTTGTGAAGTGAGACGTTTTGATCTTGATAATGGTGGCTTTTGCGGGAGTGACGACAGCTGCGGTAGAGCTGTTCGGCAGTCATAGACCTAAAGCGCCCATCAAATGGAGTTTGAAATTTAACAATGCATAGTCCACAGTGTACTCGTGTCGAGTTGTAGGGTGTTTAAAAATGCCTCCCTCATCGCAAAAAAGAAAAGAAAAAAAAGATAAATTACAAAAAGACATCACTCCTTTTCTTACCAAATATGGCGTCACTTCCGCTTTATTGTTTCTTCCGCTGGAACTGTCCCTCCTTCCCCACATCGATGGCACTAAGCCCGATAAGCCGTTGATGAACCGCCATTTTCTGAACGAATGGGGTTCTATGAAAGCTTCGCTACCATGTACGCATTTAACTTTGTTAACCTTGCTGGTATGAGCTAGTTGGCTAGCTTTGCCGGCATTAGAGCACTTGCCGATTGCACCACCAAATTTAACGGTTCCCATTCTTTGCAGTGACCAAGCATTATGATAATATCTGAGGGGGGTTTACTTTTTACAACCCTACTGGGTACTACGTAAGCTATTTCCGACAAAATGACGGCAATCTGGCACGATTTTACGTCGTAAGGAAGCCGGCGTTGTGAGACGTCCTATAGAAAAAAAGCCTGGAGTAATAATAATAATTTCATTCTCACACTGATATTGGCGAAAAAAAATAAAAACAAAATGAAATTAACAGGGGGAACAATACAGAAGCTAAATATGCCGAAGCCAGTAGGGACAACGAGCGAACTGCGCTGGTCATGATAAGCAAGAAATGGTAGCGCCCTTGGCGACAGCGAGCCTGCCGACCCCCCAACTGCAACCCCGCATCCTTCCTATTTTTTTTTGTCCGCCCCGTTTATCTTCAGCTGAAAACGAACTGCGTGGCCTCACAGAGCCGGAACAGCTCTCTTCTCCGGCTGTAGTGCTTCTTGGAACACGCGGATGTATCTCAAGAAGAGGGAGAGAGTTGGGGGCGAACGGGCCACAAACTAATTGTCGAATGGTTTCGAGTTTCACCAATTACGCCCGCCGGAGATTGCCCGCCCCCGGAGGCCTCTTGGGTCACAAAAAGACCGCACTCGGCTTCCGGACTTGGTTGAAGGTCCCAGAAAGCCGCGTCTACCGCCGCCGTCGAAACTGAAAGCTCCTCATCGGCGCGGAAAGGCGGTGGTATACCGTCAACCGGAAAAGTTTGCAGGACACGGTTTTCCCTGCAAATCTGAATTCCTGCTCTGCTAAGGCATGGTGCTTCTAATTGAATTAATTACTGTGTAGGTGGCGAAGGCCACCTACACAGTAACATTTGGAACATGCTGGAACACTTGGAACATGCTGGGACATTTAATTTGAGGCTGTGTGACCGCCCGTGGCGAGAATTCAGCTTCATGGCAGATCCTGTGTCCCGCAAGCTTTTGCGGTTGCGTGGCCATTGTCTCGCGAACGCGTGTCTTCATTGCGCACGCGCCGACTGCTTGCGTAGCTTTGAGACATGCAGTTGCAGTGACGTCCCGTATAGACTGGTTTACAAGGAGAACTAACCGCCGTGTTCTCAAACGATCCTCGGCTCGCAGTTCTTCCACCACTCCACCTATAGGGTGCCTCGATGCGCGCCCTACCCACCGAGTTGAGCGCAGCGCCGCCCCTCGACTGAAGAAGCCACTACGCATCTCAAGGATGGCCGCGGAGTGTCAATGAAGCGCAGTAACCAATTCTGTCGAAGGGCGGCGCAGCCAGCAACGCAGGCTTCGCCCCGAAACTCCGAAGCGGATTGGTGATGTCGCACAGCCGGACGCCGGTGTCGGTAGAGACGGCGCAGTATGCAGAAACGCGCCCCGGATACAGCGGAAAATGTAGAAGCATTAGGCTCGGTTATAGCGAAGCACTTGAAAAGGCTCAGTTATAGCGAAGGCATTGCACTGGCTTTAGTGAAGCGTTTGCAAGATCTTGGGTAGATTTCGGGCTGCGCGAAACATACCTCTAACACTTCCGAAGGGTGCGAGAACTATCTCGTGCAGCTCCGCTCTCTTTAAAGTACGGGTAGCTTGGATTAGCGTACATCTGCAAAGTCTTTATTCTTCATTTCGACTATGATTCGGCCATACGCGTGCGAAAGGCGTCCTACCGAACGATTTGCGACTATATCCGCGTCACTCGCGCACTTTCGTCGCGCGCGCTCAGAAGTTCCTTACGTCGAAAGAACGAAAACAAGAACGATGGGAATAAGAAAGGCACACTGCGAAAGGCGTGGGAAATATTTCTGATTCCCGACACTTTTTAAAGAATTTCCTCTATAGTAGGCGAAGTAACACCCGCCTTTATGTTTTTTTTTAAACTTTGGTTCTTCGATTCTTACTCTCGAAAGGCGCCCACCGAGCGCGGAAGCGAGGGCCTTGTAAGACGCTCGAAACACTCCGTCATGTTAGAGCGGGCGCCCACAGGCTCGCCCAGCCGCGTCGCCGAAATTCTTCATCTCGTCGCGCCATATAGATATCTACCCGCTCCCTTCGCACTGGTGCGTTTCCTCCCCCACGCCGTCCCGCCCGCCCGCCCCTGGCCGCAGGAGTTTCTCGCGTCGCGCCCGATCTATTTGTCCGGTAACATGGTTCGGCGCTTCGTCTCCATAATTGAACGGCGCGCCGTTCCTTCTCCCCTTTCGCGTCATTTACCCACCCACTCAGCAACTTCCGCGGCGGCATACGGCGCTCGCTGGCGAAGCGCCATTTTTTCCCCAGCCTTTTTGTTTCGTTTTAGGTACGTCGCTGAACGCGCACTGTAGGATTACGTAATCCCATCGAAGCCGCCTTCCGTATCCCCGAACCCCCCCCTTCCCTTGTCCCGATGGTGGTCCCTCCGCTTATCACTACGTGTGTATGCGTGGTGCGGTTGAGAAAAGCTTGTCCGAGAAGGTTTTTTTTCCCCCTAAATCCTCTCTCCATATGGGTAGCGCGCGGTGTATTGAAGGGGGCTCAGCCGGCGAGAGGAGCAGGGCGAGGAAGTGGAGGAGGAGCGTCGCGCTCCAAGACGGCGGCGGCGGATGCTACGACGACGCCGACGACGACGGGGTGATGCGGAGGGGCGCGGCAGCACTTGGCGCAACATGGGAAACCCATATCGCCGTCGTAGATTGATCCGCCGGCCGTGTGTGCCAAGCGCTTTAAGTCCACCGTTTCATCCTTTTAAAGAGTTTCCAGTATAACGTCGCCCCCTTTGACATGCGCGCCTAGCTTCTACAAACTGAAGAGCACCAGCAGTGTCTGCGTTCGGGGTGTGCCGTGTATTGAGGTAGTGCATTTTTATAGTAACATTTTTTTTTTTTTGGGGGGGGGGGGGAGCAGGATTTCTTATTTCTCGGGGTCTTTGAAAGGAGTGATGATATCACAGATCCTGCGAGCTTCAGTCACCCTGTATACTATTTGCGACACCATAAACGGCGTTTTAGGTAGGTTATGAGGGATCTAGTGTCGAAACCCGTTTCTTCCTTACGTGCATTCTATCGAACCAGCGCAGCTGTCTTTGCTCGGTGGCAAAGCAGGAATTTAATACAAGCTGCGTCTAGAAAACAGGACTGTACATCCCCTCCGTGCGGCCGTGCTCCAAAACTCAGCTCCACAAATATTCTGGTATTGAAAAAAGGCTCGCCTCCACGTTGAGCGATCACAACTGGCTGACAATGGTTCGTTTGCCGCTATATTCTAACGATGGTGCCGTGGCATCTTGAATTCCATCGCAAGCGGCCGACCACTGATAGATTATACGGCGACCATCACGTTTGTTCGAGAGGCTTTCGACACTGTCTGAACCATTGGAAACCGAGGAGGTCGTCCCGTCGTTTCATATTTCTTGCCCCTTTTTTTCTGCTATTCGCTTCAACTCTTAAGCAACGGGGTATAACCTAAATGATTCGCTGCTCAAGCATTTCATGTAGCACGCTTATCGTGCACTGCTCGGTTGCTAGACCTTGACATTTTTATGTCGAAGCATTCTTTGCCTCATGCCGGGCAGATGGTGATAGTGCGGTAGGTAGGTTTCTCAGGGGAAGCAGCGTTGACCAGGAGGAACTACGGCACTTTGAATCTGCTACTGAACTTTGCTCACACGGTCCGGATTGGTAACCACGAAGATGACAGGACACGTTTAACGATAACAGACACGTGCCTGCCTCAACGCTTGCTTTAGCCCGACGCATCCAGCCAAGCTCTGTCGATGACCATGCGCGCTGTGAGCAGCACATGCGCGACCACGTTTTGGAACGTCGGTGCCCAGTCGGGACAAAAGGTGGACACATGTGGCACAAGATGAGCAGTGAATTTGCCGATGCAAAATCGTAGTATATATGCACTCTGTGAACTGTGTACACCGCTCGCTAGGCTGCGCGTTACGGCGCTGATGTTGGCGAGGGAGGTCTCCGCGCTGGTTGCCTGTTGGACACCTCGTTTCGGGCGTCAATAATAATAATAATAATAATAATAATAATAATAATAATACAAGTTCACCGATGACTACGATACTCCTATAATGTGAAGTCTGAGCGCAGCTCCATACGTGTTTTAATTTCGCGATATATTGGCTGGCGCGGACAATCTGTCTCATGCGGCACGTTGCAAACGGAGCGAAGTGCGGCGCGAATGCCTCGCTAATTGCGATACCACGAGAGCCAGTGTGTGGGTGACGCGTGGGCGCGATTCACAGCAGTCGCCGCCGCCGACAGACCTCCCAGACGACGAGCGCTACTCTGGCGCCATCTTGTAGCCCTCGTCGCCGCACTACGCTTACTTCTCACCCTTTCGCCATACCCTCCTCCTCCTCTTTCCTCCTCGCGCCTTTTATCACCCCCCCCCCCCCCTGCGCTTCGCGTTCGCTTTTTCGTCTTTCGCTGTGCTCGTTCGCTCGGTTACGCCGACGCCGACGCTCGCCCCAGGAGCGGGCGCCCAAGAGCTGCGCTCTGAAAGATCACGTCTGTGATGACGGGATTGAGCGAGTGAACCAGGGTCCCCCAGCGCCCCATTCCGATGCTCCGGGGTGCTCTGCGCCATTGTGCCGTCTGCGGGACCAGCGCATGTTATGAAGGAACAGGTTGTAGCGTTTCTTCAGCGGAGTACTATAAATCGTTCGTCATGCCATTGACATCATACTGTCGTCGTCGCCTTGCTGCTGTTGTCACACACGCATTCTCCTGTAACACGCATGGTTGTTTGCCTTACACAAATATGTGAGAGAGCTTTAGTGTAGCGTAAGAGCACCTGCGTTAGCATTCGCTTGCGACGCAACGCTAACGCTAAGATAGGATGCACTGCGCCTGTCTTCCATCATCTTTTAGAATAGCGGAACGGAGCGAAACGCTAAAGCGAACAAGTACGGCGTAATTTAGATGTCTGTTCGAATGGAATTATGGCATACACCTCCTTCAGGATGTTGGTGTCTTATGTCGTGAAGCGCAGACACATCGTGCCCAGAGCAGCGACCGCACTTCGCATTGTTTTGGCGCGGAAAACGTGACACGTCTCGGCTTGACTTGTGGCCGTGCCCATTGAAACGGCCGAACGAACGAAAAGCTAGATACAGGCTTTGGCGCGATCGCGACGCGGCTACAGCAGACACGAGCAAACTCTCTCGTTAGACCTAGAACGTATCTGGAAAAAAGCACAAATTTTTCAGCAGTACGCCACTGCCGAAGCATAATTACTTATATCTAAAGCAAATACGAGCGTTAGTCGGGAATGAATGAGCCGAACAGCCAAGGACGACGACTCGATAGATCTAAAGCGGGCGGCTCTCATTTCGACGGGCTCCGCCATGTTGCCCTAAGTAAAGCTCCCCTTGCGTGATGATGATGATGACGACGATGATGATGATGATGATATGTGTTGTTTTATGGCGCAAGGGCCAGTGATGGCCAATCCCCTTGAGTAAATTAGCGTTGAACGCTAAACACTGAAAATAGCGTACATACGTAAGAACCCCAGCACCGTTTATGTACAGCGCACGCGCAGTGTGGAGCCCGCAATGCTAACGCTAACTCTTTGCAATTGCTGGTATACGCTATACTAAAGACTCTCTGTTAGTCTATCTGGCAACACGTTGCCCACCGCGGTAGCTCAGTGCTCGTGCGTTCAGATTTAGGTGCACGTTTCAGTACAGTCCATAACAAAATTTTACGGGCCACGGGATCTCAGAAAACGTTCAATTTCCGAGCAGCCTGTAGCACCAGTCAGTAGAACCGAACATCACTATCTCGTTCGCATATACTGGTAGAGGCTGTAAATATAAATACCAGGCTGCGTTGCGAGGGTGCGCACATATTCAGCGTTTTCTCAGATCTCGTGTTCCGTAAAGTTTTGTGGTTGACTGTACTACCTGCAAAACGCTTCGCGTAACATCGATTCCCCGCAGTGCGTGTGATCTGCAAAAGTTCTTGGTATTTCAGTTTTCGTAATCCTTTCATTAATCATTTTTGGGCACCCTGGGGCTTAGTGACACTCAATGAAATTAATGGCTGGCGAAATTAGAAGACCCTATAGCACGCCGAGGGGCGGCCGGGGATTCGAACGCGCGACCTGCGCTCGGCAACAGAACGCCGTAGCAACAGAGCTATTTATTGCAGCGGGTCAAGTTTGTTTGTGCCGCACTTGCGCCTTTCAGTGTCTCATTTTTCTTTTCGCGCCGTTGCTAATAATGGATGAGCAACGGCTCGCCAAGTTCTCTGTCCTCGAAAGAATATTAAAAGCCGCAATACGGCGAGGATCAAGGGATGACATCGACGAAAAAAAAATACGAGAGGACGGTGGAACAAGAGCGTTAGATAGTCCGAGTTTAAGCGCCCGACAGCGACGCGGAACCGCCGTGTGAGGGCCTGCAGCACTTGCGGTGTAGAACCAATCCCGTTTGTGTACAAGACCTAAATCGCTTGTCCCCTTTCGAAGGCTTAGCGCACGGCAGCGAAGGGGCGGGACATAAGATTGTCGGTACAGCGCCTTCGTACTTTCTTCGAGGGAAGGCTTTGAGCGCGTGGTCCCTTTAGATCTCAGGACAGCCGAGTTTGATGCACCATCGTTTGTCTTTGGGAAGGTGACGAAGAGAGAGAAAGAGGTTAGCTGTAGCCCGTCAAAAAAAAAAAAAAAAATATTCGGTGGCGTGGATAACTTCAATGCGTGGTCAGGCCGACAAGAGATAGTGCGCCGGAGAAAGTATTTCGGTGCTTTGACGACGTCTGTGCTGTAGTATACATTCCACTCTAGAAAGAAAGAGACAGAGAAAAAAAAAGTACATTCTTGCAATAATGTTCTTTGATGCTTATCTAAGACCATGGCGATATCATTTATTGAGCGCTTCGGTGCATTATGACGCGATTTATAACTTTCGATACCGACGTTTACGGGGGTTCTATCTCAGATGATTCACTGCCCATGGCAGCGAGTAACGGACACCGGTGTTTGATACACATCTTCTCAATTTAAAGGTGTGTAAACTTGTTCAGAAGAAGTAATCAGTTACACTTCCAGACCTTGCGTGGTAGGCATAAAGTCCGAGGTTAGATTTAGATTACGTTAGAAGAGATTTCATACGCAACATTGAATGGTGACCAGTCGGAGCAATTTTATCGACCACCAGAGTACCTTTACGACACAGCTTTTCTTTTTTTCCGGGCAATGCAGTGCGATGGCAGAGCGTTAGTGTCACAGGTGTGTGTTTCTATGATGATGGTGGTGACCATGACTGTGACGACGACGATGATGATAAGCCGTAACGCGTTTTCTGCTGCTCGCAGGTATACCGAAAGCTTTACACGTCTCCACTTGCGACCGGCTCGCGAGAGCCTGCGGCTTCTATAACGCTGTACAGCATTACCGTGAGTGCAGCCGCTCCTGCGATCACAAGTGCGGGTTTCTTTTACCCGGCGTCATCGCCGTGAGCAAAGGGCGCATGGGAGGGGGGCAGAGATGGAGCAGCAGGAATGTGAAGGGGAAGCGAGGCGGAGTGGAAGGAGAGGAGGAAATCCCGCCGCACGCCCTGTGTCTATCGCCGGCGCTGCCTGCTTCGAGCGCCGAATCGAAGGCTTAAGGCACGGGTTACCGCTTGACGCGACGTGCTGAGGCGCAGCCGCTGGCCAAGGCCCAGGGGGGGGCTAAAGGTTTTTCGGTCGCGGCGCGAGGAACGACGATGAGAGGGCAGCAGTCCATCAATCGGCGCGCGGGCGCCCGAGCGCGGCCCAACGCCTAATCCCGCCGCCGGCGCACACGTGTACCCACGTATACGCGCGCACACAGGCACGCGGACGTAGCGGAGACATCTGCCGCTCGCCGCGGTAACCCCCTTCTTCGCCTGTGGGGGTTTTGAGTTTCCCGAAAGAAGCTTGCTCTTTGGTTGTTCTTCCTTTAAGCAAAAGTATCGGCGGCGGTGGTCGTGGTGGTGGTGGCGGTGTCACGCTGAAAAGTGGGCCGATCCTGGCGATGTGCAGAAAGGGTCCAAGCTCATGGGCACATACCAGGGACGAAAAAGAAAGAGTGAAAGAGAGGGAGAAAGAGAGAGACACAGAGACAGAGAGAAAGAGAGAAAGAAAGATAGAAAATCACCACGAAGGTCAGAGAAAGAAAGAGAAGGAGAGAGAGAAAGAAATATATAGAGAAAGAAAGGCAGACAGAGACAGAAAGAGAGAGAGAAATAAACAGAGAGAGAAAGAAAATTACCACGAAGGTCACAGAAACAAAGAAAGAGAGAAAGGAAGAAAGAGATATGGAAAGAGAGAAAGGAAGAAAGAAGTAGAGAGAGAGAGAAAGAACAAAAATCACCACGAAGGTCAGAAAAACAAAGCTAGAGAGAAAGGAAGAAAGATATATAGAGAGAAAGAAATAGAGAGAAAGAAAGAAAATCACCACGAAGGTCAGGTACACACACGACAAGCTTCGCTTACCGCCATTTTCTCGACAGGTGAAGGACTAGTAATTTTTTTCTTTAATCTTCGTTGCTCTTTTGTGGCTGGATAATCAGTGTTGAAGTGACGCGCATTATAATGCTCAGCAGAGCACGTCGCCGGCTCCGGAAAAAAAAAATTTTGCTGCTTTACGTAGTACAATCATCATGCGATTATGAGGCATGCGCCGTTGTGGGAGACTATGAATTAATTTGAACCAACTGTGGTTTTACCCGCCGTGGTAATGGTGTTGAGCTGCTAAGCACGAGGTCACGAGATCAAATGCCGGTCACGGCAGCGGCATTTCGATGGGTGCGAAATGCAAAAAAAAAAAAAAAAAGAACCAACCCGTGTACTTAGATTTAGGTGCGCGTTGAAGAGCCTCATAATCAGATGGGGGTTGCGACACCTAAAACCGGATACTTTTTTACGCTATGGTTCTTTGACGTGCATCCGATGCAGGCTACATGAGCGGCTTTTCGTTTCTTTGTTTTTATTTAGCCCCCATGAGACAGCGGCCGCTGTGGACGTCATCGAACCCGCTACCTTATGCTAGCGTCACAACGCCACTGAGCTACCGCGGCTGTTATACGTCACCTATGTGACTGCCACTAAGGGAGAGAGTGTAAAAGTGAGAAGGAGTTGCCACTGGGCTCGTTGAGATATCCGCGCGAAGCAGGGACACAATAGAGCCATCGAACAGAGGACGGGTATGTTCTGTCTACGTCACAATGATGATGACTTGAACATCCCAAAGGTGCACGCTGAGGGACGCCGTACAAGTGGACGGCTCCGGATCAACTTAAGCCAGCTTTGCGTATTCAGCATGCGCTTAGGTTTAAGTACGTGTTACCAAAGCTAACACGTGTCCGAGCAAATTCTTTTAGCATTGGCTGTGCATCGCATTCCTGGAAACAAAGCGCAGTGCTTTGACTTGTGACTCGTTACCTTTGCGCAATTTTTGGTTTAACCAGAGCTTGGCCACCTGTAAGACCCGAAAAGCCGCGTGAGGTCAATGGTGTGGACCGACGGGCGGGTAGATAGAGCACTAGAACTAAATATTTGTAAGCATAATGTAGAATCAGTGGTTTTGGGCAGATGCAAACAAAGCATGTGTACTTTTCGTTAGCCACATTACTCCATTGTTTGTACGATTGCCGATTGCCGATTAATGATTGCCGAGGAAGAAAGATGCTATTGGTGGCGGCAAATGATAATGGTGATGATAATGATATATGTGGTTCTTTTTCGGCAGCAAAGACATCTAATTAAGGCCATTTTGTGCCAGACACAAGAGAGTGACGAATGGTTAGGTAGGTTCATGAGATTAGAAAATTTTCACGCAGTGCTTGGGGTGGTTTGATGTATCAAGCCATAATTTGGGATCATTTTTCATATTATTATTTCTTTATGCTTTTTCTGCACAACACTGAGGAATAGAACAGCCGAATATCTCCTTAAAGCAACCGATCTATAACAAAACAACAGGATTTCTGGGATAGACTTACGAGTTGCAGTGGCCTCAAGATAGGCGGATGGCTTTGAAACATGGTCGAAATGCGAACGGTTGGATTTTGGCTTCGACCAGCAACAATGTGGGACATGAGTCAACCAGGAGAACGGCACTACGGCATGCCAAAAGTCAAAGTTTATTATTGTCAAGAAAAGTAATACATGTAATTATAATGTAGATCATAAATTGTGAGAGCGAGCATAGAAAGCATCGACAATACTCATATGTCACAAGAACGAATCCACGGCAGTTGACAGAAACTGCATTCACGCAGTCGCAGCGTAATTGCCACCGGTGTTTCTGCGAAAAAATAAATCCGTATCGCTGTCGCGTAAGCAAATTTGTTGCGCGACAGCTTGTTTCCTGACAACAAAGAACTGACCAACTCCGTAAATATGTCGTTTCACGATGCGTTTGTGTACCTGATCAAGGAAATCATGTGTCACGGTTGACAAATCGCCAAGCGGGCTGAATAGAAATCATTTTTTTTTACGAATACTCGGTGACGCGTTTTCGTAGAAGTCGTAGGGTGTGCCGACGGAGCATTTAGCGTATACACTTATCCTCCAACGTGCGCAAACGCAAATGACTCAGGAACGCTAGGTTACGCCCAGGTTCGCGTTGTTCTATAAATACGTAGGCTGTGAAGAGGCTTTCAGATGCAGGCAAAATTGAAATGTAATAAGTAGGCTTGCCTGGCATTTGTACGTACACAGGTCCGTTACGAACGTCTTGCACAAGAAAAAGAAAACAATACAGGCGCCGATAACGCTCAACAAGAATATGTCGCAATATTTATTTGCGCAATCTGCCTACGTAAGCTAGACAGATTGCGGGGGAAAAGGACGCGATCGCGCAAAATACGTGAAACTATTAGGCCACGTACAGCTTTCAACTGGTCAGTAGGATATACAGGCATAAATAAAGGAGCAAGATTAGATTTTGAGCCATGAAATACACGAACTTTGCGAGAACAAGCGGGAAAGGCATGCACGAAGAAATTGAGAAACCTTACGTGCAAGAAACGCTCGAACTCACGCTAACTGGCGTGTACCACGCTATATTTAAACAGTTGAAACGATTAGTCGGGTTAATGGTCGTTCATTAACTTGCGTTTAAACTTTCGATCAAGCGGTTTGTGTGGTCCGCGCTAACCAGTTAGGTGCCTGCAGTGCTTTACCTAAGGATGGCTGAGCAATGTTTGAAGGAAACAACGCGTGCGGACAAAACGAGTCAAAACGGAGCTCCCATAGTTTAGTATGTTCTGATTGTAAAGTGATACACTATGGCAGTGAGTTCATTTCCCCTTTGAGGCTTTCGAGATCTAAATATTTCACTTGACAAGTAGCAATCAATCAGCAGGTGCCAGTGGAGGGAGTGCATTCACGGAAGACACAAGATATTAATTGAGTAATTATTGAACCACTTTTATAAAACTGTGTGCTTTCAGTGAAAGGTAACCTTTCATGAAGCCCAAGTACAGAAAAGAACCGACTACACAAAATAACTCAACGTTGGCTCTAAAATTTGCGTCTCTATTATTGCTTTATGGTGAAGTAACATCGCACTTCGTGGCGCCACATTACCGTCCAGAAAAGAAACATAAACCTCCCTTTATTATAAAAGGCACTTGAAATGTGTGAGAGATATAGTATTATTTTGAGTTTGTTTGATTAATTGATTGGTTGATTGATTGATTGATTGATTTATGTGTATTTTTTATAAAAACAAATTTTGCAAACACTGAGGGGATCCATAGGCTTGTTTTGGGCCCAATGAAATATTTTTTTGCAATGGCGATTCGGACAGGCTTAACAACCTTGCGCAACTTCAAATATACAATAAACTATCAAATCAACACTTCATCAATTCATCAGCAACCAAATATCCAATCAACTATGCGTTCTGTGCATGTGCAATACACGCACACACAAAAATAAATAATAATTTTGAGAAGAGAAAATTATTAGGCAGGCGAGGAATCCAAATGAGTCACATATCTTGGTACTTTGTTTACATCAGAGACATGGTTAGAGGTGAGTTTTTTTTCTTTTTCTTTCATTTGCCCAGAAGGCATATCGGGCATTACAGCATTCGTCAAACGCTGACCGGCATCTGAGCTCTCGATGATGGTTGCAGTGTCCGTGGGTGTGTCGTACTGCGGTAAGCGAGACGCGGATTCCTCGACGAGAATTTGGAGACATTCGCTCCCGGTGCTCGCGGTATCGCTTCCTTCGCAATCGCGATATTCTTCGACACTTTTAGTGTCCGGATATGTTTGCCGCGATGTTTCGTTACCGGCGTCCAGAGGAGACGAATTTTCTTCAGTCCAGCAGCAAGTGCACCAGCAGCAGTGACAAGCGGCCCTTCCCAGAGGCACCAGCAATTGGTGAGCCAGCCAAGTCGCGGGTCGTTGGACCAGTTTCGCAATCCCATACACAGATAAGAACACAATCCCGCCGACGATCGCGCAGCAAGCAAGCAAGCATCCAATCAAGGAATACGCGAGAAATTCACTCAGCGACTCCCACGTCCTTACAAAGTCATGCCATAAACGCGCAGAAATTGTATCGCACAGCTTGAGGCATACTGCCACCATCCAGAAGAACGCGCATAAAATCTGCAGCACAAACGCACGCGCCTTAGGAACCACGAGCAACATTAACAGAAGAAACAGTACGCTCTTGATAACGTGCGGTATCGCTGCCGGTAGAAGCAGCAGAAGTGCCAAATATGGCGCATCTGTCGGGTCGGATGGCACGGTCATCGACGCCCACGACGGGAGTGGTAGTGAAGACGAGGTCGGCACAGTGAAAGGGCAGACACCGGATGTCAGGGCCGCAGCTCGAGACGGTCCTGCATTGGTCAGGGTTTGTTTGTTACATACGGTGGCGTTGACAGAAACGTGCGCTCATTAGAGCTGTAATGCAGGCTGGGAACGTTTCGTCGGCCACACGTATTTTACACTGAAGATGGCAAAGAGGAGACATGAAGTGACACACACACACACGTGGCAGAGATCACGAATTCTTTAGTGCACATAAACACGCGCACGTGACAATAACTGTGGTGTCTCGTTAAGGCTATGTGCTGAGATCTTTGATTTGATCCCAGCGAGACGACATACGCAGCTGGTAGAAATATTTCGGGGAGCATTCCCATCGACTATGCTCCGGTGTACCAGAATGAGCACCCGCTGTGGTGGCTTAGCGGCTATGGCACTGCGCTGCTAAACACGAGGTCGCGGGTTTGTATCCCGACCACGGCGGCCGCATTTCGACGGGGACGAACTGCAAAAGCGCCCGTGTACCGTGCTTTGGGTGCGCTTTAAGGAACCCCAGGTGGTCAAAAATGTATCCGCAGTTCCCCACTATAGGGCGTGCCTCATAATCAGATCGTGGTTTTGGAACGTAAAACGGCGGAATCTGAATTTCTTTTTACCAGAATGAGCTCAGTGACGTCAGTCCCTAGTTTGAGTACAGGAGACAAAGAAATAAATAAAGAGTTATTTTAAGAATCAAATAAAAAAACGACATGTCGCGTATACCCTGTTGTACCGTACACGCCGAGGGAGTCTCCAAGCGTTAGCACTTTACAAAGCGTAAGCGTCGACGCGTGATGCCAAGACGAACCTCGTTCTCCTCTTTTTCAGTCCTTTGGTCTGCCACACCATGTGGCAATATTACAATAGAAAAGTACGCGTTTTGGTGCTACCTATACGAGTCGCGGATTTTCGCTTAATTTCCAGGCGTTCGTGTACACCGAACAGTATTCGACCTTCGTTGGTGGGCAGTACGTTTCTTATCCTTTTTTTGCCCTATTGCGTTTGTTCTTTGTGTATTGTTTCTTTGGTGGGTCTCTCTATTCATCCGTATCACCCCAAACCAACCTCCCCTGAGATAATAGCAATGCCTGTAAGCGTCTCGTTTGATATCGGCAGTTTGTATACGGGGTGATTATTCTTAAAGGGACACTAAAGCAAAACAATAAATCAACTTAGACTGATAAAGTATTCTTCGAAAACTTTGTTGTCGTTCATTACAATGCATGCAATAGGTCAATTATTAGAAGAGAAAATGAAGCTCAAAGTAATTTTTTTTGGAAACCCCGATGTCAGCACTTGAGTGTGACGTCATGACTTCTACAGTAATTTTTCGTATTTGGGCCACGTTGACTCAGTAAAAGGTCGTGAAACTTGCCTTATTCAGTCTTGGGTTCCTTTAGAACACAATGTAGTCAATCGTTACCGCTAAAGAATTAACTGGGATCTAGAAGATGGTGTCAAAATTCATGACGTCATGGTGAGCTGGTGCGGGAACTTCAAGGTGGCGTTGCCACTCGCCTTCAGTCTTTTTCGTTTCTTTCTGGCTTACCAAGCGGCTTCTCGCGATTAGAGTGGTGTTTTTGGTATCGTGGAAGGGTAATCTACTGAAACAGAAGAAATCATTTTTCCCTTTAGTGTCTCTTTAAGCTTTACGGAATTTTCAAAATGCGCCTGTGGCAGATAGCATAATTCTTGTCCTCAAGCTGGATTATTTGAAGAGGCCCACATTACTAGCAGAAGAAATTGAAACGCATATCGAACTAACTGACGAAAATAAATTAACTTCTTAAGCAATTACTTTACGGCACATATGGCAATTTACGAATTGTGGCCGGCGAGTTTCTTTGTGCGACCTTCTTCGTGGGCGTCAGGAGCCGGTTGCGGGGTGTGGGAAGCTTGCTTTTGAATCGCTGCTCGTACGGAGGCAACCACCACCCGATGTACCGCAGCCGACATTGCCGGGACCTAGAGTCACTGTACAATACGGTACCAAAGGTACCACTTTTGGTAACACGTACAGTAACTCTGCCGGGATCTTCTTACGCGCGCCACCTGGCTCAGCGCAGGCAATACGCGAGAATCGGAGGCGAGAGTCGGATGACGGAGTTCAAATGACGACGATGCCGCCACCAAGCCGGCAACGTGAACGCGAGCATATTCCCAGCAGCTCAAGTTGGTAGGCATCGGCAGCCCCGGCCGCTAGCTAGCGAGAGATAGATAGATAGATAGATAGATAGATAGATAGATAGATAGATAGATACCGTAGATTCGATTTGCCTGATTTGGCAAAGAATGCTTCGAATCAAAGGTGCGAATACGACCTTTAACAAAGTGATCTCTGCTTCACCTTGCGCGCGAGACTAGGGCTGGCATTCACAGAGGATTTAATCCTCAAGACTGATAAGTACGTTCTTAATCTTGCTCCACATAGCTTCTGGCAACTAAGTGTAACATATTTGCCGAATGTATTCCACCTACTAAGCCGAAACTTTATGGAACGAATGCATTAGAGCTTAGGCTCTTCCTTCGGTTAAGCTTCTTGCTGATGTTTCACTTCTAATATCGTTGCACATCAGTTTCAGCGAGTAAAAAATTGGCACATACTAACGCCCTTCCACGTAGGTTCAAACGACTAAGTAAAACTTATTTGCGAGAATGCTACACTATACTGAGTGGAGCTCGTGGAACTAGATTAAAAGCGTAAGAACAGGCACTGAGCAATCTTAATGGCAAGTTTGATTAACAGCGCAGGGAGGGACATCACAGGGTACAGAAGAGAGCGTTGAACACCGAGTGCTCTGTTGTTTCTGTCCCCTCTGACGTCTCTGCGCTGGTAATCAAACTCGAAAGCATGTTTTACCAACAAGCGCCCAGTCTTTTTGCATCCTTCTTAATGGCGAGCATGTCAGAGATGGCGACGGACCGCTTGAGAGTTTAGCCCTATCTGTACATAGGTATCTGGAATACCGGAACATCAAAGAAGTGGACGATAGTGGTGATGATGATGGCCACGATGATATGAGCATCCCCTTTCAAACTGCGTGGTGACACATGACACCAAGCTCGTTCATATCACTTTCTTTTTTAGTGCATCTAAATATTCGATTATTTTGTGCACATAGCTGCTACATTGCTGGGAAAGCGAAAAGAAATGCAGATTCAACGCACATGTAGGAAGAACTTGTGAGGCGAAGCTTTATACTGAAGCGGTTAATTAAATGCTAAAGAACTAACGGCGATGCATGCAATTGTGTGTTTAGTTTCATTTTATGCACACTACTGATTGATGCATGCACGCGATGAATGTCAGGGAAGAAAAATTACGCATGTAATATGTCATGCGCACGTGCACCCACACTAACAGCAACAGCAATAACAACAACGACGACCGATGACGACAACGACAACAACAATAATAACACTGATTATAACCACCCCATTCATGGCCAATCCCACACTGTGGGTGTGCGCAACAACAACAACAACAACAACAACAACAACAACAACAACAACAACAACAACAACAACAACAACAACAACAACAACAACAACAACAACAACAACAACAACAACAACAACAAATACCTCCTTCTACGCGCAGCAGAATTTCTCAAGAGAGCTCATGGCTGCAGCGCCGCTGTAACTCCAGTCAAGCCAGCTAGAGAGGTGTCGTTCAGGAGGTGCAGTTCGCTTTCCGTTTTGTCGTCGCTCTTTCGAGTTGGGACCCTGTAATGCCGCAATGGCACGTTGTTGCCGAAGGCGCTCTGTCGCACAGCTGAGCACTTAAGGGTGCCACTCACAAATTTCCGTAGCCACGAATAAGCTTGCGCCGAGCAGTCTCTGGGTCGAGTGCACGCAACAAAGACTGGAAGTGCTTCGCGGAGGAGCGGCTCGGGAATGAGAGCAGAGATGGCGCGTCGAGACGCGCCCCGATGCGAACTGCCGCATTGTGTGTGACGCGGACCGAAGCTGACGCATGTGTGTCTCCTATTTCGCGATCCGCGGCTGGCCGGTTTCTGCGGCGGCGCAACTGCACGTAGCATGGCACAACAAAGTGCGTGCGATTCGGTTGCGCGGGCTCGCTCGCAGACAAAACAAACAAGCGCTGGTTGCATGTTCGGGGCACTCGTCGGTGCTATTCGAGCACGCTCAGTGAGAGAAAGCCTAGACGAAATTTCCATGGTATTTGAGCGTGAGTTCATCTCGGCAGTAGAATAATGAAGATGAAGACATAGTGAAGTATACACATTTAAAGTTATCGGCCGTCGCGCAAGCAGAGGACGCCCGTCATTTGCTGTGGCTGTGTTCAGGGACAAGGGCCACGCGAGAGAAAGTGATTAGAAGGGCCTGGATACGGACAGGCAAGTAAACAGAATGCGAGCGGTTAATTATGGAGAATGAGTTCTAAAGGACCGTTACGCAGCTGCGAAAAGCGCCTGCCCGCATTCGTTTAGGTATCTTCCGTCGTGTGGCAACCCTTGCGAGAAAAACAACGAAATATGCTCAATCTGTGAGCATAAATGTTCGCGGGCTACGTACAAGCACGTACAGCTTGCCATGCGTGCTTCATGTAGAGGCGGGGCGGCAGGCTTGCTGAAAATAGCATTGCTAACGAAGTAGAATAGCAAGGAAGACACAACTACAGGTGCTTACCTACAGCTAAACATGCGTACTCTTCAGTGCTTGCCAGGGAAGGGCGCAGTGCGCGATGAGAAGACACACAAAGGCGCAGACGGTCACATGGATGTTAATTCGCGTGCGAAGGTATTATAGGGTTGCAACGTATGTATAATGGGTGGATGCGTTTCTCGCGACTATACGCTATATTTATAGAAGAATAAGGAGAGCATTGATATCACTGCATAAGGAAGAAGGGGCAATAACAAAATTGGTTGATCCTTCTTTCAGGGGAATCGGTCATAACACGAAAGTGAAACGTGTATTCTAAGAAGCAGTGGCAGCTTTGAGAAGAAGAGAAAAGTGCCTGTGAGTGACGTCATAATGGAGGGAGTGGGGACAAGGGGCGGCGCGTTCATTTGGACTGCCGGTTGTCGTCGTGTGCCCAATGCGCGGCGCATGTGAAAATAAGACTGTAGAGTGTGTCCCGCATTTGTGCAGCCACGCGTACGCACTATTTAGATGACGAATGGACTCTTACGCCACCGCAGCCATAAATGTTCTGGGCCCGAATCCACAAAAGCTTACGCTAGAATTTTTCATAAGAAAGAATTTCAGCAAATCCGGATACAAGACATATTATTATCTAGGGCGAGCGGCCAATGGCAAGGAACACTTACGAAAGAAAAGCTTTGTGAATTTGCCCCCTGATTCTTAACTTTTCAAATGCGTTATCTTTCTTGCAACGATCCAATCCTTCAGTCAACGAGTGGTCGGTTGGTTTCTGAACGCGGACGCTACAAGACAGAATGTGGTGCACATATAACGAATCGACTTATACGCGCAGATGTGCTGGTGACTAGTTCCGTTATCTACGAAATTTCGCAAAAAAAGTAATAAAGCAATCGGTACCTAAATATCTTCAGTTCAGCAAATATACGCCTTCAGGTGTGTGATTCCTCTATTAAAGCGAAAGTTTCCCTACCTTCTTCCCCGGCGCGTCTGCTCAGTCGATTTCTCGACTTGTAAAGCGGCTCGATCCCTGAGGCCTGCAGTATAATTAACAACTGGGCTGATCCAGGAGATGATGTAATGAAAACTGCGCTGATTTCGGAGGCAGTATAATCCTGCGGTAGCATGGGTCACGTGGTAAAGTCACTGCGTATCGCGCCACTCTCTACGTGTGCTCGCCCTTGCACTCACAGTTGCCATTGCTTCGTCCCTAAGGCGGTTTATATATGAACCACATCTCAACGTATTTCCAGCGGGTTTTAAAGAAGCTGGCGCTGTCCTTGATAATCATAATCTATGGTTTCATAGTCTTCTCCCTGTAGAACAGAGCGAAGTATAAGGTAGCCGAGGTGTCTTGTTCCTCGGTCTCCCGACAGCAACCTAGTTATAACAGAACACAAAAGAAAGGAGAAAAAAATATCTTAGTGTAGGAAGAGTAGCACGTTTTCTGTCTGCTACAAGACATGCGGTGATGGCTTTTATTTTTTCAATTTCGTTTTTGTTCGTACTTCCGCGCCAAGTGAAGCCCAACACTGAAAACGGTTGCGAGAGCTGCACGCAGTTGCACTCGGCGCGCTATCTGGCACTCAATACGGAAACAGGACGCACATTCTCTTGTAGCCCACGGCGAACGCGGCGACCGCGTGCAGTTCCTTATCGTCGGGCGAGCCACGCACGTCCCTCGTACGCGCGTAAACATATCAAAGGCTGCGCGTGCAATCATCACATCTGCGCGAGGGTCGCACTGAGGCCCGGCGCTGAATTCGGCGAGGACGTCACCGGTCATTGGACTCTTCCCATGGATAACTCTTTCCGCTGCATTTGATGATGCCTCTTGAACATTTTGCTTTAACATCTTTCTTAGTTATTTAGCGTTAACAACCCTTTAAGCTGTTACAAATAGGGATAAGGCACTTCCGAAAGGCTGGCCTACGGTTCGACAGGTGGGCCTATTTTTGTCAAAGGCGGCCTTGTCATCCTCGGGCAGGTTAGAACTGAGGGGGCCTTACCCCTGTTTTTGTAACTTTTACACCACAACGTGCTACTCCATCTGTCGCCCCCCCCCCCCCCCCCCACGTCATTTTGGAACCATTTAACTGGTATCTTAGTCACCATTTATATGGATCAATACTGTGAGTTGCGCGATGAACTCACGGACAAGAAAGGAGTGTCCGGATGACCCACCCACAGTAGCAATTAATACCAACATGCCCAACTTTCAGATCTCCTGTTAAGTAATCTAGACCCCGTAATAAGGTCTACACAACACTAATATCTAAACGAGTAGAGATATGCGTCTCAATTTGTTTTCTCTTGGAGCTCTCTCAGAGATGCCGCCTACGTGGATTGAGGATTGTGCAGGAGACGCTTGATAATTGCGACGCGCGCTAAACACGGCGTGCGTCGCAACTAACTAATTCAGCGGCACGCCTTCGCAGACCATGTTGAATTGAATGTTGTATGCAATATATTGTAAGTGTCATTCATTTCAATTGTTCTTGCAATTATTTAAGCGTTCTCGTCGTGTACAAATTGTAGTCGCAACGCCTGCAGGCGACACCAGAAGCCGGGCGTACTTTGAGCCATGACGTCACGCGGGCTGTGCAGAGCTCACATATTTCAATGAGAGAGACGAGGGATATTTAGAGCGCTAATATTATCTAAATACATTAGTTGCAATTAGAGCGTTGATCTTCCGAGATCGCATAGCATTTAATGAACGCAAGCCTTTGGTTATCCAGGAGGGGTGGGGATCATGTGTGCGTACAATCAGCGGGATCGAAAACTGATTGTACGCTGTCATGAGGGCGTCAGTCGTGAACTGGTTTCGTTAGCGGAGGCCAATCGCTATAGCCGGAACGTCACTATAACGTCACTATAGCCCTCGTGACAACTTGCCCTAATGATGCCCTAATAAACATGCAGTTTTAGCAGACCGTTTTCTAGCACCGCTAAAATTTGGTTATACGGGAACAGGCATTTTCTAACAGCATTGTTGAATGGAGAGGAAATCCATGTTTGCAGTGCCATATGACATGTGAAAAACAAAACAAAACACACACACTCGGACAAACAAGAATGATCTGTTTTGGTTATATCCATTCGAATAATTGACTGAGACAATATAGCAATGGGACACATTAAATCAGATTTATGCTTATAAATTGCAAGCTGTGGCTCAGAAATACTTTCGAAAGACGGTAGTGTTTATCTGATCATCTGAAAATAAAAGCATAGCATCCGTTGCTCATCTGCCACACGACGGTTGGGTATGGGTAAGGTGAACTTTCGAAAGTGTCTCAAAAGTTGGATTTAGAATGATGAGCCACATAATGGCTCCGAAATGCTTACTGACGCTCACAAAAAATATTTTCCGGCTTTTTTTATGATTGCTCAACATCCCAAAACGAGCGGCAGGAGGTAGAAGTGGACCTGATTACCTTGAATAATGGGCGATTAGTGAAGCTTGATCTACGCCCTGATATAAGCGAGCCGAAACAAAAGGCAGGAACTCGATAACGTTCACAATTGCGCTCGCAAACACCACGGGGAAGGAAACAAAGCGAGACGCTTTGATCTGATAACACACTATATCTACTGGCGTACACAGTCTGCACTCGATGGCAGCGAACACTGCGTGCGGCATGGACTCGCACAGCCCAAACGTACCGATGCTTATCAATCATGGCATGCCTATTGTAGGTGGCTGAGTTGGCACTTGTCCATGCGGATGGACGCCGCTTCTGTTTTCTTTCGACCAGCGCCATAGCACGGGTGCGATAGTCGAAATTATCGAAGGTGTGTTTGGTAACCTTAAACAAGTGCGTGCGAACGCACGCCGAGTGACGGTACTTGCGTCATTACTCAGGTTGGTTATCAGCACAGTGGGAAGAACTGGGACAGTGTGCCACGCATTGTATTCCAAGGGTGCACCCTCAGGTCTAAGCGCGCCACAGCCACACAAACCAGTGCAGGTCATCTACAGATGTTAGACCTCTGGCGTAATCTGCGACTCTGATTACGCGCGGACATATCCCTGAAACAAATATTTTTGCGAGTAAATTGATTAAAATACTTCCAATAGCAAGCTAAGGATTGCGATATAAGTCACGACACAGGCATAAGGGACCTCTATCAAAATAACTGCAATAAAGAGAACATCGGCAAGTCATGTTAGCTCAGCCGCTGCGGCTAGCTGGCGTGAAACATAACGGAGTGTGGCGGATTGGGGTTAGTTTTCTTTTCACAGTGGGAGGAGGGAGGGGGTCTTTATTGCGCCTGATTATTGGCATCTCTGCTCATGCGCATGATTAAACTATGGCCGTTGATAAGTATTGTATGAAGCCTATCGCTACTGCGTGCCTCAAATAAATGAGTTATTTAGCATCTCCTACTGATTATCAACAACGGCTTACAACTTCTTACAACAAAATTGCTGGGTCCATAGCAAGACGTCATGACAAATTTCAAGACCAGCTTGGAACATTAATATCAAGCAGTCATCAGTACTGACGTCTTAAGGCTGAAAAAACAAAGCAGCACGGGTGTTTGGCGCCACGGCTACTGGAAAAGTCGTTTGGGACGCTATCGACAGTCTCGCCTATAGACAACAGCGGGAACGGAACAGCTGATAAGGTGCACCCGCATGTCCTCACCAAATGTCGTGAGAAGCGTAAAGAAGAAAAAAAAGAGAGAGTGTCACTAGGAGTTGTCTTATCTGCGCGTCGGGGGGTGGTCTCTTCTCGTCAATTGTCTACGGTCCGCCCGTGCGATTGCCGCGCTGTGTTCTATCTGAGAGTGCCCTACGAACAGCACGATCCGCGGCTGCGCCCGCCGGTGACCGTTCCATCCTCGTCGGGCATCGGGCGGGCAGCATGGGGTCTTTTTTCTGCCTGACGCCCGTCTGGGACTGGGACCTGACCTGGAATTCGGCTTACCCTCGCTTTACCGGCTGCTTCGAGTCGACCGTGCTTGCCTACCTGCCGGGAAGTGTGCTGCTCCTCTTCGGATTCGTGCCATGGATTCTGTGCGACGCCGGAAGCAAGAAGTGTCCCGTGATGAGGACAAAACCCTTGTCCCTGACTCCTGTTGAGCCTCCTGCGCTTCCTGCTCAGCCTCCTGCTGGCCCTCGTGTACGGATTCTCCTTCATCTGCAAGCTGACCATGGACGTGCCGTACTCCTCTTGGGCGTCGCTGACGGCAGACCTGGTTCGCTGCGTCACGTTCGCGATCACGCTGATCATGCAGGAGCACAACCGCCGGCAAGGCGCCGGGTCTTCGAACTTGATGATGTTCTTCTGGTTCGTGGCGGCGTTCTTTCAGCTTCCCGAGTACTTCCACTACCTCGAGGACGTCTTCCGAGACGACGTGGACCTGCCGGATGTGTTCCCCATTGAATTTGCTGTCAGCATGTCGGCCTACCCGATTGTGGTGGTGCAGTTCGTTCTTTCCTGTCTAACCGACGTCCGTCCTGACACCAAAAGGCCGTATCTGACCGCCGGGCCGCTTTCTTCGTTGATGTTCACGTGGATGACGCCGCTGATTGTGAGAGGTTTCCGGCGAAGCCTGGAACTTATCGACCTGTTCAAAGCGAGGCCGGAGTTAGTGACGCGGGTGAAACATGACGAATGGAGTGTCTACTGGAATAAGGAGCTGGATTCAGCGGGCTACAAGGCGCAAGACGGCTCTTGCGAGTATGAGAAGCCGACACCATCGCTCTTCAGAACCATGCGAAAAGCCTTCTGGAAGCCGGTTCTACTTGGTTGTACCCTGGCTATGATTCGGACACTTGTGAGGACTGCTCCTGCGTTGCTGCTTCACCTCATTACGGGCTACATGGCTAGCGACGAGCCCACGTGGAAAGGTGTCATGTATGCGGTCGGAATAGTAACCGCCAACTTCATAACAGCCATGTTCGTGCGCCACATTGACTGTACACTTTCCCTGACTGGTCTCGGCATGAAAGCTGCTGTCATTGGTGCTGTTTACAGGAAGGCGTTGAAGATTTCTAGCGAGGGGCAGCAAGATTACACAGTCGGTGAAATGGTGAATTTGGTTTCTGTGGACGCTGACCGTGTCTTTAGACTGGCAGCGTCTTTTGGTTTTGTTGCCTCCGCACCACTGCTAATCATTATCTCCGTAGTGCTTCTATGGCAGTACTTGGGCGTCGCCTGCCTGGCTGGGATTGGCGTCATGGTCGTTATCATGCCTCTTGTTCTTGTCGTGATGAGCCTTGGTCACAAGTACCAGGCAGCACAGATGAAGCTCAAGGACAAGAGAATCAAGAGCATGTCGGAAATACTAAACAGCATTAAGATCCTGAAGTTGTTCGCCTGGGAAAACCCATTCATGGGCAAAATCGAAAGTCTACGTTCGCAAGAGGTTTCTTTGCTTAAAAAGTACTCGTACCTTACCGCCTTCAGTTGCTTTTGCATGACTTGCTCTTCCGTGCTCGTTGCCTTGTCGAGTTTTGTGACATACGTGCTGATCAGCGACAAGAACATTCTGAACCCAACCGTGACGTTTGTTTCTCTGACGCTCTTCAATCAGATGCGCTACTCTATGTTCTTAATCCCGGACTTCATTTCGAACGCAATACAAACCAACGTGGCTTTTGGCAGGATAAGAAAATTCCTGATGTCATCTGAAATAGACCGGTGCGCGGTGTCCCGAAGACCGAAAGATGGCGAAGACATCACAATAAAAGGTGCGACAATGTCTTGGTCGTGGGACAAAGAATGTGTTCTTCACGACATCAACTTATCTGTGAAAACTGGCGAGCTTCTTGCAATTGTCGGTCCCGTCGGGAGTGGGAAGTCATCACTTCTCTCCGCTCTGCTCGGAGATCTTAGGATCCGGTCTGGATCAGTGGACTGCATTGAAGACGTAGCCTACGTTCCCCAGTGCCCCTGGATTCAAAACAAAACAGTGAGAGACAATATTCTGTTTACAAAGAGCTACGATGGTAAACTCTACGAAAAAGTTCTGAGAGCATGCTGCCTTGAAAAAGACCTCGAAATATTGCCGGGTGGTGATCTGACGGAGATAGGCGAGAAGGGCATCAACCTCAGTGGTGGCCAGAAGCAGAGAGTAAGCTTAGCGCGAGCCGCTTATCAACGCAAAGGCCTTTATCTTTTCGATGATCCTTTAAGTGCCGTTGATGCTCATGTTGGCGCGGCCATATTCAAGGACCTTATGGGTCCGCGAGGCCTTCTGAAAGGCGTGACGAGAGTCCTGGTTACTCATAATCTTTCAGTCCTGCCTGACGTTGATCGAATTGTCGTTATGAGAGGAGGTTCGATAGTCGAGAGTGGCACCTACCAAGAGCTTAAGGAGGAAGGCAGCGTTCTGTCAGAACTGCTCAAGGAATTCGTAAAGAAGAAGAAGAAGCGTAAGCAGTCAGAACACGGAGAGGATTCTGGCCCCGAAACGGACGCCAAGTCGGAAGGAAAACCTGAGAAGGAGGAGATGAATATTATCCAGAAAGAGATAGTGGAGGAGGGCTCTATCAAGATGAGAGTGTACCTGAACTATATCAAACACGCAGGCCCGCTCCTCGTTTTCACGCTTCTTTTCTACGCCGCCTTCAGGGCCATCGACATCTACACTGGCATCTGGCTCAGTGAGTGGAGCACAGATCCTCCGCTTCCAGATGGAACTCAGAACATTCCTTTGAGAAACTACAGAATAATGGTCTACGCCATCTTGTGTGTCTGCCAGAGTCTGACGGGCTTCGTTGGTGTGGCGCTGCTATGGAGGGTCGCTCTTTCGGCGTCAACGAGGCTGCATGGCTTGATGCTTTCCGGAGTCATGAGAGCTCCTCTATCTTTCTTTGACGCCACTCCGTCGGGTCGCATTTTGAACCGGTTTGGCAAAGATGTCGACCAGCTCGACGTCCAACTTCCCATGGTGGGCAACTTTTTTCTGGAGTTTCTCATCCAAATTGTCGGCATGATAGTGCTGATTTCCATAAACCTTCCAATATTCATTCTTATTGCCATACCGGTCATCGTGTCATTCGTTCTGCTGCGACAAGTGTATGTCAAGTCTCTACGCCAAGTCAAACGACTTGAGTCAGTGACCCGATCGCCCGTGAACAACCATCTTGCCGAGACCGTGACCGGCCTATCGAGCGTACGGAGTTACGGCGTGCAACGGATCTTCGTCGACGACAATGACCGCAAGGTCGACGTGACGCAAAACTGCACCGTCAACAGCCTGCACTGCAACTACTGGATGCAGATACGGCTCGAAATAATCGGCGACATTCTGCTCATCACAATGCTCCTGCTTCTAGTTACCAACAGGGACAACATCGATGCCGGCATGGCTGGCCTTATGGTATCTTACTCGCTTAACACGATTGCGCCATTTAACTACCTCATTTACTTCTCGACCGAACTGGAGGCAAACCTGGTCTCTGCCGAGCGCCTGGACGAGTACAGGAGGCTCACCCCAGAAGCTCCTTGGTGTCTCGGCTGGAGTCCTGATCCTGCGTGGCCGCGAGACGGAGCCGTGTGCTTCAGGTCTTATTCCACTCGTTACAGAGAGGGCTTGGATCTAGCGTTGAATAATATAAACCTCGACATACGAGCAGGCGAAAAGATTGGAGTCGTTGGCCGAACAGGAGCCGGGAAATCGACCATGACCCTCAGTCTCTTCCGGATTGTGGAGAGGTGCGAGGGCCAAATTGTTGTGGACGGCATCGACATCTCGACGCTCGGTTTGCACGACCTACGCTCCCGGATTACAATCATTCCGCAGGATCCAGTGCTGTTCCACGGCACGCTCCGTTACAACCTGGATCCTACCGGCACCCATGGCAGCGAAGAACTGTGGATCGCTCTGGAAAGGGCACACCTCAAAGACGCCTTCGAGGAAGCAGGCCTCGACTTCCAAGTGACCGAAGGTGGACTGAATCTGAGCGTGGGACAGAGACAGTTGGTGTGCCTAGCCCGCGCCGTCCTAAGAAAGACAAAGATTCTGGTTCTGGACGAAGCCACGGCCTCGGTGGACATGGAGACCGACATGCTGGTGCAGCAGACGCTGCGCGAGCACATGGTGGACTGTACTGTCATCACGATCGCGCACAGGCTACACACGGTGCTTCACTCGGACCGGGTCGTAGTCATGGAACAGGGCTGCATCGTGGAGGTAGGCGAACCGGCCAAGTTGCTCGCCGACGGCCACACCTCGTTCCATTCGATGGCTCGGGAGGCGGGACTCGTGTCGGACGGAAGGTCCGCCAGTGAACCCGAAGCTTGAACCTCCGTTTGCCGCGCGTGCGGAGGTGCCTCACATTTTGCGGTGCGTTTTTGCCACACCTTGACTATTTATGACACTTGTCGCTGACCTGTCTTCAGTGGGCTTCAACGACGACTCATCTGTGTATTAGTTGCGACTCGTCTCCAAGCTGACCTGTTGAATCTGGTGACGGTGAAATACTCTTATGTGCCTGTTTCCCTCACGGCGTGTGTACTTATACTCAGTGCCGCAGTAATATCGATGCGTGTGTGCAAAGTCTAAATCTAGGGTTCGCCTCTTGTTCGGCGCCTTGACACAACGACTTCTGAAGCACTGTATAAAATACCATCACAACTAAGTTCCATTTGACTTCATGTGTTCATTTTCACGTAGGCTGACCATGATGCACACTGCTGCAAACTGTGCATCATGTACTTATTGATGTACGTCGTTACGTCTCAGGGCTGATGAATGAAATCGAGTCCTCAGCAGTGGCTTTTATCTCATTTATCTACTGCTGCTCATAAATGTTTCGGCAACCCAGGCTACATAAAAGCAGCAGATTTCTTGAGGGATTTGGCGCACAGTCTGCAATGCAAGAGTTATTTTTTAAAGATTGCTCAATGCAGCGCAAAACGGCATGCTCTTAGTTCATTTAGAAAAAAAAAATGTCGTGTCACGAAATTCGTCCTACTCGTGGGTTAATCTTTGGAAAGCTTCACTAATAAGAACAATGTTTTATTTCGAAATCTAGCGTTACGAATGACTGCTTCAAAAGTGTCGAATCGTTTTTATCAATGCAGGCATTAATTGGTTCGTATCCTTTAACCATGCAGTTCTTCACGTGCTCAGGACAACACTGGATTCTGCCTTACACGTAGCGTGTAATTCGTTCGATTACCGTTCGATTCGCATCTACACTAGGTTCGAGAAACAGACGACTCATCTAGGATTCGCCTTTGGTAAGTTTCACATGAAGCAGTTCTACATTAAGTTTGCGTCATTCGTATGACTAAGCCTTACTTTGTCGAGGCAACCTCGCTTCATATTGGAGCACGGGAGCGACGATGCTATAAAGTGCGACGCGTGCTGCCATTATAGAAGTAGCATTTGGTGGCAAACAGTTAACTGCTGAAAGGACCAGCAGTGGTCGAACAATTATAAATAACACATGTCGCTGGGACCATGATTCATTGTTCGGTCACTGTGGGCTCCTTCAAGACTCCATTAAAGAAATCGAATTCTAGGGCGTTACTTCTAATACTGCGATATGATTATGAACCAAGCTATAGTAGGGAACTCCGGATTAGTTCTGACCACCTGGGATTTTTTATTGTGCACTTAACTCTAAGTACTCGAGTGTTCTTGCCCTTCGCTCCCATCGAAATAGAGCCGCCGCGCCCATGTTGTAGCCCGCGATCTCAAGCTCAGCAGTGCAATTCTATTGCCACTGATATACGATGCGACGGGTTTCAAGTCTCCACCTTTCTTTGGATACCCGCCTTATTTACCCGATGAACAGGCACTTCCCGTGCTAGACTGAGTAGCAGTGCCGAAAAACAGTCGTGAAACATGCGCATTGTGATGTCTCAGCATCTACTATCACCGAATGAAGAAGAGTATGAGAACCGTTCTCATAGGGACGGGGTGGCTCAGTGGTCATGGCCTTGCGCTGTTAAGCTCGAGGTGACGGGTTCGATTCTCACCCGTGGCAGCCGCATTTAGGAGGAGACGAAATGCAAAAAAGCTCGTATACTTAGATTTAGGCGCACACTAATGAAAACCACAGGTGGTCAAAATTAATCCGGGGCCCTCATAGCCCACCATGTTCATCATCATCGTCAGCCTATTGTTATGTCCACTGGCAAGGACGAAGCGCAACACATCGATCACCGCTGTGTTGCGCTAGCTGTTTTCAGGTAGCTTCTGCGAATTTTCTAATTTCGTCACCACACCTAATTTTCTGCCATCCTCGAACGTTCTGTTACGGGTCGTTAAACCCCACAATTTAATTAGTTTTTACGAACATTTTTACTCTTCTCGCGTGTGGTACCTGCGATCATGTGTCGCTGCTGCTTAACTGCTTTTGTATACGTATGTATAGGTCTTAATGCATAACGTTGCTTATATGCTCGTTGAAGGTGTATTTTTCTGTACGAAAAAGGCCATTTTGAGCATTTGAAGAGCCATGCCTCAAAAAATAAAAAGAATACATTAATGTTGGCATTTCATTCGCATGTATTGTGCTGCAAGCTGCGACACACTGCGCCTCGCGTGATAGGCGCTGATATGAAAGGTTACACCGTCGTCTCGTATCGGGCTCTGCCGAACGACCGGAGAAGCCCTTGGGGCACTCTTTCGTATCAATTAATTTCATTTTCTATTCTTCTCGGCCGTCGTGACCGACTCGTACGATGCCATGCTGACACTATCGTCGGGACGGGCCATTCGGTGCGACTGGTGATACGAAATGAAAATAATCTCGGGAAATTAATCCTTACCAAATGTGCCGTATTTGCTAATTATACATCTCTATTTCCATTCTTAACCCCCTGTGATCAGTGATTTGAATACCGCCGCACCACTTTTGTCGATGGGATCGGCCACTCGGCATAACGTATGATAAGCGAAGAACAGAAGTAAAATGAAAAGGAAGGCTACAAAAATACGGACGCACGTGTTATGCTGGCAAATTTGCCAGCGGAAATGGGTACAGGAAAGTGTCTGTTTGTGCAAACTCTTTAACCATCGATCAGGAACTACTCAATGGCGTCCGTCTTTCGTTATCGTCTAAGTTTTGAGAAATGGGCAATGCCAGTTTCGTAAGCACAACTGCCAGTGCAAGGCATTAAAAGCCATAATCTCTCGCCGTCGCTTCAAAACGTAAATGGCATCATGATTGACCGATCGATGACCTGCATCGTACCGAAACAACGTCTGCGTTATGATGGACGGGTATTGGAAGCCGCCGGATTAATTTCGGCCGCCCGGGTTTCCCTAACGTGCACTTAGATGTAAGTACACGACGAACGTTTTCGCATTGCGCCAGCATAAGCGTAAAAATCGACAACCATTGTCTATCCTGTGCAGATAGCTCCACGAACGTGGCAATGGAGGGGGGGGGGGGGGGGCGTCCACCATTGGTGCGAAGTTGGCCATAGCTGGCTCCGGCCAGTGCGGACCGTGTAGGGAGCTTCCGTGTTGGCGGCCACATCCACCGGATGAGCCGATAGTCACGAACGGCCGCTCGACAGAATGTGGACCATTTCTCTCCCCGCTCCTTTGCTAAGCGTGCTTTCCTCCTCCCCCCATCGAAGCTTCGCCTGAAGAGAGCTGAGGCATGGAGCGGCGAGGAGAGCGGTTGGGGGAAAGGATATATTGAGAAAGTGAGCGTCACGCTCGGCGGCTATGATGACGGGGAGGGAAATCTTTCGTTGGCAGAAACGTTTGTTTCAAAATGCCGCCGGGAGCGGAATCCCGGACAAGTACGCCTGTATGGACACGGCGGCTTATCGGCGAGGAATGAAAGGGCGAGGGGGGGGGGGGGGTTGTGACGAGCGGTAGCGGTGGGAGGAACGTCGGGCCAGGCCGCGACGACAGACAAAACGCTTTTCTAATCTGCGTCGAGCACGGCGAATAACGGCGCTCTCTGTACACGGAGGAAAGAGCGTCGGTTGCCGGCTTCTTCCTACTTAAAGCTTCACCTTTTTTTTTTTCTTACCTAAATTTTTGTCGCGTGGTACAAAAGCAGCTTTCGGCCTGCGTTGAAACACGGTAGTGAGCTACCAGCGGCGTCCTGGTAAACGCCGTGTTCTAGTAAACTGTCAAAATCGAGAATAGATTGGCTTGAGTGTAGAGCATGGTGTAAGATATATATATATATCTTACACCTTGGTGTAGAGTCAACTGAACCTCAGCGAGTTACTACGATGTTGTGGATAGTACCTTTATGTGAGGAACTACACAGGCTGTTCTTTGCTTGAGGTCGATCTGGCGTGCATATAGTGCCAGAGGTTCTGAGGCCTACCTTGGCTTGCCACATCGGCTATTGTATATCACGAGTTTTTTGAGCGTGAACTGGTGACGGTGACAAGAACTTTTATTGGTCCTGAGAAACTGGCCAGGGGGATCCGAAGGTTCCCTTAGGTCAAGTCGGTGGCTCCGCCCACGATGGCACCGGGAGGCGAAATCCCGTTGCGATGTCGTGGGCCCTCTGGACAGCCTGGAGTTGGATGTGGTGGTGGTCGCTTCTTAGGAACGCCCCCCCACTGTTCCTTTGTGGAAAGTATAGAGTTTTCTATGGCTGGGCACAGCCAGAGCATATGATCGAAGGAGCATGAATCGGCCCCGCACGTACCCCACTCCGCGGTCCCTTAGCGTGAACTGGTTTCGTCTGAGTATTTGCGTGTTCCTTCTTATTAGAAAGAGCATAGTACCCCAGGTGGTCAATGCTAATCCGGAGCCTTCCACTAGCTGCGCCTCTGAAGGGCAAATTGTGGCGCACCTAAAATAGCACGAAACTTCAATGCGATCTCTACACGTTCCATTATAGCTTACGAGTGTATCTACACAATAGTGGATTGCTGTGCTAGTTGGTGCTATATTTTGGGCTAAAGGGAGCCCTAAAGTGTTAAGGAAGGGAAGAAGAATGCATGAACAGGAACGACGGTCTTCCTGTACTCTTCTCTTACGTTCCACTTTTGCACTTCCCTTGTATAAAATGTATCTACAGAGCTTATTTGCTTAAACCAGGGACGCAGTAAAGTGCATCTCATACTACTTTTCTCTCAACGTTCTACTGACGTCTAGGTTTAAGAACATATGCCTAATTAGACAACTATCGTAAATGAGCGGGAAAACGTTAAAAAAAGAAGTGCGCCTAATTATTGAAGCTCGGCAGATTTAACTACACGTGCGTACAGGCTATGTTTGGACAAGTAACAAAGCTGGAATGGCACGCACGTATTTCGCACGAGAGGAGGAAATCCAGAAATACGAAAAGGCGGTTATTTGCGGCACAATACGAGAGGACGGCGTGGCACTTATTTATTTATTTATTCTTGAAACACCCCGCCCCTTTAGTTATATTTGGTTTTATTGTACCATAAGTGTTCTTTTTTGTGCCTGTGATTTCGCATAAGATTTTATTGCGTACATTGTCTATGAATTACCACTTGCAGGTAGTTTCCCAGTGACATGTATCATTTTCCTTTTGCGTTGATTTGGGGCGCTTGCAGCAGTTTGTCATTACGACTTCTCTTATCATTACTGCAATTTTGATAACTGTTGTTATTGTTGTATCATGCTTTGTATTCTTTCTGCTGCTTGGGTCCTCTGTCCTGCATTGTTAAATAAATAAATAAATAAATAAATAAATAAATAAATAAATAAATAAATGTGCTGGTGGTTTGCGTAAAGGAATTAGACTTCGTTGTCCGGGTTGACCAGGCTTCTGAAGCGGTGAAAGACGATAAGCGGCAACGGAACTGAGATCAGTGCGTCTCCCTCTGCTGATTATTCGGCCAACAAAGACAGAGATAACAGGTGCCACGCGCTCTCTTGAGCAACACTTCGTTATTGTTTCTGTAAGCGCGAGAAAGCGGTTTCCTTGCTCGTATACAACCGACGACTGGAGGAAATGGCAATGAGAATAAAGAGATAGTCTGTGCTGTGGAAATGTGGAATAAAATATCAGCAAGCCTATGGTAAAGCCGACCTGCGGCCGTGTAGCCCAATCGCCATTGGCAGTTACGTCATGGCGACGACTCTTACCGCCTTCTTATCGTCTCCCGTTCGCACCCCTTTTTCGCGTCTCTTGAGAATATCCATCCAGCTGGACGCTCTTGTCTTGCCACTTCAGGTAGACGCGAACAATGATATCAACCAGCGCGACATGCCACAGAGAGAGAGCAAACATGCATGCACAATGCGCAATTAATAGATATCGCTTCTTCGCGCAGTTGCCACTGGCTCGCTCTGTTCCATCTAGGTCAGTGCCAAATATAACGAGCTCGCGCTGCATTTCGCCAACAAGATTCTTCTGCACCCACATTTCTCTGCTGAGCTTCAACTTCGCTTATCTGTGGTCGTAAGCACGCATTCGCACTGCCTCTCGTCAGTTTGAAAAGAGTTGAGCGTTCGCAAACCCTGGAGACACGAACCTTGCTCTTACGTGTACCGCCGGTTTTCTTAAGGCTGTTTACGATACATTTGTGTAAACTATTCCCAACGCCCAAAGGGAACTCGTAACCGATAATTAAATCAGGATAATTGTCAAAAATGACAACGATGGAACGACCATGACGGCATCACGACCACGAGTACACGCCTAGTGGTCGAAGCTATTAGACAACTGGACCCACTGGGTCGGCGTAGAAGGCGTGACGTCACAATGACGGCATGACGAGAGTCGGATGAAAAGCTGGAATGACGACGATTGAACGACCACGACGGCATCACGACCACGAGTACATACCTAGCGGCCCAAGCTGATAAAAAACTTGTGCCACTGAATCGGCCTAAGAGGCTAGATAAGTAGATAGGACAGATGGACAGGCTAAAATGACTGAAGTAGGTAAAGCATGCTAATCGCATTCATATGATAGGCCTTCATGGCAAATCGCAGCCGTAATACATGGCGGAATATACCAGTTTGGCGTTCTCTTTAAGAGTTATCCATAGTGCAATAAAAGAAATCGGGTCATGAGACCCGATTTATATTATTGCCGATTTATATTACTGCCGGTTCTCGGGTCATAGGACCCGAGAATTGGGTCACGCACTCAAAGCCGTGCAAATAATCAAGCTTGTTTTCGGCTCATCTGTGCAGTCTCGAAATTAGTCTCGCTGTGTGTTGGTAGCGCCCAAACAAACCTAATGTACCAGTCACAGTACCAGTTAGAGCGCTCGCAAGTTATCATCGTTATGTTCAAGTGAGCTTCGTTTTTTTCACGTTTACTGAATACTGTAAGCATTTGCGATCGTTGAACAAAATAAGAGAAGATAATTTACTAACTTCAAAAGGGTTTGGAGCTTCAAAAATTGCTGGCATTTACCAAGCCAGGATAAACCGAAACGAAACGGGAACAGTAAAACAAATAAAGCGTGACACTTCGCACGTGTAATTATTTCAAAATTTCATGTGCCATTTTAGCGTAACCATTCGTTAAGCATGTCACAGTCATAAACACGTTCATCTAATAATGGGACCTCGCTATTAGTGTATTCCCTTGTGCTAGCACGTGTATGTGACGGGATCCCGGCCGTACTGCATAGATAAGTGGCGCTTGGTGGAGTAAATGCGGGCAACTTTTGCAGGAAGAAGCACTCTTCCTCCTGCTCCTCCCCCTCCTCATCATCGTAACCCCCCCTCGGCAACCTCACCAGCGATGAAGGCACTTATGTATTCGCGTTTCAGTGCTGAGAGCCGCTCCTTTAGTTTTGCTGGCGTCAGCCTTCTAATATGCATATGCACAGTACCTTCAGTTCAGTCCTGTCTCTTAAATAGTCTGGGCACGGATTGCGCTAAGAGATACTGCAGAACTTATCCCGCAACACCACTCTCAAATGATGGCTTTTATCAATTACGCGAACGTCAATAAAGTTTTAGCGAATGTGAAAGTTGCAGTAGTTCGAACGTGTATGGAAAAGGCGCAACATTCTTTAAGCAACCGAATAATAAATACTGTAAAATCGTGTAAACGTATGATCGAGCGAATCGTCTGCAGAAATGGGCTTTTCTGGAATCCTTGCGGCATTATGGACCCTCGGCTTCGAGCCGCCAGACGTGCTTCAGGAGTTCGTCAACAGGGCATCGCTACTGATATTTTAAACAGCGAAGACAATTTAGAAAGAAATGTTTCTCAGGCGCGTATGCTGAATTAACAGAGTTTTAAAAAACTAATTCAGAACCGTAGAAACAGGTCGAGTGAAAACGTTTTTTTTAATGCGATAAAGACTTGCCCTTAAGGCATAATTCTTGATGTGTATATGTATTATATGTGTTCTGTGAGGCTTGTGTTGTTTATGAATTGAAGCAGTGTTTTGTGGAATCTGTTATGTTTCCAGCGGTAATAGTGGGTTGTGACACTGTAGCGGAGGCCGGTTTGCTTTCAGTAGGAGACGCGAGCGTTCCGATTGTAAGCCTGCACATGTCCCCATTAAGGTGGTACGCATCTGCCTCCATCACTGGGACGGAGCAGTATGGACACGTAACACCCAGTGGTGAATGCGTCCAGTTCCACCTTGAGATTACAGCCGGTGTCAGGGCAGGCCCGGCCCGAAGCCTCCTAAGCACAACTTCCTCCGCCCTAGTAAGCTGAAGGGGAAGGGAGCAGACACACGGTGGGATAAGAGTGCGTGTGTCCGGCCGTAGGAAAATTTTACGGGCACGGATAAGGGGTTGAGGTGGGAGGGGGAATAGGCGGAAGATCTGGATTAGGTGCTCGTGTCTAAGTACTTCTCTTCACTGCACCCGAATTTGTCTAGAATTGTGCTCTTTGGTTTTGTTTGGTTACTTGTTTACGGGAGGGGGGATTGATTGAGTGATTTCTTGTCATCTCGATTTATGCAGGGTGATGGTAAGTTCGCCGTAAATGTAATTTATAGAGAATAACTTACTGCACTGCAATTGCACAATTTGGTAGCCAATACCACTTATTAGCGTTGGTGCCTTTATGTTTGAACAAATTCGGCCAGGTTACAGCCCAAAAATACATCATTTTTAGCGAAAGGTTGCTAAGTGATTATGATAATGATGATTTGCTCAGAATTTGTAATTTTTGCATTTTAAATGTTCCGCCTCGACGTCTTACATAATTTTTTTCAGCTGTGGCTTTGAATAAGCTCTCGCCATGGTGAGTCAATGGAAAAACAGCTCCCGATTTTTAAAACGGTATCACATCTCAAGAGTTCGGTTTTCCTAGAAAAGCTATCTGACGCACCTAGATAGCTTAGTAATGAGCTCTTCAGTATATTTTAGGAGTAGGGAGAAATTGAGGCGCATACATCCCCCTTGGGACACGTTCTTATTGGTCGGCGCGAAAACAACTGAGGACACAGAGGTAGAAGGACAGAGGACGAGCGCTGTCTTAGGATAGAATGGGGGTGAAGTAATAAAATAGCACGGCTAGAGTTCCTTGAGAAATTCTACCACGGCAATTTCCAGGAAATATACGTCACCAAGGCAGTGCCTGTAAATAGCGCTAAGACGCCAAAAATGCAAGAGAGAGAGAGAGAGAGATAGAGAGAGAGAAACGAGAGTGAAAAGGTAGGGAAGTTAACCAAGGACGTGCCCGCTTGGCTACCCTATATATATGCTTGGGGAGAAGGAATGGGGAAGAATAGATGAGGAGCGAGAATATAAAAAAATAATAAAGAGTAAGTCATTCACACAGGCAGTCGCAGAGGAAGGTCCACTGTCACAAGCGCTCATACAGTCCAGTCTCCTTCAAGAAGTGAAGAAGAGCTTTTGTGACCTTTCGCATGCAAGAATGCGTAGGCCATGGTCCCAGAATCTTTTCCTCTGAGAGCGCTCTGCTATCTAACATGCTGAGTTGAGCTTGAAGAATCCGTCGCTGAGCGTCAAAAGCTGGGCAATGACACAGACGGTGCTCTAGCGTCTCATCGCACCCGCACGAATTCCAAAAGGCGTCAGCTACCCAAAAATGAAAAGTTGCCGTTAAGGAGAATACAAGCTCTGTAAATTTAGCAACTTCCTCGTTAAACTACCAACATTGCTAATGCCTATATCCTCCGTGCAGCCTATTCCAGAGGCCGGTTAGGAAGATGAATTACTTCTCTGGACTGTGCAGTAGTGCAGTATTGAAGTAGCGCATGCCACTGGTATGGCAGAGGCTAGTGATCACAATGGCCGCCACTTGAAAACGTCGGCAAGTCAGAGATTGCAGTTGAAAGGATCATCTCTTGCAACCAGGGTATCGAACCGGAACTGGACCGAATGCCGGTAAAAACTGTTATTTTTGCTGCAACCGGAACTGAACCGGAACTTTACGAATTTTTTCACTCCGGAGCGAAACCGAAAGAAAAGTATAACGGTAAATAAACAGCATGTTTAGGTGATTTTAAAAGTAGCAACACCGTTAGTACAGTTTTGAGCGTATTGTGTCAGGGGACAGACTAGGTGTTGTGTTAACGCGGCAATACTTGCATCGCATCAGACGTGCAGATTTGCCAAACTTTGATGCGTGCAAAGTATCTCAGACAGTGGCGCGCATATACTTGTTGCTTGTCCCAAATATGGCTGTGAACGGATCTCTTCGTTTGCGAAAATTAAGCGGCCGTTAAGCGAAAAAAATATTACTGGACCATTGACCGGATATATCAATGACGCGAGCCACCAAAGCTCTCTTAGAATTTTTAGTTAACGCAAGCCTAGTACACGAACGTGCATATAATCGCCAACTTACTGCTTGTCCTCATCACTACTCCTCAGTCTCCTTCATTTCTAATCTTCCCTTTTCCTCTGAGCAGAATAGCACACTGGGGTACTCCCTGCATTTCCTCTATATATTCGCCTCTCTGTCGTCCTGAATAAAGCTTCGCTTCAGATAGACTCTAGCATTGGTGTTGGATCTACATGATTCTTATGTAACTACGTGCGACCTGAAGAACAAACAACTGGAGTAATCTTTCAGTGCAACTAAGTAGCAGCGTCGAGTATTGCAAAAAAAAAAAAAACACGTTTCTGCTGTTTTCCTGTAATTATTCTTCGTTTATGCAAATGTACCTTAGCCGGTTTGAACCGGTTTGAACCCTTATTTTTTCGCTCCGGAGTTGAACCAGAACTGAACCGTTTTTTGGAGAACCGAAATAAAAACCGGCACGAAAAACGTTTCGGTTCCACATTCTGCTTGCAACCCACACGCACGCACGCACTCACACGGACGGACGGACGAACAGAAGGAAAGAAAGAAATCTGGAAAAGCAGGTTAGCTGGGGCGGATATATTGAAACGGGCGTTTGTTAAAACGAAACATTATGGCAGAAAAGACACCCAGATATTTGCATACAACCTAAAAAAAAAGAACAATCAAATTTTCTGAGGCCACCATTTCGGGACCGACAAGTTTTTCTGCCTGCCCCCTTTGCGTTGGGGTCGTCAGGCGACAGATGGCGCTCGGTGCCGGGTGGGTGCGCCGCGTGCCTCGAACTGCGAGTGGAACGCACAAGACCGCAGATGGAGCCCGTGTATGTGCTCTTGTGTGTACACCTACTCTACCACCGCGCGGTCTCGCAAGCGTCCAGTCATGGAAGAGCACAGGCCGCGACAAGGGTCGGCATCGCTATTGTGACCAATGAGTGTTTGACACGAGCCACTTTGGCTTAACGAGCCAGGCTTTCTCCCTCGTCGACTCGTGCCTCCTTTGTCTTCACGTTGTGGCCAGAGTGCCGTGGCATGCGAGACCCCGTAACGTTTCCCGCGGGGTTAGCCGGGCAGCACCAGTTTGTCAGCGATGATGCTTAGCATGTGCGCCGGCGCCGTCGGCTCGAGAGCTGCCGCGTTCTGGGCCTCGCAGACGCCAGTGCGCGGCTTGCCCCTCGAACAGCATCGATCCGGAAACGCCACCGGACAACCATGGCTTGCGCGTGCTTGACTCGTATTTCTCTTGTCCTTTTATCCCGTGTCACGCGACCAACAGTTTCGCGGGGACGAAGAACGGGAAAATGGTGCTGCCTTGAAAGAACCGTTTGCGACAGAGTGTACTGGGGCCCACATTACGTGAGCTAACTGAGGCAGCTGAAACTAGAGTTGCTATTTTTTTCAAATTGCGCCGTATTTTCATTTCGTCTTATGAGAGAATGCAATCGATGGAGCGGTGAAGTGTGGTTCGTGCCACTTTTTGCAATGTCACACAATGCACTAGCTTGCTTAGTATCTGGGCTGCGTCAGCCGTCGATAAACGTACGGAAACAAGGTTTGTTCCTTCATGTTCTTTTCTAGCTGATCCGTTGGTGAGGTCATTGCCGGAGATGCTAAATGACCTGGCAGCCACTGATACACGAAGCTGTGTACCTTCGCGATCACCCGGTGGTACGTTTCTCGTACCTGCGACTTGAGTCGTTCACAGGAATAGCTGACAAAAGACACTCTAGGGCCGCCGTTGAATCGCAAGATATTTTCTGATTAGCCGGCTGTTGGTTAATATAATCAGTGGTACCTCGGAGGATAATGAGCTCTGAAACCGTCGATGTGGTGATGTGAGAAATATTGTATCTGATACTTATTGATCGTGATGGGATCACCACTGCGCCGGTGAAGCTGGTTTGTGTTAAAGAACCATACGTGTATGTGTAGACTCGGCCAAAGCAGAAAGTGTGCAAATAATGCGGAGTTGCTTGCTTGAAGTCCAAGGTAGACGACTGAGTGTGGTCTATGTGGTCTATGGTGAAATAAAGATGGAATTCGCACTCCGGCGAATAAACTTTAAATCCTGTTCGACCTGGGCGCATCGTGAAAGCGGTACATTTTGCATAGCTTCTACGAAGCTTTAGCGGCTATAACGAAAGGGCAGAGGAACGTGGACCGATCGCGAAGGTGGTGAAATATAACAGCGTCTGAAAGCGCTAGTTGTCACGAGACAAGGATGCTAGAAACTGGCATGTGGCGCACGCACCAAACGTCTGAAAGAGCTAGTTGGCTTTGGCACGAAACAAGTGTGCGTGTGGCTTTGACCTAATGGTGCGTGCATCGGGTTGCTGTGCTGGAATAAAGAAGTTACCCCAGCATCGAACATATGAATTCTTTTACAGCGAAGCTCTTAAGGGCTAGTTGCCCCAGGATCGTGTCCGCGTGTAGAAAAGCCACGTGACCTAGCGGGAGAGGAGAGGAAAATAAGAGCTCAACCCTGTGAGAATACTGTGAGAGGGTGTTGGAGGGGGAGAGTGTGAGGCGCGCCAACCAATCTCGGAGTACGAAAAAAGTAGGTCAACGGAAGAGAGGGGTGTGAGAGGAGTTCGCGTTAGCGTTGGTTGTATATACGGAGCTTTGGTCAAGGACTCTTGTCTGGGAGCGTCGTAGAAAAGCGTGAGGATCGTGCTAGGAACGCCGTCACCCGTGGATGCCGACGTGTCCCATCGCCCACAACACGCTAGGAACGCCATCGCCCGTGGACGCCGAGCCAGTTCTTTCAGAGCCGGGCATTGTATAGCCATCGTCTAGGTATTAAAAATAACCCGTTGTGCTACTCGGAGCCGGCACGGAAGCCTCTTTCCCGAGTACCTAGCGAAGGGTTTGGTTTATAATTTTGTAGCCAAATTCAACATAGCAAAGCCCCAATATGGCTAAACTCCAAGATAGCAAATCCCACTAGAGCGCCAGCTTCGCTCGACTTCCCTCTTCACAGGGCGGAAGGGCTCACACTTTTTTTTTAATTGAAGCTAGGATGAGCCAAACAATCGTTATCATCATCATCATAATTCTTTGGCGCATTCTAGCTTCAATAAAAAGAATGCTTCTCATTAAAAAAAAAGGGGGGGGGGTAATGTTTGCCTCCATAAGCACTTATCGTAGATACTTCGAGTTATTCAATGCATTAGGCTATACCGTGTGCCCCAGCTAGCGTTAGCCAGGCTGGTCAACGAAAAAAAAACGAGGAAAACAGTCCAAGATAGAATTATAAAACTTACTGTGTTTGGTCATCGTAGGTTTGACGACCAAGTACTGTAGGCCTTACGATTGTATATTGCATCGTGTTTCAATCTTCCATTTTTATTTTTTTTCGGTTGCTGGGATACCTTATATAAATGTTCTGAGTAATCGAAACCGCACTGTTAATCGAAAGTTTAGTGGCATCTGGTACCGTTATATTGATGTGTGACTGCATTTACTTTAATGCATTTAGCATTCCTTGGGAATTAGCTGCGATTTCTTGACTTCAATTTTAGTGGGCCGATTGCGAACGAAGATGGTGCAGTCTAACACAGCGATAAAAAATCCAAGGATGGCTAAGAACTTCTTAAGAGTTGTGAATGCGAAAGCATTAATGTCCAATTGAGCGCCTTTGAGCGGTCCTTGGAATTAGGAACTCCTCGCGGGCAAGCGAGCGCGTTGAGACGCTCGACGCGTTTTGATTTGGCCTTGCCGAGGCGCACTTAGGGTACAGTGTACTAGAATGTGTTCAATTCTAGCCAGCATCGGGGGGAGACTGTCTACGTTTCAAAGTGAGCCTCTTGGATTATCTGTCCCTGACTGTCCCGTACTGCCCAAGGCGGTGCTTTCCGCCAAGGAGCGTTGCTTATACAGTGCCTCGGGCATGTCCTAGACAGTCCTGGACGAATTATCTAAGAGGTCAAGAATTTTTTTATTTTTATTTTTTTATATTAGGAACGGGCTCGTGGTTCAGCAAAAGTTCTTGAAACTTGTGATGCTCAATGTTTGGGCCTTTAAGAATAGAATGCAGTTGATCTGTACCGATAAAAAGCTTACCTAGGTCCCAGCAGACGCCGTCAAAATCCATGACGTCACAGCTGAATGGTGCGCGAACTTCAAGGTGGCGGCACCACCTGTCTAGCTTTTTGTGTCTTCTTTAGCATACGAAGCCTCTTTTCACGGTAATAGTGTTTTTTTCTAATATTTCAGAGGCATACTTTAGCAAAACCGGTCGAATAATTTTCCTCCTTAGTATCCTTCTAACTTCAAGTTCAAACACGGTGAAACTTCAGCTCCCTCTCGGGCCTCCCTTTTCTCAGCGCGGCGCCTCGTTTGCTAAAGTCTCTTCGAATGTAGACTTGCGCGCACGAGAGCTATAGCAACTCCAACGTGTCCTGCTACACTGTGCTGGGCCAATGGCAATGCCGAGGACGCTGTTGCCAGTTCCGTGGCATCTGCAAGCTCGCAGGGTCGGCTGTTTACCGTTCCCGTTAGGGAGGCTGCCTGAGGAAAAAAAAAAACCGGGACGTCCTCTCCTGGGAAGGGAGAGCTTGGCCCGAACGGAAATGAATGGACGGCCGGCAGCGCACCGATGGTGTACTTAATGCCTCACTTGTCGGGTCCCTCACGGCTGTGTACAGAGCACGTCGTTTGTCTTAAACACTTCTAGTGCAAGTCCAGGAGACACGCTGACACTGGACGCGTTTTAATAATACAGATGAGGTAGTCATGCGAAAAAAAATAGGCTACTCTACATTCAGTCTGAGGTTACTCTAAAGCTAATATATTGTCATTTTTATATATTTTTTGGTGTGCCTGCTTTCTGGCGTACTTTCCGGTCATATTTATTTATTTAGAAATACCTTACAAGCCCTTTACGGGATACTGAGTAAGAGGGACGTCAAAGAACGAAAAAAAGAAAAGACACAACTGGAGAACAATCAAAGCAAAGTATAAGTTAATATACCGGTGTACAGATAGTCGATAACCATAAAAATGTGTGGAAAACATTATTTCAAAACATGGTAGTGAAGAAATTAAAATAAGTATATACTATGAATAACCAGATAACAAAAACACACTGTTGAGGGAAACGTACAAAACATCGGATCATTTACACGCATATTGCTCGCGCACATAATCAAACATCGTATAAGAAAAATTGGCCTTTCAGAGCTTGGGAAAAAATGTTAGGCTGTTGAGGGTTTTTCAAGCTGTTTCCTTGCGCCTGTATATGCTACGTGGGGACCAATAAACAAAAATGAACAAATTGTACCGACATATTCTCTGTATCGACCCTACTTTGTCTACGGCAGCATGCGGACTTATGCCTGTACGCCTTTTGTCGACCAATGGCCATAAACCTTCCGCAGGCAACCCACTCGGGGATTCTGAAAACCACAATAGACGAACTAAAATACTTGTTAACTACGTTTGCCTAGAGAGCTTAGTATATGGCCGTTATACGATGAAAACGGCAAATCTATAAAAAAGCGGCATGGTCGACAAGAAGTGTATGTCCATTAGAGGCGGGAACTTAAGGCAAAATGCCTTTTTTTTCTCTTGTCCTTGTCGTCCCTATTTAACATTTAAGCACGAACTGTGGGTCTAGAAACATTTTAGAGGTATTTTTATTGTGGCTATAAATGACTACTTCTACATTTGTGCCAATGTCGTACTTTCGTAGCCTAGAAATGCCTTTTCCCGTGTTTTGCTTTAATTTTATTGTATTTGCAATGTTTCCAACCACTGGGGAAGGCCAAAGGCAGCTGATTCTTACGACAAGCACTTTTCCGGGGCAAATGTTGTTATTAACAGCTTTGCAGCAGACGAGAGCATCAATGTGAGAAGAGCTCAAACGGCGCTACTTTACTATACGCTTAAAGAAGACTTAGCCCATTTGTGTGCACACTTCATGTTTTTGAGCCGGCATCACCAAGGAACTTGAGTGCTCGGGCGTAACTCTAACCCCGAATGTGGGGCTCATTTCCTCGTTCAGGAAAGGGTCGGCACCATCCACAATGGACCTGTTGGTGATAGAGTGAGTTTAAGACTTCACTCTGCCTCGGACGATTATGCCGGGTTTTCGCTACTGAAAGAACTGCCAAAGGTCCTAACCAGCGAACATTCTAGAATTCCGGAGGGCGTTGGATCATCGAACGTTTCGAAGTACAAGTTTGCGCTGTACAAAAGCCTTCCTTTTTCTGTATACAAACCATAACTCTGCGAAATGACCCCAACACGGAACCCGAAAATCTTGAGATGGACCTTGTTTGTCACTGCATTCGAAATTTTTTTCCTTGTGTCTAGCAACACTAATGTCCGATAAATCTCGTAAATAATGGTGACGTTAAGAGCATTGACCAACGTCAGCAGCATCCCTCTTTTGAGGGGAGACCAGCGAGAAAGCGCTCTGCCATGACGAACGTCGGTGACTCGACGGTAACGGGATGGTGACGTGACGGTACGGGATGGAATATGTGACAGTGCTCTTAATCAGGGTTAAGTGTGTCAGCGTTTGCTTATCTTTGCGGCCGACACCATAACACTGCCTCTCACCGCCTAGACCACTGAGTCCTCCAACTGACTACAGTCCATTCTTTCTCCCCCATTGGGCTCACGAAACCGCTGTAACCCTCTTCAGAGTAAAAAAAGAAAAAAATTACCCCCTAATAGTGTATAAGAGCGTAAATCAGTCTATAACCCACACTCTTACACCCTTTTGGGTGTAAGGTTGGAGTTATAAAGCCGATTTACACCCTTATTCACTTTTAAGAGTGTTTAATATTTTACAGTGCTGAATGTCAATTTTAGGGTTCTCTACTACATTGCTCACGGTAGTGCAGCGCTCAATGAATGAAAAGTGATAAACCGGGCGTGCTCCCTCCTGATTGGGCCGTCTTGAACCGCCCAAACATAGAACAGCTTCATATTGCAAGTTGGACTGCGAGGATATAGGCGAGCAAGACACACAAGTCAACACACAGGAACAGCGCCTGTCTTGTGGGCACTATAATTTCGTGCTGTTTAACTTGCAGTACGCCGCACCAACTTGTTAAAACGGAAGTACTCTCTCAGCCAAATTGGAACGGCGGTATGAACTCGCGATTACCCCCTTCACCTTCGTGACCGTTTCTTCTCGAGATACGAAACGCGGTTTAAACTGTGGCTAAGGTCGCGCCCCTTTCGCACCGCGAGAACTGTGAGCATACGTGGATGCGTGCGAGCAAGGTGACTAGCCAACGGGATCGGCCTCGTACGCGTTGAAGCTTAGGGCGCATGCGGGAACAAGGGGGAGGGGAGGGGGGGGTGGGGGGTGAACGGAGGTGGCGAGACAGTGGCTGCCGATTGACTGTCTCATGCTTCCGCGAGGCGCACGCTGTTAGCGATGCAGCGTGTTCTCCCCTCCGAGCAGAGCGACGCGGGCCGTAATTGTGTCGCCTGATTGGCTTGGACTCCCCCTGTGACCTCTATAGATGGGGGGCACTGTTCCTCCCCTTGTGCGCCGTCTCCCTCATGCCATTGTTGTTGGCGTCTTGTTTGGCCGGCGCTGGACCCCCTGCCACGTTGCTGTCTTGTTTTCATTTCCTTTTTTTTATTCTGCCGTCTATAGAAGATTGAAGGGCCGCAGCTACCCGCTGTGGTGAGTCAGTGGTTCTGGCGTTCTGCTGCCTATAACCCGAAGTCACGGGATCGATTCCCGACTGCATTCCGATAAGGGCGGAATGCGAGAACGCTGCTGTACCGAACGTTCAGTGCTCATTAAGGAACCCCGTGCGTTCAAAGTTAATCAGGAGTTCGTCCTTTACTTTCCCTGTGATAGCACCTTTGTTGCTTTCCGGCAAAGCCCAGTTGGTTTGTTGATCAGGCAGGCAGGCAGGCAGGCAGGCAGGCAGGCAGGCAGGCAGGCAGGCAGGCAGGCAGGCAGGCAGGCAGGCAGGCGGGCACTCACTCACTCACTCACTCACTCACTCACTCACTCACTCACTCACTCACTTCACTTCACTTCACTTCACTTCACTTCACTTCACTTCACTCACTCACTCACTCACTCACTCACTCACTCACTCACTCACTCACTCACTCACTCACTCACTCACTCACTCACTCACTCACTCACTCACTCACTCACTCACTCACTCACTCACTCACTCACTCACTCACTCACTCACTCACTCACTCACTCACTCACTCAATCAATCAATCAATCAATCAATCAAATCTGTCCGAATCTATTCTTTTGTGTACAGCAGGCGCACTAGCATGAAGATCTGGTTCCTCGTCTCTTGTAAGTCGTGTGAGTTTGAATTCATTTCACGGAAAGACGTGCAGTCACTGTTGCATTATCGATAATATGCAGGGAAGAACGTTTAATAGAAATGAATAAAAGGGAGCCATTGTTGTGGTTCCGGTGAGGTGCCTTGATTATGTCGATTATTTTACTCCTCAGCAAGCGGTCGTAGGTGATGTTTCGGTGTGCAGAGGGGCCCCTCTTAGAACGATCCATTCGTTTAAAATAACAACTGAGCTCTGTAGCCCGGCAAGACATTTTTTCCGCACTGAGTATAGGCCTGGATACGCCCACAGCAGGTCGTGTCCATTGCAGGTCATCCGAGCAGGCTAGGACAACAGTGTATGCGTTGACCCAGCCACCACTCGCTGCGAATGAAAAGCGGTGCCTCAGTTGCCATGGCCTTCTGACAGCGTGAACAAGGTTGCGGGTTGGCCTACCGGCATCGGCGGCCGCATGTATATTAAGTCGAAAAAAAATAATGAGCTAGTGTGCTTATATTTAGTTCCAGGTTACAGAACCAAAGTTAATGCGAAGCCTTATATTGCGGCGTCGCTCATATCCACACTGTATAGCTTTGTCCCGTGAAACCACGTTGATCGCTGAACCAGTTTGATCATCCACTCGCCCGCAAAAGAGGCAGCAACATTGTGTACATTACTTGCAAATTCAATAAATTTGCGGTAGTGTCCAGATATTAAGCAGAGAATGCATTGTATAATGGCTATTCATAAAACATAATTGGACCAAAATCGTATAGGTTACAAAACATTTTGCAATATACACTCAGATAAATGTTCGCGTTCGTGGGAGATTGAGTGCGTTCGCTCTCCGTGATAGCGCGCGTCCCCGCACGCTTCCGCTCGGGCATATGGCGCGCGGCGAAGATTTTATCTATAGGGAACCTCACGGCGACGGCGACGGCGACGGCGATGACGCCGCCGACGGCAGACATCTGGTTGAAGTGTCCATATAATTGCTATCGCAATAAAACAAATAGGGACAAGCAACGGTGCTAGTCGCAAGCACTGTCCGTACTCTTCCCAACTCCTGCGTGTTCTGTTTCACACCCATCACACCACGATGAATCTCTACCAACTATCCCCAATTCCAGTTCTTTGTCTCAAGAACAACTTCTTTGAGAGGCACACAGCGTCGTCATCGTTATGTTCACTGCAAGCCTGCTGCACTATTGCTTGTTGCGGCCTACCAAATGTATGTACACAGACGCCACCACTAAAAGGATCCTTCAATCGGTCTTTAAACATTCTCAAATGATGCCTTACCCAAAGCTCTTCCACCCTTCATGGATGGATAGATATTGCATGGATATTACGAGCGCCCCTTTAGAATATGGTGGTGGCGGTTGCCACCACGCTCGTCACGCTGAGAATTTTTGTCTGAAAAAATAATAAAAATAACATAGTTAAGACATTAGGCAAAATAAGAAAAATGTTGCGCAATCCACAACCGATTTCAGAGGGGATGCTCATAGCATTCATCCATCCAGTGAGGCGAGATGAAGTTACGGAAGCAATGTTGTAGAATACGGAGGTTACAATCTGCGTGGAACTTAAGGCACCGCACAAATTATCGATAGACAAAACACTGCATCGCGTTTTCGCCACGTCTTATTGGAGTTAACACTGTGAATCCGTGGGACTTGCTAGCAATGGCACATTCTTCAACAAGCGGCTGGCATAACAATCGCATCAATGAATGCCGAAGTGTGCACTAACAGCTTTAGAAATGTTCTAATGACGCGCTCTTCAAATATTCTTCAAGGATCTTCGGGTCTGTCCAATGTACCAATGGCTGCAATATACTGGGAATGAATACACAACACCCTCTGATGACAAAAAGCATCTGTGGCAACATCTGATGACAACCTCTCTGGCCAAACTTCTTCCGCGGTTGTTTTCAGAACCAAGTTTTTGAGTGTCACGAGGATTTAAGTCCTTACTTATAGCCGAAACTTGCCCGTGAGCAGTTAAATTGCTGTTTCGCCCCCTAACGCTTCGCAAACTGCGCGATTGTTTGTATATACGGTGCCACAGCTGTCTTGTCACGCCTGCTTGGACTGCAGGGCTCCTGCAAAAGCGGCGATTGGGTGGTCCTCATTTGCTTGAGCAAACAGTGTCTCGCAGATACCAATGCTTAAACTGCAGGGCTCCTACATAAGCGACGATTGAGTGGCCCTGATTTGCTTGAGCAAAGATTGTGCCACAGATACCAATGCTTGGACAGCAGGGCGCCTGCATAGGTGACGAGTGCGTGGTCTTGATTTGCTCGAGTAAAGAATATGCAAGAGATACCAGTGCTTGGACTGCAGGACTCCTGCAAATGCGATGAGTTGGTGGTCATGATTTCCTTGAAAAATAATTATGCAACAGATACCAATGCTTGAGACTGCCGGGATCCTGCAAATGCGATGATTGGGTGGTCCGGATTTGCTTGAGCAAAGATTGTGCCAAAGATACTGATGCCTAAACTGCAGGACGCCTAAATAGGTGACGATTGCGTGGTCCTGATTTGCTTGAGCAAAGATTGCATCACAGATACCAATGCATAATCTGCAGGGCGCCTGCATAGGTGACGATTGGGTGGTCCTGATTTGCTTGAGCAAAAATTTTGCCTCAGATACTAATGCTTGAACTGCTAGGCACCTCCAACTGTGATGATTGGCGGGTCCTGATTTGCTTGAGCAAAGATTGTGCCATAGATAACAATGCTTGGACTGCCGGCCTCCTGCAAATGCGATGATTGGGTGGTCCAGATTTGCTTGAGCAAAGATTGTGCCAAAGATACCAATGCTTAAACTTCAGGACGCCTGAAACTGCGACGATTACGTGTTCTTGATCTGCTTGAGCAAAGATTGCGCGACAGATACCAATGCTTGGACAGCAGGGCGCCTGCATAGGCGACGAGTGCGTGGTCTTGATTTGCTCGAGCAAAGACTATGCAACAGATACCAATTCTTGGACGGCAGGGCTCCTCCAAATGCGACGATTGCATGATCCTGATTGTCATGAGCAATGATTGCGCCAATGACACAAATGCTTGGACTGCAGGGCTCCTGCAAATGCCATGATTGCATGGTCCTGATTTGCTTGAGCAAAGGTTGTGCCACTTATACTATTGCTTAAACTGCAGGGCGCCTATATAGGGGACGATTAGGCGGTCCTCATTTGCTTGAGAAAAGATTGTGCCATAGATACCAATGCTTGACTGCAGGGATCCTCCAAATGCGGTGATCGGGTGGTCCTGATTTGCTTGAGGGAAGATTGTGCTAAAGATACAAATGCTTTAACTTCAAAACGCTTGCATAGGCGACGATTACGTGGTCGGGATTCGCTTGAGCAAATATTGCGCCACAGATACCAATGCTTAAACTGTTGGGCGCCTGCAACTATGATGATTGGGTGGTCCAGATTTGCTTGAGCAAAGATTGTGCCACAGACACCAATGCTTAAATTGCTGGGGGCCTGCAATTGTGACGATTGCATGGTCTTCATTTGCTTGAGCAAAAATTGCGCCACCGATACCAAAGCCTAAACTGCAGAACGCCCACATATCGACGATTGCGTGCTCCTGATCTGCTTGAGTAAAGATTGTGCCACAGATACTAATGCCTGGACTGCAGGGTGGATGTAAAGTCGACGATTGGATGGTTTAATTAGCTTGAGAAAAGATTGTGCAACAGATACTAATGCTTAAACTGCTAGGCGCCTGCAACTATGATGATTAGGTGGTCCAGATTTGCTTGAGCAAAGATTGTGCCACAGATACTAATGCTTAAACAGCAATACGCCTGCAGAAGCGATGACTGCATAGTCCTGATTTTCTTGAACAAAAATTGCGCCACAGATACCAATGCTTAAACTGCAGGGCGCCTGCATAGGGGACAATTGGTTGGTCCTGATTTGCTTGAGTAAAGATTGTGCCATAGATACCAATGCTTGGACTGCAGGGATCCCGCAAATGCGATAATTTGGTGGTCTGAATTTTCTTGAGCAAAGATTGTGCCAAAGAGACTAATGCTTAAACTGCAGTGCGCCTGCACAGACGACGACTACGTGGTTCAGATTTGCTTGAGCAACGATTGTGCCATAGATACCAATGCCTAAACTGCTTAACACCTGCATATCGACGATTGCGGGGTCCTGATTTGCTTGAGTAAAGATGTGCCACAGATACTAATGCTTGGACTGCAGGGTGGCTGCAAATGCGACGATTACATGGTTCTAATTAGCTTGAGAAAAGATTATGCAATAAATACCAATGCTTAAACTGCCGAACGCCTGCAAACCGACGATTGCGTGTTCCTGATTTGCTTGAGCAAAGATTGCGCCTCAGATCCCAATGCTTCGACTGCACGGCGCCTGCATATGCGACAATTGGATGATCCTGATTTGTTTGAGCAAAGATTGTGGTACATACACTAATGCTTAAACTGTTGGGCACCTGCAACTACGATGATTGGGTGGCCATATTTGCTTTAGCAAAGGTTGCGCCACAGACACTAATGATTAAACAGCAGGACGCCTGCATACGCGATGACTGCATAGTCCTGATTTTCTTGAGCAAAAATTACGCCACAGATGCCAATGCTTAAACTGCAGGGCGCCTGCATAGGCGACGATTGGTTGGTCCTGATTTGCTTGAGTAAAGATTGTGCTATGGATACCGATGCTTGAACTGCAGGGCTCCTGCAAATGCGATGATTCGGTGGTCCTGATTTGTTTGATAAAAGATTATGCAACAGATACTAATGATTAGACTGCAGGGCTCCTGCAAATATGATGATTGGGTGGTCCTGATTTGCTTGAGAAAACAATATGCAACAGATACCAATGATTGAGACTGCAGGGATCCCGCAAATGCAACGATTGGGTGGTCCGGATTTTCTTGAGCAAAGATTGCACCACAGATACCGATGCTTAAACTGCAGGGCGCCTGCATAGACGATGACTGCGTGGTCCTGATTTGCTTGAGCAACGATTGTGCCAAAGATACCAATGCTTAAGGTGCTGGGCGCCTGCAACTGCGACGATTGCATGATCCTGATTTGCTTGAGAAATGATTTCGCCAATGATACATATGGGTGGACTGCAGGGCTCCTACAAATGCGATGATTGCATGGTCCTGATTTGCTTGAGCAAAGATTGTGCCACATATACTTTTGCTAAAACTACAGGACGCCTGTATAGGCGACGATTGGGTGGCCCTAATTTGCTTTAGAAAATATTGCGCCACAGATACCAATGCTTAAATTGCAGAACGCCTGCATAGGTGACAATTGGGTGGCCCTCATTTGCTTGAGAAAAGATTGTGCCATAGATACCAATGCTATTACTGCAGGGCGCTCGCATATGTGAGGATTGGGTGGTCCTGATTTGCTTGATGAAAGAATATGCAACGGATACCAATGCTTGACTGCTGGGATCCTGCAAATGCGGTGATTGAGTGGTCCTGAATTGGTTGAACAAAGATTGTGCCAAAGATACTAATCCTTTAACTTCAGGACGCCTGCAAAGGCGATGACTGCATGATCCTCATTTTGTTGAGCAAAGATTGTGCTACAGATACCAATGCTTAAATTGCTGGGCGCCTGCAATTGCGACGATTGCACGGTCCTCATTTGCTTGAGCAGAGATTTCGCCACAGATACCAAAGCTTAAACTGCAGAACGCCCGCATATCGAGGATTGGTTGGTCCTGATTTGCTTGAGTAAAGATTGTGCCATAGATACCAATGCTTGGACTACAGGGGTCCTGCAAATGCGATGATTGGGTGGTCCTGATTTGCTTGAGAAAAGATTGCGCAACATATACTAATGATTGGACTGCAGGGCTTCTGCAAATATGATGATTGGTTGGTCCTGATTTGCTTGAGAAAAGAATATGCAACAGATACCAATGATTGAGACTGCAGGGATCCCGAAAATGCGATGATTGGGTGGTCAAATTTTTTTGAGCAAAGATTGTGCCAAAGAGACTAATGCTTGAACTGCAGGGCGCCTGCATAGACGACGACGGCGTGGTTCTGATTTGCTTGAGAGCAACGATTGTGCCATGGATACCAATGCCTAAACTGCTGGGCGCCTGCAACTGCGACGATTGCATGATCCTGATTTGCTTGAACAATGATTGAGCCAATGATACAACTGCACGGCTCCTGCAAATGCGATGATTGGGTGGTCCTGATTTGCTTGCACAAAGATTACACCACCGATACCAATGCTTAAACGGCAGAGCGTCTGCAACTGTGATGATTGGGTGGTCCTGATTTGCTTGCACAAAGATTACACCACCGATACCAATGCTTAAACGGCAGAGCGTCTGCAACTGTGATGATTGGGTGCTTGAGAAAAGATTGTGCCATAGATACCAATGCTTGACTGCAGGGATCCTCCAAATGCGGTGATCGGGTGGTCCTGATTTGCTTGAGGGAAGATTGTGCTAAAGATACAAATGCTTTAACTTCAAAACGCTTGCATAGGCGACGATTACGTGGTCGGGATTCGCTTGAGCAAATATTGCGCCACAGATACCAATGCTTAAACTGTTGGGCGCCTGCAACTATGATGATTGGGTGGTCCAGGTTTGCTTGAGCAAAGATTGTGCCACAGACACCAATGCTTAAATTGGTGGGGGCCTGCAATTGTGACGATTGCATGGTCTTCATTTGCTTGAGCAAAAATTGCGCCACCGATACCAAAGCCTAAACTGCAGAACGCCCACATATCGACGATTGCGTGCTCCTGATCTGCTTGAGTAAAGATTGTGCCACAGATACTAATGCCTGGACTGCAGGGTGGATGTAAAGTCGACGATTGGATGGTTTAATTAGCTTGAGAAAAGATTGCGCCACATATACCAATGCTTAAACTGTTGGGCGCCTGCAACTACGATGATTGGGTGGTCCAGATTTGCTTGAGCAAAGATTGTGCCACAGATACCAATGCTTAAACAGCAATACGCCTGCAGAAGCGATGACTGCATAGTCCTGATTTTCTTGAACAAAAATTGCGCCACAGATACCAATGCTTAAACTGCAGGGCGCCTGCATAGGGGACAATTGGTTGGTCCTGATTTGCTTGAGTAAAGATTGTGCCATAGATACCAATGCTTGGACTGCAGGGATCCCGCAAATGCGATAATTTGGTGGTCTGAATTTTCTTGAGCAAAGATTGTGCCAAAGAGACTAATGCTTAAACTGCAGTGCGCCTGCACAGACGACGACTACGTGGTTCAGATTTGCTTGAGCAACGATTGTGCCATAGATACCAATGCCTAAACTGCTGAACACCTGCATATCGACGATTGCGGGGTCCTGATTTGCTTGAGTAAAGATTGTGCCACAGATACTAATGCTTGGACTGCAGGGTGGCTGCAAATGCGACGATTACATGGTTCTAATTAGCTTGAGAAAAGATTATGCAATAAATACCAATGCTTAAACTGCCGAACGCCTGCAAACCGACGATTGCGTGTTCCTGATTTGCTTGAGCAAAGATTGCGCCTCAGATCCCAATGCTTCGACTGCACGGCGCCTGCATATGCGACAATTGGATGATCCTGATTTGTTTGAGCAAAGATTGTGGTACATACACTAATGCTTAAACTGTTGGGCACCTGCAACTACGATGATTGGGTGGCCATATTTGCTTTAGCAAAGCTTGCGCCACAGACACTAATGATTAAACAGCAGGACGCCTGCATACGCGATGACTGCATAGTCCTGATTTTCTTGAGCAAAAATTACGCCACAGATGCCAATGCTTAAACTGCAGGGCGCCTGCATAGGCGACGATTGGTTGGTCCTGATTTGCTTGAGTAAAGATTGTGCTATGGATACCGATGCTTGAACTGCAGGGCTCCTGCAAATGCGATGATTCGGTGGTCCTGATTTGCTTGATAAAAGATTATGCAACAGATACTAATGATTAGACTGCAGGGCTCCTGCAAATATGATGATTGGGTGGTCCTGATTTGCTTGAGAAAACAATATGCAACAGATACCAATGATTGAGACTGCAGGGATCCCGCAAATGCAACGATTGGGTGGTCCGGATTTTTTTGAGCAAAGATTGTGCCAAAGAGACTAATGCTTGAACTGCAGGGCGCCTGCATAGACGACGACGGCGTGGTTCTGATTTGCTTGAGAGCAACGATTGTGCCATGGATACCAATGCCTAAACTGCTGGGCGCCTGCAACTGCGACGATTGCATGATCCTGATTTGCTTGAACAATGATTGAGCCAATGATACAACTGCACGGCTCCTGCAAATGCGATGATTGGGTGGTCCTGATTTGCTTGCACAAAGATTACACCACCGATACCAATGCTTAAACGGCAGAGCGTCTGCAACTGTGATGATTGGGTGGTCCTGATTTGCTTGCACAAAGATTACACCACCGATACCAATGCTTAAACGGCAGAGCGTCTGCAACTGTGATGATTGGGTGGTCCTGATTTGCTTGCACAAAGATTACACCACCGATACCAATGCTTAAACGGCAGAGCGTCTGCAACTGTGATGATAGGGTGGTCCTGATTTGCTTGAGCAAACAGTGTGCCACATATACTAATGATTGGACTGCAGGGTCCTTCAAATATGATGATTGGGTGGTCTTGATTTTCTTGAGCAAAGAATATGCAACAGATACCAATTCTTAAACTGCAGAGCACCTGCAACTGTGATGACTGGGTGGTCGTGATTTGCTTGAGCAAACAGTGTGCCACATATACTAATGCCTAAACTGCAGGACGCCTTTATCGGCGACAATAATTTGGTCCTAATTTGCTTGAGCAAATATTGCGCCAAAGATACGAATGCTTAACTGCAGAACGCCTGCGTATCCACGATTGGGTGGTGCTGATTTACTTGAGCAATGATTGTGCCATAGATACCAATGCTTAAACAGCAGAACGCCTGCATAGGAGACGACTGCATGGTCCTGATTTGCTAAAGCAACGATTGTGCCATAGATACTAATGCTCAAACTGCTGGGCGCCTGCAACTACGACCACTGGGTGGTCCTAATTTGCTTGAGGAAATAATGCGCCACAGATACCAATGCTTAAACTGCAGAACGCCTTCATAGGTGATGATTCGGTGGTACTTATTTGCTTGAGCAAAGATTGTGCCATAGAAATCAATGCTGAAACTGCTGGGCGCATGCAACTGCGATGATTGTGTGGTCCTGATTTGCTTGAGTGAAGATTGTGCCACAAATACTAATGCTTGGACTACAGGGCGTATTCAAAGGCGATGATTGGATGGTTCTTATTAGCTTGAGTAAAGATTGTGCCACAAATAGTAATGCTTAAACTGGAGGGCGCCTACATAGCCGACGATTGCGTGGTCCTGATATGCTTGAGCAAAGATTGCACCAGAGATACCAATGCTTGGACAGCAGGGCGCCTGCATAGGCAACGAGTGCGTGGTCTTGATATTCTCGAGCAACGATTATGCAGCAGATACCAATGCTTGGACTGCAGGGGGCCTGCAAATGTTATTATTGGGTGGTCATGATTTGCTTGAGAAATAATTATGCAACATATACTAATGCTTAAATTGCAGCACGCCTGCATAGGCGATGATTGGGTGGTCCTGATTTGCTTTAGCAAAGATTGTGCCACAGACAATAATGCTTGGACTGCAGGGTTCCTGTAAGTGCGATGATTGGGTGGTCCTGATTTACTTGAGAAATAATTATGCAACAGATACTAATGCTTAAAGCGCAGAACGCCTGCATAGGCGACGATTGGGTGGTCCGGATTTGCTTGAGAAAAAATAAGGCAACAGATACAAATGATTGAGACTGCAGGGATCCTGCAAATGCGATGATTGGGTGATCCGGATTTTCTTGAGCAAAGATTGCGCCAACGATACTAATGATTAAACTGCAGTGCGCCTGCATAGATGACGATTGGGTGTCCTTGATTTGCTTGAGAAAAGATTGTGCCATAGATATCAATGCTTGGACTGCAGGGCTCCTGCAAATGCGATGATTGGGTGGTCCGGATTTTCTTGAGCAAGGAATATGCAACAGATAACAATGCTTGGACTGCAGGGCTCCTGCCAATGCGATGATTGCGTGGTCTTGATTTGCATGAGAAAAACTTATCCGACAGATACCAATGATTGAGACTACAGAAATCCTGCAAATGCGATGATTGGGTGGTGCTTAAACTGCAGAATGCCTGCATATTAACGATTGGATGGTGCTGATTTACTTGAGCAAATATTGTGCCATAGATACCAATGCTTAATCAGCAGGACGCCTGCGTAGGCGACGACTGCATGGTCCTGATTTGCTAGAGCAAGGATTGTGCCAAAGATACCAATGCTTAAACTGCTGGGCGCCTGCAACTGCGACAATTTGGTGGTCCTAATTTGCTTGAGAAAATAATGCGCCACAGATACCAATGTTAAACTGCAGAACGCCTGCATAGGCGACGATTTGGTGGTCCTGATTTGCTTGAGCAAAGATTGTGCCATAGATACCAATGCTGAAACTGCTGGGTGCATGCAAATTCGATGATTGCGTGGTCCTGATATGCTTGAGTAAAGATTGTGCCTCAGATATCAATGCTTAATATGCAGGGCGCCTGCACAGGCGACGATTGGGTGATCCTAATTTGCTTGAGCAAATATTGCGCTACAGATACCATTGCTTAAACTGCAGAGCACCTGCATATCGACGATTGGGTGGTCCTGATTTGCTTGAGCAAAGATTGTACCACAGACACCAACGCTTAAAATCTGCTGGGCGCCTGCAACTGCGATGATTGGGTGGTCCTGATTTGCTTGAGTAAAGATTGTAGCACAAATACTAATGCTTACACAGCAGGACGCCTGCATTGGCGATGATTGGGTGGTTCTTATTTCCTTGCGCAAAGATTGCGCCACAGATACCAGAGCGTTCGGAGCAAAACCAGCTGCCACGAGCCGATGTGATTATTCTTGGCAGCTGGAAGCGGTGCTATTGATAAGGAGATTTACTGACTGCAAGCGGCAGGCGAAAAACCAGCACAGTCACAAGAGAGCAACGGTCTCGGCGCCAACAGCTTGTGATCTGCACTCATGCCCGATGGGAGAGGTAGTGACTTCTTACAACGAACTCACCAACCTATACAAAGAGAACAGGAGGATATACCCAATACCACACAGCAACCTTACAAGAGCGCAGGCCACTGTCCTCCGCCGAATTCAAACTAACAGCCTTATCACTCCTCATCGCTTAGCGATCTTCACAGATGGGGAGGTTGACCCAATATGCCAAAACTGCGACAAAAATGCCATAGCAAACCAAAGACACATCCTCTGGGAATGCGAGGATCTTCCCCCACCCAGAGAGCTTCTGCCAGCTCCATCTGAAACGACATGGGAGACCCTAATACGGTCTCCTGAAGAAAAGCTACAAAAAGGAATCGTTGCCTGGGCGGAAGAGGTCGCCGCAGACAAGCGGCCACCTACAACGCCCTGAAATTTTTTTTATAAAGTTGTTTCCTCCTCCTCATGCCCTACATCTATGCCTACATCTAAGCAGTGCCCCACTACTTCACGCTCCATGTTCTTCTGCATTACAATAACCCCGGCGGCGAAGGGCATCCATTCTGGAGACTAAAGGCGACGAAAGGATGAGAGGGTCGTGATGCGGCTTGAGGTGGCCGACGTGGACCGTGTCGCGACCTAGACGGCACTTGTCCGTGGGGGGTTGACCGTCTCAATGACATAAGTTTCGGGAGACTGGCGCTCTATGACGCAGTATGGCCTGTAGTACTTGGCAGTAAACTTGGGAGTGAGGCCAGGAGAGTTGAAACGTATTTGGAGCAAACGAGGGATCCAACTGCAAAACTCTGCACATGCTGATCGGGTGTCGCGGCGATCTTTCTGTAGGGGTTGGCTGTCGGACGCGAACGAGCGGGCCAGCTGACAACACTCTTCTGCATGCTGGGCGACCTCAGAAATTGGACTGAATTCGGAGGCGTCCAGGCAATACGGGAAAATTGTGGCAAGTGTGGAGGATGGTTCACGGTCATATAAAAGAAAAAATGGGGAAAAGCCTGTCGTAGACTGTCGCGGTGTTATAGGCATACGTCACGAAGGGGAGAACGACGTCCCAATTGAAATGATCAGAATCAATGTACATCGACAGCATGTCACCGAGCGTGCGGTTGAAACGTTCGGTGAGCCCAGGGTGATAGGCAGTAGATGTACGATGAAAAATGCGGCACGAGCGGAGGAGCCCTTGTAGGACGTTGGACAAAAACACACGACCTCTGTCGCTCAGCAGTTCCCGTGGTGCACCATGACGGAGTATGAAATGGTGCAATATGAAAGAAGCGACGTCACAAGCACCAGCCGCATGGAGTGGAGCTGTTTCTGCGTATCGCGTGAGATGGTCCACCGCGCCAATTATCCAGCGATTGCGAGCAACAGAGCGCGGAAACGGTTCATAAAGGTCGATTCCAATGCGTCCAAAAGGGCAGGCAGGACATGGTAAAGGCTGCGGCTGACCGGGTGTATGGTTAAACATCTTCCGTCGTTGACATGCGGATCAAGACCGTATATATTTACGGACAAATGTGTACATCCCTCGCCAGTGCTAGAATTGGCGGAGCCGCTGATACGTTTTCAGCCCGCCAGCATGGGCATGTTGCGGATCAGTATGAAAGTATGCACATACATCGGCTCGCAAGTGTTTGAGTATGACCAGCAGCCATTTACATCCATCATCCAGGTAGTTGCGGTGGTATAAAAGTGCATCAAGTATATCGAAATGCTTGGCTTGGCGACGAATTGCACGGGGTTAGCTAGTGGGTGAAGAGGCGCAGAGAACTTTCAATAGGGATGCAATCCATGGATCCTTGCGCTGTTCCGAAGGCATGTCGGTGATTGTAAGAGCATCCAGGGAAAAGTCGACCGCTGAAGGGGGCCCTGCTTCGGATTCCACGGGCAAACGACGCGAACGTCGAATTCTTGAATTAGGAGAGCCCATCGAACGAGACCACCAGAGGGATCTTTGAGGGAAGCCAGCCAGCAGAGTACATGATGGTCAGTTACAACGTCGAAAGACCTCCCGTACAAATAGGGGCGAAATTTTCCTAACGCCCATACAATCGCGAGGCACTTTTTTTGGTGGACGAATAATTCCCTTCCGCCTTAATGAGGGCGCGGCTTGCATAGGCCATAACATGCTCAGGGGAGCCGGGCTTGCGTTGCGCGAGAACTGCACCAAGACCGATACCACTGGCATGTGTGTGCTTTTCGGTTGGCGCAGCAGGGTCATACTGGCGTAGCATGGGTGGCGAAGTAAGTAGGCGACGCAGAGTCGCAAATGCGTCGTCGCAGGCCGGTGTCCAGTAGGAAAGGTCACTGGAGCCGCCGAGGAGCTTCGTAAGCGGTGCGATGATGGAGGCCAAATTTCGGACGAAGCGAGGAAAATTGGCGGCCAAGCCGACAAAGCTTCGAAGTTCTTTGAAGGTAGAAGGCTTCAGAAACTCGGCAACAGAACGTAGTTTGTCCGGGTCAGGGAGAATGCCATCTTTGGAGACGACGTGGCCGAGGATGGTGAGCCGGCGAGCCCCAAAGTGACATTTCTTCTGGTTGAGTTGAAGGCGTGCGTTTGTAAGGCAGCATAGAATTGTGCGTAAACGAGCGAGATGTGTGGCGAAATCGGGGGAAAACACGACGACGTCATCCAGATAGCACAGACATATCTTCCCGTTTCAGACCGCTTAAAGGGCCGTCCATCATCCGTTCGAATGTAGCGGGTGCATTGCGAAGTCCGAAAGGCATCGTGGTAAATTCATACAGGCCATCCGGTGTGACGAACGCCGTCTTGGGACGATCACACTCAGTCATAGGGACTTGCCAATATCCCGATCTCAAGTCGAGGGAAGAAAAAAATTCGCCACCTAAAAGGCACTCGAGGGCGTCGTCTATTCGAGGAAGAGGATAAACCTCTTTGTGAGTAATCTTGTTGAGGCGTTGGTAGTCCACGCAGAATTTAACAGATCCATCTTTCTTTTTGACCAGTGCAACAGGATAGGACCAGGGGCTGCAAGAAGGCGTGGTGACTCCGCGTTGAAGCATGTCGTCAACTTGCTCCGTAATTACACGACGTTCCGCAGGGGACACACGGTAGAGGCGCTGTCGCAAAGGGAGCGTGAGGCCCAGTGTTAATCGTGTGAACAATTGCATTAGTTCGTCCTAGTGACGCTTACGGTAATCAAACGAAGTGCACAACTCGTTATAGAAGGGCAAGAAGCTGCATCCGTGCAGCCGGACCGAGGTCGCTGTCGATGGATAGGTGAAAAGAATCCGAGAGCCCGGCGTAGGACGCAGGTGAGGGGTCAGGGCGTTCATCTGATGCTGAGTCTCAGGTTTAGAGGGATCAAGGGGTACGATAACATCAGCGTCTACAGGCTGAACGTGGCCAAGCGTTTCATTACGGTACAAAGTCAGAGGGCCTGAGTTGAGGTTGCAAACAAGTAGTCTGGAATTGTCCTGATGAAGCGCGAGGATGGCAAAAGGCAGTGACGTATTGTGGAGGCGACGAAACATGTCAGATGGCGTGAACAGACCGGTGGCGTCGGAAAGGGCGGCACAAGAAACGGGAACAATGACGGCACTCTGATATGGCGGGTTAGTATCGGCGGTGGCGACAAGCTTTCTATTCTCTGGACCAGCCACATGGGTGGAAGGAATTTCAGAAAACACAGAGAGCTCTAGCTGAGCACGAACGCCGTCGATAACAGCGTACTTACGGGAGAAAATATCCCACCCGAGGATCAGGTCATGGGATCACGAGGCCAGCACAAGAAACTCAACACTGTAGATCACGTCTTGTATGAGCATGCTGGCCGTACATGCTGTAGCGGGTGGAATATATTGTGCGCTGGCAGTACAGAGAGAAAACCCTGAAGGTTGCGTCGTCACTCTACGGATGAAACGGCAAAACTTATGGCTCATTGCATAAATAGCGGCGCCAGTGTCCAGAAGCACAAGAGTGCGTACACCGTCAATAAACACTTCAAAAACGTTGGCGGGGAACAAGCGAAGACTTAGACAGGCGGACGACGGCGCAGCTCGTGCCTCAGAAGCTGCGGCAGTCATTTTCCGCCTCACCAGCAGTGGACCGGCGACGCATGGGCGAAAGAGAACGGCGGCGTGGTGAGGGTGACCAACGAGCAGCAAAAGGTTATGCATCGGAAGTGGGCTGGGGATCACGGTCATATGCTTCAGGCTCTCGTTCTGGCTGCGTGCGATAGGGATGTCGGAAGGAGTAGCCAGAATATCTCGGTGTACCCGTGGTCGCCGCGAAACGTTGGCGACAGAAGCGCGCAACATGACCCGGAATTCCGCAAGCGTAGCAGATCGGGCGGTTGTCTGCAGTGCGACAATGATTTGCGTACTGTGGCTGCGCCCCGAAAAGCGGCGTCGCTGGTGGTCGAAGAGGACGTGGCTTCATGACGGCATCCGCTTACGTCAGAGGCGCGGCGACAGGAGTCGGCGGAGCAGCAGACAGCACTACAATTGATAGCGGCGCGGTGACAGCAGTCGGCTGACAGGCAGACGGCAAAGCCTCGTGACCTGCTCCTGTATCACCTGTCAGATTGTTGGAGTCAGACAGAGCGTAGGCACTTGCACGGTTGGAAAAAACGAAAGCTGTCGAGTGCCTTCCTCACGCACAAGTCATTGACTTCCTCAGGCACAGAAGCTACGTGTGGTCGCCACCGATGGTCAACGCAGTGATGGGAATTGACGTCTGCCGCCGAGCTAGGACGCGCTGCTTACGTAGTTCGTCGAAGCTCTGGCACAAGGTCACGAGTTCAGACACGGTGCGTGGGTCCTTGACCAGCAACATCTGAAAGGCGTCGTCATGTATGCCTTTCATGATGTGTTTCATCCTGTCTTGCTCAATCATATAAGAATTCACGCGCTTGCAGAAAGTCAATGAAGTCTTCAATATATATAGCTCGTGAAGTTCTCACCCTGCTGCTGCGCACTGCCCGCGCAGGCGCTATTCAGAGCGAAGCTTGCGCACCTGCGACTTCTGTTAGGTAAAACAGGACGTTGCGTAGTTTTGTAGCGTCAGTCCCATTTGTTGTGCGCGCTCACCCTTTCAAACGACGGATAGCCAATCTTCTACGTCATGGTCATCGGTGCCGCTAAAGAAGCGGGATCGAGCTGGCGCAGCACGCTTGACACAATGACCGACGGAGATTGGGCCGCGCCTTGCTGGGTGGCGTCATCAGGCATTGTCGAAGCGGCGGTGGGCAACGTCCGGCTTCGGAGTTCCAGGTTTGAAGAGGGTACCCAGCGCCTCCACCACTTTGATAAGGAGATTTACTGACGGTAAGCGGCAGGTCAAAAACCAGCACAGTCACAAAAAAGCAACGGTCTCGGCGCCAACAGCTCGTGATCTGCGCTCACGCCCTACATCTATGAGAGCGCCCTACTACTGCTTGCTCCCTGTTCTTCTTCTTCAGTACACTCTAATGGGCACGATTTGAATGAATTCTGGAGTTTTACGTGCCAAAACCACAATTTCATTATGAGGAACGCCATAGTGGGGGACTCCAGTTTAATTTTGACCACCTTTAACGTGCCCCCAATGCACGGGGCACAGGTGTTTTTGCATTTCACCCAATCGTAATGCGGCCGTCGCGGTTGGGATTTGATCCCGCAACCTCGTGCTTAGCAGCTCAACACCATAGCCGCTAAGCCACCGTGGTGGGTAATGGTCACAATTTGTGCAACGTATTTTTTCTAGCATGACTTAACTATTTCTATTTGCACAACTCCTGAATGTACAGATTAGAATAACGGAAGAGGCTTACTATCACGGGGCTCGTAGCACTTACGTAGGAAAATTTAATTACATCGCTCATCTGGGTGTTCATGCGCGATGAGAAGTGGTTTTAGATAATCACTGAATATGCCGTCTGCGTGTGATAAATGGGACTATAGCGTGTATTGATCAGATTCAAAGAGCGCCAAGCAGTCGTCCAAAAATCTGAAAACGCGTGCAACCCGTGAATTGCCCGCGGGCTCCTGCAGGGCTTTGTCCGGTATACATGACTAACAATCGGCGCGATACACGAGCAGATGTAACGCTTCTGCAGAAATGGTGTCCCCATTCCAGACTACGAAGGTGGACTTCACATAAATAGCGTTTCCAAGACCACTTCAACGTACACCTCTGAGTAATATTGAAGTGCTATGCTGCCATATTTGTCACTACAATGTTCAATGGAAACCAAGAGCTTTTTCTGGGGAATGGAAAAATACGTATCTTAACATCAAATATTATGCTCAATACCCCTTGCTGGTGCTTCCTTCTATGAACGTAATCAATTGTTCGAAATTTTTAATTAGAAAGGGTTATCAAGTTCAAGCAACATTGACTTGCTATGAAGCAACAAGATTGCCAGCTTCTGCCAGGTGTCTCGGTTTGTGACAACTACCCCTAACGGCAGTCTACCTTATGTGTCGTCACCGTAAAAAAAAGAAAAAGAAAAAAAAGAAAACTTATATCTGTTTTTTTTCTCCTGTAAGTAGCTGAGACTGTCTACTTTCCACTTGCTGCACATCCTCTTCGCCTCATTTTTTACAATAGAGAAACACACATGTGCCTGACACTCAAGAGTCGCCCTATGGCTTCAGCTGGCTTTTGACAAATGCAACTCATTAGGTAGCACCAAGAAACGCTCTTATTCATTATCTGCAGGGAGTAATGCTAGCGAGTGTTCTCTCAAGAAAAAAAAACACCTTTCCGACTGTACCAGAGTTCGTAGATGGCTTGCACCTCACCAAGGCGTTGATGGCTTCGGACACACATTTGTCATCTTCACTTTCGCGTGTCAACTGCCAACTTGGAGACTTGCTTGGCAAGACCCACGGGAGTCAATGCCTGAGAGCCTGAGCTGAACGGCTAACTTTAGTCCCTTCGAGGGAACATCCCGGGTGGGTTTCGAAAGTAACGCCTCGCCTTCTGTCTTGACGGGGGCCGTTGTAAGGAACACTCTTTCGTTGCGTCGATACTCTAAGCTGCGATAGCCGTCTGCATCTAAAGAAACTCTGCTGCCGCGTCCGCCAAGTTCATCAACTCACGCCAGTTCCGTCTGAAACTTTGTGAATCTGAGCCACTGCGCAGTCGTAAGAAGAAGCATTCGCTGCAAAGCCCTGTTTGCCTCTGCCATTGGGAGCGCAAGAACTTGCATACCCACAGCCCTTTTGCCTGCGATGACGCGAAGCGATCGAAGAAAAGCAGGACAGCCGCAGGAAACTGCATGTGGAAGGCCAGACTTTGAGGTGGCCGAAAGTGTATAATTTCTGGGTCGGCAGGATTTACAGGAAGACGAATAAAAAGGCCCTTGGTTGACGAGATTAAACTTATTATTGCAATAACCGCACAACGCAAAGGTGCACATGAACACAGAGAATGTTCCTTGTTTTTCCGGTATTTATAGCACAGACCTGCAAATGAGCCTCTCAGTTGCAAGTAGCGCCATGTATGTGCATGTGCCTCTTTTTTTTTTTAATGGTTATTGCACTATCTGTCGGCAATTGTGCTGTTACCTATAAAAAGCAGCATTTGACTCTTCGTTTATAAACTATGCTTGTATGTTAATGAATTTCGCTTGTTAAATGTTCGATTGCTTGACCTGTAAATAAATGTCCTATTCGACCGTCTGTGTTAAATCCAGATAGCTATCGGTTAGGATATTTCCATGTTCCTTAATGTTGATTAAATGTCCTATTCGACCGTCTGTGTTAAAGCCAGATAGCTATTGGTTAGGATATTTCCGTATTCCTTAATGTTGATTAATGAAGTTCACGTTGATCGATATATCCATCGATTGGATAGCTCCATGACAAATTGACCGAATAATTGATATACCAGCCATCTTTAAACCTACTGTTAACGAATATGGAACCCACGAAGGAGATCACTCCAGAGATGACGGGGATTGTACCCTACAGCCCTCCTTGTTCGGAAGCGCCTCTGACACAACCGTACATTCGCACTGCAATTTATGATAGACGCGTTAGGATGAAACACGCTTAGGCAACTAGCCGGACGTAAGGAGCTCACGTGACGCAACAGAGTGGCACTGGCCGGCTTCAGGCAATAGACGGCGAAGAAGCAACATTTCCCTACGCCGTCCATGGCCTCACCGAAGTCACGGAAGACGGGCGGCCGGTGGGGATTCCCGAATGGCCAGATAATAAGGAGCCAACTGGGTGACCGGCCGCGGGATATGAACTTGGTTGCGTCGGCCATTAATCGAAATTAGACCAGTGTGGCGTCGTGGGCGCGGGGAGCAACATGGTGGAGGCCACAGCCGCCGGGTAATGGGTATTAATGCGACCGTCGGCCATTAGGCGACCCCGGCCTGGCCCGGCCGAACCCGTGGCTTCTGCTGGCCGGTTGACCCGGCAGATCCAAGCCGCCGCCCGCTGCTTTTCTTTCCTTTGTCTCACACTCTGCGGGGGGGGAGGCGTGACGGTGCAGGAATTATTTCTTCTGGAGATGGAAAGGCGGTGGAGCCTATCATGGCTTCGCGGGCGCGTGTGTGTTTCACACGCGCAGCGGTCCTGCGAGACTACTAGTTTGGCTGGAGACGGAAGGCTTTAATACTGAAAGAAGGCACATCTGTCTTGCGGAGTGTTCGATAACGAGCTGCAGGCCGAGAAAGATAAGACACGACAAGGAAGAACTGCAGCGCGTCACGGGCACTACCATACATGCGTAATCACAATCGCTTGTTTCAGACACGCGGGGACAGGTAGTGGGGAGAACGGTAAGGAAGATCATGTTGTAAGCTGCTCTGGTAGCACCTAAACGTTCGTTCGGTAGACTGAAATCAATTCCTTGAGTGGATCACACAATGAGGTGTATTTAATGCGCGTAAATAACATTGACCTCCGATTTCTCAGCTTCAGTTTCTATGTCACCGCTTTCAGTGTCTAACCAAAGGTTCTTGTGTGCGAACGTGTTCGTCAAGAAATTTCTCACCGCAGGAGTATGCGAGGAGCATTTTTGGAATTCTTGGATTGCCTCATTTGGGGGCTGGCGATGACCTAAGCTCCCAGAAGTCTAGGCAGGGGCTCTGATGGACGTTCGTTAGCGCATGCGTTACCGTCATGCCACTGGCGGCTTATTATAGTGACGCACAATAATCTAATGCTAAGGAAACAAGAAACGAACAATAGAACCGACTAAGAAATGAATTATTTGTTGCGCACTAATTTTGGTACGTCTGGAAGCAATACCTACACCTATAACCACATATCGGTGGGTCCCTTTTACATCCCCCTCAGTCAGGAATTATGATCGATTGCCGATAAATGTGTGAAATTTGCGTAATTTTATGCAAAGGTGCAGGAGACGTCCATTCAAAGCAAGCCAATGTTGTAGAATGACTGCATTTTAGAAGGAATCATCATAATTGCATAGTAATTAAATCTGTAATGCGTTTATTGTACAGTCAGTCACGCTACATCTCTTGATAAAGAAAATTTAATCACTCACTCAAATTACATGCACAAGTTAATTATTGGCTCGCAGCATTACAAGAAAGGAAACAAAAAAAAATATTTCGTGATGGCGACTGAAACGTCCCACGTCAAACACCCCGTCAAACACAGTAAAAACACGCCTTCGCCGAACTGGTCGTCTGTAGTAGAGCACTGCACGGGCTCGGGCTTACGCTGCGATAGAAGTGGATTGGGCCGCATCAAGGTCGCGCCGTCGGGAACTGATGACGATACTGCTCGGCAGCGTCATTCGTACTACTTCGCGCGCTGGCATTTGTGTTCAGACCACTCAAACGGTGTTCATAATTGCATATGGCATGCATTTATGCCTTAAGAATAAATTTCTTTCAATCTCTTCTTCGTTTTTTTTAATGCCGCTCGGTGATCTTTTTCGGTCTCGAGCCGGGTTCGGGCCGGTTTCGGGCCGGGCTCGGGCCTAAGGTAAAGGGGTGGCGAGCAGGGCCGGGCGGGTAACGTAGATTATTTCGTAGACTTTTGGTCGGGCTCGCGCGGGCAGCCCAACGTAAAAACGGGCCGGGGCCGGGCCCGGGCTGTAAAAATCGGCCCGTGCAGTGCTCTATTCTGTAGCGATACATTTACGTCAGAAGTAAAATATAGGTACCTTAGGTAAGCAGAATGTTAGGGGTCTATTTCTTGCCACTACTGCACGGGAGTGGTAAAACTAAGTTCGCGTACACAAGTGTGTACACCGTGAGTGAAGGGCATAGGGATCAACAGCCAGCTTATGCTTCATGTTACAATCCTAAGTCCAGAGGCGTCGTTCATGTCAATTTCGGTAAGGCTGCAAGGCTACAAAGGCGCTGCTGCGTTTCTTGGAATGCGCCAGCCTGTATGACCGCCTGTTAGTGACTCAGTGGTGAACGCTTGTGTGTGTAACAGTGCAAAGTGTGAACTCTCTTCGTTTTCTTCATTCGATACCCTTTCCCTCCTTCCCCAGTGCGGGGTAGCCTACCGGGATCAGGCAGGTTACCGTCCCTGTCTTTCATTTTCGACCTTTCATTTTAGCGAATAAGTTTCCCATCATCGTCGTCTGCGAATCAAACCTTGAAACTACAATCAGGCTATCGGGCTCTGAAGCTTTCTCATCCGCGTCGTGTAATGTCCTCAGCAAGGTGGTCGTTTGTGTTTGGTGTGCTTACGTGCTACATTCACTTGTGCCTCACAACGACGACCAGTACATTTGTTTAACTGTAAATACAAAGAAACTTGCATTCACTCTCGTCACTGCATATAATTTCTCCAACCATTCGTTTTGACACGCAATGACTGGGCACTTTGTTATCCGCAACACCATGCCCTTGGATCCTTAGTGGAGATTTTAACGCACACCACCTGCTCTGGGAGAGTGTGAAGATGGACTCTAAGGGAATAAAACTAGTCGAATTTGCCTCGTGTGATATGACGATTTATTAGACGTCTCACGCAATCGAGGCAGTCCACGAACGCTGATGGTGCGCACAGCGACAGACGCAAGAGCACTTCTTCCTCTTCTTCACTACAATGGCCCCCGGGAGAGAAGATGAGCCATCCTGGCGACCTACGGCGTAGGTAGGATCAGGGGGTCATAGTATGGCTTAAGTCGGCTGACATGAACCGTGTCACGTCCGCGATGTCTAAGGTCGTGTGATGGCGTCACAGGCTCGACAACGTAGTTGACAGCCGAGGTACGGTCGATGACGCGGTAGGGACCATCATAGCGTGCAAGAAGTTTGGTTGAAAGGCCAGGGCTGTGAGGTGGGATCCACAACCAAACAAGGGAACCAGGCGGAAAATGTGGTGTAGGTACGTCACTGTCATGCCGCAGCTTTTGGCGACCTTGGGCGGCGGTCGTAAGGGTACGGGCGAGCTGCCGACAGTCCTCTGCGTATTTGGCGGCTTCAGACACTGGCGTGCATTCAGAAGCGTCGGGTCGGTATGGGAGCAGGGTGTCCATTGTACACGAGGGCTCGCGGCCATATAACAGAAAGAATGGCGAAAAGCCAGTGGTAGCTTGTGTGGCGGTATTATAGGCATACGTGACGAACGGCAAAACAGTGTCCCAGTTACTGTGGTCCGAGGCAACGTACATAGTCAACATGTCACCGAGTGTGCGGTTGAACCTCTCTGTCAAGCCGTTCGTTTGCGGGTGGTAGGCGGTAGACTTGCGGTGAACGATGCTGCATGCAGCGAGAAGGGCTTGTATTACTTCGGACAGGAACACACGCCCCCGGTCGCTGAGTTGGGCTTCGAGGCGGAATAGGAGGCGACACGGGAGTTGGCACTGCTTGAGGTCGCACTGTCGCAGGAAATGCGAAAGTCGGCGGCGCAGGTCGCGCTGCGACTGCGGCATAGGTCAGAGGTGCCGCCACGGGAGGACATGGTTGAGCCAAAGGTAGCGAGTCGGCAAGTTCCTCGCGAATGGCTCTCCTAATGGGAGCAGCCAGAGATGTGTCAGGCTGTAGGGGTCGATCGCTGAGAGGCAGCATAGACAGTTGGCGCGCCACCTCCTCACGAATAAAATCCTTAATCTGAACGGAGAGTGAGGATTCAGGCGAGGAGTTGGAGGGAAGCGTGAGGCCCGAGAGAGAGTGGCCGGGTGCAACAGCGCTTCGCGCAAGGACCCTCTGGCGACGCAGCTCATCGAAGCTCTGGCAAAGAGTGACGACAGCTGCGACAGATGAAGGGTTTCGCGCGAGAAGCATTTGAAATGCATCGTCCTCGATGCCCTTGAGGATGTGCTTCACCTTGTCCTCTTCACTCATGGTAGAATCGACGCGGGCGCAAATATCGACGACATCCTCTATGTAGCTGGTGTACGTCTCGCCGGGCTGTTGAGCGCGCTGGCGTAGACGCTGTTCAGCACGGAGCTTTCGTAAGGCTGGGCGGCCGAAGACTTCCGTGAATGCTGCCTTGAAAGCGGACCAGGTTTGGAGGTCCCGCTCATGATTGCGGAACCAGAGGTTCGCAACGTCAGCAAGATAGAAGATGACGGAACGTAACTTCGTCGGGTCATCCCACTTGTTGTTCTCACTGACGCGCTCATAGGTAGAGAGCCAATCTTCCACGTCAGTCTCACCGGCTCCGCTGAAGACGGGGGGGTCCCGCTGCCGCTGGACGGCACCGCAAATGATGGGCGCGGCGGAAGCTGCTGGCGGATTGTCGGTAGGCTCGAGCATGGTAGCGGCTGAAGCAGTCGGCAACGTTCGGCTGCGAAGTTCCAGGGTGAGGTCGGGGATTGCAGCACCTTCCACCAAATGTGATATGACGATTTATTAGACGTCTCACGCAATCGAGGCAGTCCACGAACGCTGATGGTGCGCACAGCGACAGACGCAAGAGCACTTCTTCCTCTTCTTCACTACACTCGGATTAAGAGCTTTGTTGTCTCAATGACGGCAGCCTGACATATTTACGAGGACTGACCAACAGCAGCTGTCTTGACTGTCGTCTCTCGGTGTCTTCGAAGCAGTATAAAGTGGTTCTCAGACATAAGAACTCACGGAAGGGATCACGTTTCTACCCATTTAAGGATCAAGGGAGTGGCCAAGTCTCTATCTACTGCCCTCCGTAGAACAGACTGGAGGAAGTTCAGATCGCTTGGAAGACGAATGGTAAGAAGGCCACCCATCATTTCTGGAGAATGAAATAAGAAATGCATTGCAAGAAGCTACGTTCACTTTTAGGCCTTCTCCAAAGTATAGTGAATATGAAGGTGAATTGAAAGGCTTCGAGCGATTCGCCGACGCGCGGAAAGAAGATACAGGCGCACCAAGTGTATTCATGATGTGAGGTAGGCGAGGCGGATCCAAACGAAAATTCAGCGCCGCATCGATGCGCTACAATCTCAGAAGTGGAAATCCATTTGCGAGTCCTTGGATCCTCGAAAGCGTCTGTCCCACATATGCAGAACTCTGCGTGGCCTACAATCGTCTCCACAACAGCGCCAAATTTAAGTCTCTTGTCCTGAATCAAGGACGACGTGAGATCGACGTCGCTGAGGATTTCTGCGCAAGAATCGCTGGCTTGCCATCACGACCTGTATCATTAGCACGTGATGTTGTGGCATCCCAAGACTCTCGCATGGATCTCTTGTTCTCTACGGAGCTAGAAGCTACGCTGGCGACTTGAAGGAAGTCATCATCGCCTAGGCCCGACGGAGTCACATACAAAGCACTTGGAAACCTTGGCCACAAAGCCCGCAGTGTACTCTTGGACAGATATAACGAATTCTGGCGCGAAGGATTGATTCCTTGTGAGTGGAAGGTCAGCCAGCTAATACCTTTTCTTAAGAGCTCTAAATCTCCATTAGATTTATCATCGTACCGTCCCATCACTTGCCAGTTGTGGAGGGAAACTAATGGAAAGGATGGTGCTGACGTGCTTTGAATGGTTCTCAGAACATAATGAGGTATATCCGAATCCAATGGCGGGCTTCTGGCAGGGTCGGTCATCGGTAGATAACGTGCTTGATTTGCTAACATCAATTCAACACCAAAAGAGCATGAAACGATTAACGGTGGCGATGTTCCTTAATGTGAAAGCCGCAAATGATAATGTAGCGCACCAAGCAATCCTCGATGTTTTGAACGATGTGGGAATTGGTGGCCGTGCACTGCGCTGGATTCGCAGCTATTTGGAGGATAGATCCTTCTTCGTACTTACGGAAGATGGAATGACATCCCACCATGTCACCAGCCAAGGTGTACCACAAGGAAGTGTTAAGCCCCTCGCTCTTTAACGTAGCACTGCTAGGCCTTGTAGGATCATTGCTAAGGACGGTCCATGTATCCATCTATGTAGATGATATCTGCATCTGGTCTGGGTGCCCGGCGTGACTCGTCCGCAGATACGAGCGAGACTGCAGGAGGCGGTCATACAAACTTCGTCTTACCTGCGCTATGAAAGGCCTAGAAATATCCTCCGAAATGTGCCGATTAGTCGCACTTACGCGCAACACAATGACTCCATATGTCATACGCACAAATGGACAAGTAATTGCTTACGAAACAAGACACCGCTTCCTTGGAGTCATCACTGACCGTGATTTGTCTTGGACACCAAATATTTCATATATAAAAAAGAGGTTGACTGCAATGGCACATGTATTCAACTTTGTCGCGGAAAGTCTTGGGGCGCATCTGTGCAATCGATGCTACAGCTGTATCATGCATTATTTATAGGCTTCCTAAGATACAGCCTGCCCGTGCTGGGAAGCACCAGTAAAACGAACCCTTGAAGACTCTATAGTATGCAAGCCCATGTTCTACGGACGTGCCTCGGCCTCCCTAGGTGTGCATCCACAGCGGCCACAATCGCCATAGCGCGTGACCTCCCTATATCAACGTACATTGCAGTCGACACTCTAAGAGTGCACATTAGACATGTTGCACGGACACCCTTTCACCATCTTGCTTGCCTGCCAACAACTAGGCCGCATACTAGTTTTAACCTGTCTCCTGACTACTCACGGAGCATCGCTACCATCGAATTACGTCCCCGCAGCATGACCTTCGTTGCCACTGTGGTCTCTGCATTCACCTCAAATATGCCTTGCCGTTCCAGGCATCAAGAGGGCACAAATGCCGTTAGCAGCATTGAAGCAGGCAGCATTATTGCTACTACATGAGGTCCGCGGTGGCCGCTTACATGTTTACACCGATGGGTTGGTCATGGACTCTAGTTCAGCAGCTGCAGTATTTGTACCAGCAAACTCTATAGTGATAAAATTCCAGACATCGCACTTGACATCGACGATGGCTTCGAACTTGCAGCTCGGCATGTAGAAATGCAATTGATCGATCAGGAGCCGCCCCAGAAATGGTCCATATTCTGCGATTCCAAGGCCGCCCTCCAGAGTTTGCTCTCTGCACTACGCCGGGACCCCACGAACAACTTGTCGCGGACATCGGCGAAATTTACCATCTGACAGTTTGCAAATGACATGACACCGTCTTTCAATGGCTGCCAAGTCACTGTGGTATCTTTGGAGACGAGCAAGCAGACACAGCCGCTCGATCTTCACATACCAGTGCCGATTGCATCGCTATCCCTGTGTCCAGAACAGACACAGCGGGAAAGCTCCATGGGCTTGCTCCGTACGTTAGCCGAATGAAATTCAACAGACTTTAAAAACCAGCGCCTCGGTTCCCTGAATCCTAATCTGAAGTCCCGCCTTCCACATGGCTTACCACAACGGGAAGTAACTCTCATTTGTTGCCTATGGCTTGGATTAGCTTTTACCAACGCGTACTCCTACCTTACCGGAATGGCCACAAGTTCAGATTGTGAAGTTTGCGGGTGCAAGAGACGACAGCACATCTGTGTGATTGTCGTAATTTTAGTGCACAAAGGAAAGTCCTCAGCAACACGCTCGACAAGATTGACAGCCGTCCCCTTACGGAAGCCAGAATTCTTGGTCCCTGGTCCCAGCCGACGTCGGCACGAATTGCTTTGAAAGCGCTAATATGCTTTTTAAAAGGAACAGGACTGATTGAAAACTATAGAATGTGCGAACTGATGCGTTTCTTTTTCTTTTGTTTGTTATATTCTCTTGTTTTCTCATTTTTTCTGCCCTTACCACATCCCCCTATGCAGCGTAGCCAACCAGACACTTAACCTGGTTAACCTCACTGCCTTTCACCTCTTATTTTTCTTCCTTCCTTCCTTCTTTCCTTCCTTCCTTCCTTCCTTCCTTCCTTCCTTACTTACTTACTTACTTACTTCCTTCCTTCCTTCCTCGCTCTCTCTTTGGTAAGGTAAGCATGCGGATGCAATTTCTATCCACTGCCAAACTGCACAAAGAGAAGTAAGGAAAACAAAAACTTAGGAACGGCCTAGAGGAAAGACATGGTGTGCATACATGCATTATCTTTTTTAATTTTGTTATTTGAACTTTTTTTATTTGCTTGTGAAGATGAATCTACTAGCCCAGCTAAACGTATTAAGTTATACTACAGATGCCGGTAATGGCGTGTCTGTGGCCGGATTCCTGATGGCGGGTAATAAGGGCAGCTCTTGGTTGATTTTCTAGTTCGCCACAAATGTAGAGGCGCAAGTTTGTGATGGATCTATTACAGTACAAGTATTTGTAGCTACGAATTTATACACCAAAATTATACACCGTGCGAAGCTCGGCCGGTTGGTTGGTGGAGATTTGTGGAGCGACAGCGTAGAAGGACGATGGCCACGCGGGTGACGCAGACAATAGAGCGGCCGTACTCATCGCGACAGCAAAGTACACTGGGAAAAGTAGCAAAGATCCTCTGTGACGCTCTATTGCAAAACACAACTTCAGGCTTGCTTCAACTTCAGGCTTTTTATGACGCGCTAGTAAGGACGGGATGCTGAAACCAGGTTCTGGAGAACATCTTGAAAAGCGGGGGACACTGCGCTACAAACCCGCACGTACCCCACTCCGCGGTCCCTTAGCAGGATAGACCTACACTTTCCGCAGTCGTGCCTCAAATGCGGAGCCGATTCATGCTCTTTGGTCATATGCTCTGGCTGTGCCCAGACATAGAAAACTCTATACTTGCCACAAAGGAACAGTGGGAGGAGTTCCTAAGAAGCGACCACCACCACATCCAACTCCAGGCAGTCCAGAGGGCCCACGACATCGCAACGGAATTTCGCCTTCCGGTGCCATCGTGGGCGGAGCCACCAACTTGACCTGAGGGAGCCTTCGGCTCCCCCTGGCCAGTTTCTCAGGACCAATAAAAGTTCTTGTCACCGTCCGTCACTGCGCTACAAAAACGCGAACAAATGAATAAGGGGAGAGGACGCGCGCATACTCACAATTGAAATTTTTTTTGGGTGAAAAGTGACGTTATATACGTCATCATGCTCAGTGGCCAACCAAAGCGCTGCCGTCACAACCTTGCGTCCAGAAATTGCACCTCACAATCGGCAAGTACCACGGAATGATCACTAACACATACACTTCTTTCCTTTTATTGCGATAGCAATTATATGGACACTCCAAAGCAGATTTCTGCCGTCGGCGTCGCCGTCTCAGCTCAGCTCCATTTCTGGCCCGCTCAGCTCCATTTCTTCCTCTTAATGTCAACTAGAATATCGGCTATCACCGTTTGCTCTCTGATCCACACCGCTCTCTTCCTGTCTCTTAACGTTAGGCCTAACAATGTGCGAGTGAAAGGGCGCGAGGGACGGGCGCTTTCACGGGGAGTGAACGCACGGCGAAGAACAAACGCGCGTTCTGCGCCGTGCTTCCTTAAGGGCTGCAGAAGTCTCTTTCCTCCTTTACAATCACCATATATGTAGAACAAACGCGCCTTCTTCCGACGCGCGAAAGGTCGTGGAGGGGAGGGGGGGAGGCGACGTTTAGCTGCGGCATCAAGTGCCTATTTATATCAGAGGCTCCGGCAACAGTCACCAACGCCATACGCATTTTGTGCGAACGCGGGCGAAACGCCGACGGCGTCGACAACAGTTCTGCGTGTTGCCGGTGCTGCTGCATGTCCAAGGGTATACACCTGATAAAGCTACTATCATTACTCCGTATAGCTCTCTACAAATTTGCTATCGCAATTGATGCTTCGCCTTTCAGGTGAAACTGCGACAACTTTTTATTGGGCACTTAATACCTTTGTGTGTGTTGGCGGCATGTGTGCGTATTTCTCAATGGTGTATTGGGATAGCCGGCTCTGATGCAGCCTACGTTCCCATCAGTGCGCAGTTATTAAACAACAAACAACTACTCTTAATGTTTGATGACGCTTAGTAAGCTGGAAAAGAGGCAAGAGCAAAAGACCAGTGGTGACGCTACATCGGAGTTCTCGCCCCAGCTGCTCTTGACGTCGTGAATTTTGACGCCGCATGCCACGACCTAGCAGATTTTTTCTCTGTCAAAATGAACTACATTGCATTCTAGAAGGGCCGAAGACTAAACTTAGCAAGTTTCAAGGACATCTACTCAGCCACAACGACCCTATTATATTGAAAAAATACTTTGAAATCTGTGACGTCTCTCTGACGGTTACACTCTGCCTTTGAATTTCTTTGCAAAATTTAAAAAAAATGAATTTCAAACTGTTTTCTCTTCTAAATAACTAACCTATTTCCACGAAATTAATGATGATAGCCTTTTGAAAGGATACCTTATCAGTCTAAATTGGTTTAGTGTTCGGGGCCTCGTTCCGATTTTGACGAAGCCGGCAGACGAGAGTGCTTCGCGAAGACCGCATCGAAGTCACAAACGATGCAGGCTACTTCGATGTCCTAACAAGATGTATAGAAATGCTTAGAAACATGACGGTAATGTAAGCTTAAGCTTAATGTAAGTTGTGTTGTGTTTTTCATTGGTTCGCACGCGCAAAGTGTTAAAGTACAGCGCTGATACGGGCTTTTCGTAGTTTTCTTTTTCTTGACGCGAGGTGGCGTCAATGGCAGAGACGTCTTCCAAGTGCATTCCATTACTTGGGCTCGAAGCTGTTTGTTCTCTTAGCAGTCAAAGGAGAGTGTCTCGGGTGCGGACCTGAATTGGAACACGCGATAAGTTGAGACAGATCTAGGCAATCAGTCGGTGGGTCGCAGTCGGTCTGTTTGTTTTAAACGTTCCTAAATTAGGCGCACAGGAAAATAATTAATTAATTAAAAAATTAATTAGAAAGAAACAAAGTTCGCACTTGGCTCTTATACCATCAGTGACGACTTGTTCCAACTATGCAGGGGCTTCATTCTCTAAAGGGCAGGGAGTTGTTCCCGGAGTCAGCCGGCGTCTCATAACAGTGAGTCCCCTTCAGTCACATTCGCGGTCAACCATAAATAGTTGCTCAGTCGATAACGCAGTCTACAAGTGGAGACGAAACGCGCCCCATAATTTTGTGTGACATATACTAGAACGAATGCGGTATGACGTGTTCTTCCTGCTAATCAGTTAATAATTAATGTGGCCGGGCTCCGAAGCAGTCAATCGCGTGAGACCTCGGGTATCTCACGCTCTAGACGAAGCCGAATGCTCGCCGGAGACTATCACGCCTTCGGCTTGCATCACTGGCGGTGCTTTAGGAAGAAGAGGTTTGCGAGCGGTGCTTGCGTGACAGGAAAGCCTCCTTTGGCGTGTCCGAGTCGTTTCGTGACCTCGCGCTGCCGTTGCATCGCGTGTGCGCCTTCAGACGTCGATCACGTAATTGGCTGCGGAGGCACTGTGACCGACTGGGGGTGCTTCTTTAGGCGAGAGTGCGTGTGACTCGCCTCGGTGGCTTGCCACGTTGTCGGGGTTTAAGTGTCGCCCTCTTGGGACAACTAAATGAAGCAAGAGGGACGCGACGGAATGAAGAGGAACACCGTGAGCGACAGACGTGGTGCTGATTTATAACTACGTCATTGTTTGTTTCGGGCGTTCCAAACAGAAATATGAACGAGACGAAGGGTTCACAGTTAGGTGGACACTAATATTTAGACAATGTTACACCACGTTTAGACAACGTTTAGACAAGTAAAGTTTCAGACGACGTGTACACAAGGTTAGAGCAACAACTTTACAGTTGTGCAGTTGTAAATTGCCTAAACAGTTGTACAGCTGACATAGCTGTACAGTTCCCTGTGCAGTTACAGTACAGTTGCAGTACACCTCTACAGTTTCGCCTGTACAAGCGCACATCTGCACAGTGGTTGCCCCGACGAAAGGAAGACCTCTTGTGGAAACATTCGTTTCCAGCCTGAGGCTTCCCTTGTTCACAAAGCAATATAGGCACTGATGCACGGCGCACTACTTTCGTTATGATCGTCACCGAAGATGTGGTGGGCTGGCTCATGCATCCATATATCAAAGATTAGCGCCAGCTTTAAGTGCGCAACCTGAGACAACGGGAAGTGCTCTTGGACAGCGTTGAATCGCGGCTTGTTTCCTTTTACTATTCAGATTTTCACACGAAATAAATGGTGCTTGCTCGCTGTTACAGCGAACCCAAACTGCAACACACGTGAGGACCGTTAAAATTCTGTGCGACGTGCGTTGTTTCCAAATGGTTGGAACACCGTGAAAATAGTTGAACTATTTCGAAATCCCAAAGTGCAAACACAGCAACGCTTTATTTGTATCCCTTTCACTGTGCTCTGGGTATTGAGCCGTTAGTAGTTTTCATTCACGGTGATTTAGAATCCGCCTAGGTAACCGCTCTTCAGCTCACTTCGGCAGTAACTGGATCTCGCTAGTGTCGAGAATCGGGCTGAAGTACGGTACTGCCTTTTTAAAAATAAACATAGAGAACATATATAGTGCACACTGTTTTAGACTTCTTGTATACGTTTTGTAGAACACGCTCTGCTTCTTATATACTTGCCATTTGGTGATTTCAAAACTGCACTCTTACCGCAAAAAAGTTCGTTAACGTTTGCATTGTCGTTGGTCCATTGCGGCGAACGGACTTTTGACCAAGTTGTTTGCAGAAAGTAAAGTGCAGTTGGTACAGGCCTCTACTTCCTGACAGTCGGATGCCTAGCATCGCGCCGCCTTTGGTGATGTTGAAGATGTGTATAATCACGCACGAACCGTGAGGAAACTCTCGCGCCACTTCTCAGCGCCGCCCCAAAACCGCGATCGACATTGACTACGACGACCGCGACAGCGTCTCTACGGACGTGACGCCGCTGGGGCGGCGGGTTCTCGCGCGCTTGTGTATCGAGGCGCATTCGGCGTGCATCGGATAACCGATACACAGCCGGCGTGGGGGTCGCTAATTCGTAGCCGTCGGTGATGCGCGCGCGCGTTCTGCCGCTGGGCCGACAGCGAGGGAAGCCAGGGAAAGGAGGGCGGGGCGCGAAGTTGCGGGGGCGCGTGGTACCGATTCTTCTCAGTTGAGTCCCCATATTGATCGGCTGATTTCCCTCTTTAATGAGCTGTCGCCATTGGGACGCCTCTAATTACTCACCGCCAGATCTCCGGCTTGCCCTTTTCTACCCCTCTCCTCCTCCCTCCCTGTCTTTCCTCTCCTTCCAGGCGTGCGTACGCTCTCCGTTCGCTATTGATGACCGCGTTGATTGCAGGCAGCTTCTTGCGAACTACCGCGCTTTTTTTTTCTTTTCTGTTTTCTTAATCCTAATTGTCGCTTTTCTGTTTGCCATGGGGACGACTAGCTCTCTCGGTCTGCTCGTTGGCTCCCCTCCCCCTCCCTCCTTTCCCTCCTCTCCTAGTGCGACGCATTCCCGCCGCGGTTATTGTCTTCCACGCTGTCCGGAGAACTGCCGTCGCTCACAGTTATAGCGTCCCTCCTCTTCAGAACTCGTCGCAGCGTGTTTGACTGAAGTGCGGGAAACTGGAGGAGAAACAAAATGCGATTGGCCTGTGAGTCTGGAAGGAGGAAGGGAGGGGGGGGGGGGACTGATATCGCAGTCGTGGTCCTGGCATATATTCGGGTAACTTATACGCAGGACATGTTTGATACGACGCGCGACGTGTCGTAAAGATGACCGAACTGACATTTCGAACCAGTTCGGTAACTTGGTTGATGCGGTTGTCGGGTTTACCACAGTTGTACGCTGGGTTCGCGTGCCGAAGCTTACATCGATGATCAAATTTATAAAAACTAAAATACAGTAGAAAAGCAAATAAAATCTTCCCATATGTATGAGAATCGGAGCAAGTCGTACATTACAAACAGAGAAGCTGTATAACACTCTCCTGAATTTCTATGGGTGTGGTTTGCCGCTTCCCGATATCTATTCCCGATACTTTGCAGACGCTTCGACTGTATGCGGTGCAATTCCTTCCCTATACCCGAAGGTTTGCAAACAAATCGCCATATCCGAACTTAATACTTGTATACTTTCACTGTATGCCACGAATGTTTCGTGTTACACTCTGTAAGAGGCGTCTGTGCGTCCTCCATATGAACCACGAGGCCGCTCGTTGAAGCCGCCGTCCCACGGAACCCGCGGTGGACTTCTCTATATAGCTTAGCTGTAAAGGGTATGCGCTGCCTGCTTTATATGGTCCAGGCTTCTTGCACGGTGGGTCTTTAGCCGACAGGCAAAAGCCCATGCACCGTATGAAACACGAGAATCATTGCCTTCAAGAACTCCTACGGGCCAAATCCTGAGTTGCCATTTTTCGCACGGCCTCCTCCTAGCGTAGGCCATCTGCGACTGGCTGACGCATGATATAGAAGTGCCTGCCTGTGATGGTAAATGCTCTGAAGCGGTTGAGTTTGTAATTCAATTTCTTTATGTATTTTTCAACTGCGCATCGCGTTGAGTTATTGAAATACTCCGCAAAACCCCAACGGTCGCTTATACAGTCTCGATCTGTCATAGCAATTGCAGTTACCGCCAAATATTTCTCGACGTGACGCAACACTGCTGTGTCGGATGTAGGTTGGAGTAGCATTCACTAATAAAGCTAGCACATTGGAATGGCTGACTCGCCCATGCGCGCTAAGTGCAGGTCTTTAGAGGCTATCGATAATCGCTTCCGCCACTGTTCTCAGCTTTGACAAGCAACGCCAGACTCTCCCCCGTGTGCATTGAGTAGAGTAGACAAACGGCCTTTTACAGAAGCAGAAGTCCTGGGGTCCTTGCGTCACAGCTCATCAGCCCAGAAAGCCACACCTGCTTTTCTACACTACATGAAAGCGAGAGACTTGAATGGCCGACTGTTGATACGCTGTACCTGGCGTAGTCCGTGTGGTTGATGTAGGCTCGTATCTTCTCTCTTTCACTTCCTCCATCCCCTCTCAATGTGTAGGGTAGTAAACTGAACAAAGAGTGGCTAACCTCTCTGCTTTCCTTCCTTCCTTCCATTTCTCTCTCACGGGCATCTTCAGGGAACCCATAAGCAGTTCTGCAGACTAATCTGTTATTTCGTTTCAGTACATGGATGAGGTGGAAATTTAGACAGTGAAATGATTTGATTGGGGGGGGGGGGGGCGCACAGAACGTTTCAGTCGGGTAGGGGGAAGAACGAGGGAGGAAAGGAAGAAAGGAAAGAAAGAGTGGAGAAGGAAAGGCAGGGAGGTTAACCAGAGAGAGGAAAAGTAGATGGTATGGTAGTAAGCATGCCAACGAAATGAGTGCTGTGAAAAACGTTCCAGAGCCAAATCAATGATAATAATGGTTGCGCTAAATTTACGTCCTCTAAGACACGTGTCGCCTCGGAGAGCTCCATCCGATGATCCATGGCGAGGGAAATGAAACTCCAACGGGAGATTCGGCTCTACTGGAAACGCCTGCTGTAGGTAACAGGCTGCCTCTCCCATTAGCAGCCTATGAATAGCTAGCGTTGTGTTCAACCTACGTATTATAGAGCGTACGAAACGTTTCCGCGAAGAGCGCCACCTGCAAGTACAAACTCATCGCTGCACAGAAAGGACTGCTATAGGTACCAGGAAGTGAGCTTCGCCGATCGTGAGCTCTCGGACAAAATGGATGAGTTTTCAAGTGTGCCGATGCGATCGAATATCGCACCCGGCTGCCGTGATCCACTTTCACTGGTAATACCTCTCGGATTCTATGAATTCAGATTTTTAAATGTTTTTTTTTATGGGGGGAGGAGGTTGGAGTGGGAAGGGGGACGAAATGTCCACTGTAGGAACTGCGTTTCTCAGCCCTTTCTTTCTTTCTTTCTTTCTTTCTTTCTTTCTTTCTTTCTTTCTTCTTTCTTTCTTTCTTTCTTTCTTTCTTTCTTTCTTTCTGTACAATCACACTAGGGGATCTAACAGCCATTACGTAATGCAACTGTTCTAAATGCAGGCGTTTGAAGATGAACCCGTGCCACTTTCATACAGCGACAGAGAGAACAGACCCGCAAGGATGGCGAGAGCGCCTGATGGTTTTCTCTTTCGGAAGTCTACATGGTAATCATCCTGCTCACTTGGAAGGCGATTCGCAAGCACATCAAGCGATGTCGCGTAGCGCGCTGCGTTCATGTGTGAACGCACTATAGGCCGCGCTGTTTATAAAATCCTGATAAAACTACCTGATTCATATTCCCCTCCTCCCCCTCACACCCAGTAAAACTTATGCACAGCTCATTGCCGAAGTTATGCCACCTAGAGGCGTGCGAATAGTGATATTTGCAACCGAACCGGATATGTTCGAAAACTTAAAGGGCCGAATCGAATATGAATGTAATATGGAATTTCTCTGAAGTTCTGAATGCGATGCAAACGTTTGAGACGTTTCTACAATTGCGCTTGCTGGCTTAATACTGTCGATCCACAACTTCGCTTCTGCGTACAGGAGAGAACACCCATTTCTTTCGGAATTATTCGTTGATAGAGAGAGAGAGAACGAGAGAGGAACAGCAGGGAGGTTAACCAGAGGTGAGTTTCGGGTTTGCTACCCTGCACTGCGGTGGGGGATATAGGGGTCTGAAAGAGGGCAAGAATAGAGAGAGAGCGAAAAAGAAAACGGGAACAGGTAAGATAAAAGGCGTTCCAATCACAGGCGTTCACACAGGCCGGTCGATCTCCAGAAGCGCAGTAGCGCTTGCATGGCCTTCTGATACATGTTAAGTCGTGTCGATGTTGCAGAATTCTTTCTTCCGATAGAGACTGGTCGTCCAACCGGTTCAGCACGACGAAAAGCGATTGTCTCTGCACACTGTATTGTGGGCACTGACAAAGAACGTGCCGAATAGTTTCCGCGTCCCCGCAATCGCCACGTGGTGCGCTGTCAGCCATCCCTATGTGGAACGCGTAGGCATTGGTAAACGCGACGCCCAACCATAGCCTACAGAGAAGCGTCGCGTCTCTTCGGGGAAGTCTTGGTGGAAGTCGAAGGCTTAAGGTTGGATCCAACGTGTATAATCGGGCGTGATAATTCTCACTCTGGTTCCGATTACTAAAAAAGTTGGAGGACGCTTAAGGTTCGCCTTAAAGGAGCACGAGGTCGCGGCATCGAATCCCGGCCACGGCGGCCGCATTTCGATGGGGGCGAAATGCGAAAACACCCGTGTACTTAGATTTAGGTGCACGTTAAGAACCCCAGGTGGTACAAATTTCCGGAGTCCCCCACTACGGCGTGCCCCATAATCAGATCGCTGTTTTGGCACGTAAAACCCCATAATTTAATTTTTTAAAGGTTCGCCTTAAAGAGTGGAAAGCGATAGCGTTATCGGGCCCCGTTCGCATCGCATTTTTCTTTATGAGTAGGCTTCACTGCAACACACAACGTGGGGAAGCCAGCTTACAAAGACCAAGCTTACAGCGATCTCTTCAAGTCGGCTTTGCTTTTAAACACAAATGTACTGCTAGGAAGATATTTTTTCATAGGGAATATAAGCCGTATTATATCAAAATGTGAAGGCCCTAAGACCTTTATTTGATTACTTTATTAATTGTTTGCTGCTGCACCGAGGCGCCCACGTGTCCAAAATGCATTAGTCAGGCTAGGTCCCAGTTTAACCTGACGAGGACGCGAGCGCCATCTGGACGGTGTTTTAGCAAGTATACTACGCGGGTGCGCCGCTGTTGTATGGTATAAATGCTGGAAAAGGGCTTTGTGTTTGCGTTTCCTCGTCACAGAATTACGTTTTCTCAAACATTCAAATTACAATCCGACGCTATCATGTCTGCAGGTTGTGGGTAAATCGTACTTTACAATTTTCTGACGAATATTACTTTGTGAAATACAATTTTTGTTCACTAATGCCTTGCGCCACACAGAGGGACTGCGTGGTCGGGGTGGTTCGGGATTATTTTTTTTGGCCGGGCAACGCCCCCGACACCGATGCCAGATTTTCCGTGTAACGCTGCCCTTAAGGCTAACGCGTTAAAACAACAGCAATAACAAAACAAAAATCTATTGGAACAGATATTTGCGAGCAACCACTCGACGACATAATCGTGCAGAAGCTGTTCGATTCGAAAACCGCAGCGAACATTGCAAGATGTTTCGATCGCTGTTTCAAATTTGACAATATTCGTACGCCCCTACAAACTTGCGGCTGCTCAAACGCTTGCACCCAACTATTGAAGTCAGAGCGGGGAGGCCTCGCACCGCTCTCCGCCGTTCAGGTGAGCGCCGAGGGACCTCGTGGCAGCGAGTCTGACGTTCGAAAGAGGCAAAGGCAAGGCGACGGCGTCGGCGCGACGTGGTCGTGTTGTCACTTTAGATTAGAAGGAACAGGGGGGGGGACACCGTTCGCGCGCATCGCGAAGCGCGGGCCAAGCTGACGCTGCGGCGGCGTTCTAAGGGCAGGAAGAAGGGGAGAGAAGGACGCGAACGGGAAACGATGATATGACAGCGCCGCTATCTTACGACGTAGCTTTCATCGTGCTTCCGAAGTGTGGTACCGAGTTTTCCCGTCTATACGGTTCGGACGTTGTCAGCACTGCTGTTAACGTATTTCGTCATTTTCACACGTACGTATAGCCGTCATCAATTCAGATCTCTTTCTTATAGCGCACGGGCTGGCGCGCCGTCGTTGGAATAAAGTGCTCAGTAGCTTGGTCCGACTCCGTCTTATATGGGATGGAGGTGCGGTGCAGTCTCATAACGCTGAATTATTGCTTTGTCGCGACCCTATAGTAATTTTGTTGTTTCTATTTTTTTTTCAATCACTTGCTGCCTTGTCTCGGTGGTTATGTCATTCTGCTGCTGAGGGCTAGGTGCCAGGTTCGATTCCCGGTGGCAGCGGCTGCAACGTACGATCCGGGTGAAACGCCATAACGATCGTGCATTTAGCTTTGTGGGCACGCGTGAAGTAATGCCCCCCCCCTCCCCGGATGGTAAAAGTACACCCTATACCTTCACTACGGCGTGTCCGATAAGCAAAGTGTTCTTTGAGATACTAAACATCAATTAATCAATCAATCAATCAATCAATCAATTTTGCTTTCAATATCCACCAGGAGCCGGTAAGGCCAACATGATACTAGCTATCGTGTAGAAGGATTCTAAGGGCACGCTTCGTGCTTTGCTACCCCAGTGGAGGTGATTGACTTTGTGTTTCAGGAAGCGAACAGCCTGCTATCTCGACTACAGAAAACATTGCTAGTTCATGATTATTCCAGAACAAAAAATAAACTAAAACAAAGAAAATGCATGCTGCCAATTATCGGCGGCTTACTTCTGCAAAACAACCGACGAACTTGTAAGTTAAGCAAGGCATTGAGGTTTTGAAGCGAAGCTTTATATGGCTAGGCGAAACGAAAAAAAGCGTCTGTTAGTCGCCTGTCCACAGAAAACTATCACCATCAGCATTGGTGCAAGCGTCGTCGTCTTCTTCCGCAGCTGGCTCGTTGACGTCGCTCGGGTTGCGCTCGTACTCGTGCTCGGCACGCGCTCGTGCCACTGCTCCCGCGTTCTTCGTCATCTTCTTCCACAGCTGGCTGCGTTGGCGCTCATCATCCCAGCGTAGAATTTCTTTTCCGTCGTCGTTATGGGGACGCCGCGTTTACGGGGGTATGAGCAATTGCTTAAGGGGGTATGAGCCATTCATTGTCTTACGTGACGGGCACATTTAATTTTGGAGGAATTTAATTTCGAATAATCGCAAGCGGCAGTGGTGGGCTAATGCTGCTAACCACGCTACCGAGCAAACTCGGGACATCGAACGCAAGCGACAACGGCGGACTGGGAGTATACCGTCAGTGACGTCGTTCTCTCCGTCGCAGCCGAACGCGTGTGTAACCTCCTTAAGAAACACAAAGACGTAACCAATAATTGAGAAATAGTTTAATGAACCATCGGGATTAACCCAGTCATAAACACCGGGGCCGCACGTTTCTGCTTCGCTGGTTAACCATCTGTGCGGAGTTTTTTTTTTTTTTTTCAACAGCGGAGCTTGTTAAGGGCGAGGTTGATCCCAACGGAGAGATGGCGTTGCACAGTTTCGAGCGAAGTGGAGAGAGTGTGAAATGAGGAGAGGAGGTGCAGAGAGAGAAAGAAAGAGATACAGAAAGAAAGCGAGAGAAATGAATATAACAAAATAAACTTTCTTGGCGAGGTGGGACTTCGAACCCGGGTACCCACGGTGCGAAGGCGAGCGTCATAACCACTAGACCTCCCGGACTGGATCAGTAAGATGGATGAACTTGCTAACTTGAGGCGTTTTAATGAGCGCTCCACCCAACGTCGGTGGGTGTTTTCTTAAAACATTTCATGTACAGTGTTGCTTCTTGGTTTTTCGCCAAGCAGGCAAATAAAGAAAGAAGAAGAAAAAAAAGAGAGAAAAAATTAGGCTATGCACTCACGCTTGGAAAACATGCATTTATGGGAACCATATGATGACGTTGTACCGACGATTGTAACACAACTTCCTATGAGCGAGAGAAATAGAAAATGAGAGCGGGAGAAAAAGAAAGAGAGAGAAATAGAGACAGAGAAGGAAAGAGAGCCAGAGAGAGACAGAGAACGGCGGGATTTGAACCCGTGTACTCACGGTCCGAAGGCAAACGTTATACTCACTACACTATGCACCCACGCTTGCAGATGCTCCGCTGTTTCATCAGATTTCACGAGCGTGGAACTGGCTTAAATTTCAAATATTATTTGAGAAAGGCAGCCCCCCCAAAAAAGAATGCCAGCAACTTATGAATGTACCCCAGCAGCATCGTCCAGCAAGTTTAGTGAGGCACTGTGATGACAGTCATCTTGAATCCACTTGCTGAAGAAGGCATGCAGGTCACTGCAGAGGCCAGACCGTGCAAGGGCTCCCGGATGTCTAGTGCGTTCGGGCAAGATTTCATCCCTGTGAACCACGTAATGGCTGCGAACCATTTATTGGATCATTGTAATATTCAGTCGAAACTTTTGCGAATGCACTGCATATACTTGAAGGTAATCATTTCGACAGAATTATCTGTCTTACGATGGATCTTTTAAAAGCTGCACACCGCCACCTCAAAGAGGAGCCGAATTGGCTCCGAAACGTCGGGCTAATAAATTCCCTTATATGGTTGAAGTCACTTTCTAAGTCTCAGTGCACTGTATACAGGGTGTTTCAGCGAACACTTTCAAAAATCCCTAAAGGTTGCCTGTGGCAGATAGTACAATTATAGTTCATGAGCTGGTCTACTCAAAGAGGCGGACATTACTTGCACAATAAATTGAGATGCATAATCAAATAATTACCAAAAATTCACTAATTGCGTTTTTAACTAATTACCTGGCAGCCCATATTGCAATTTACAAATTGTAGCCGTGGAGTTCGCAAGGTGGATCCACTTGGAACGAATTCTCGGGATGACAGCAGTTTCGAGATAATAATTCCCGAAATTTGCGGAGAAATGCATTGGCGTTCCAGTTAATTTCTTAACAAAACGTCCCTTTATTCACTGAAACAAAAAATAACTGGAACGCCAATGCATTTCTCTGCAAATTTCGGGAATTATTATCTGGAAACTGGTATCATCCTAATAATCAATTTCAAGTGGATTCGCTTTGCGAACTCCACTGCTACAATTTGTAAATTTCAATATGAGCCCTCAGGTAATTAGTTAAAAACTTCATTAGTGATTTTTTTATTAGTCGGTTATGCATTTCAATATTTTGTGCGAGTAATGTCCTCCTCTTCGAGTAGACCAGCTCATCAACTAGAACTGGGCTATCTGCCACAGGCAACCTTAAATAAATTTTGAACGTGTTCGCTGAGACACCCTGTATACACGCCGAGTGCGGACTGTAGTCGGCAAATCACGGCACTTTGTATTTTATTCCGTCGTACTTGAAAGTTATTCGTTCTTCTTGCGCTCGTGATTGCTCGTTGCTGACTAGGAAGTGTCACGCGGTGTTCTCGACAGTTTTTCTTCCGCGGCAGGTAGAACGGGGTAGGCGAACAAGAGGAGCGCGCACGGTGGGCGGAACTCGGTTATCGCTGCATCCGTGATCTCGTTCGCGCATTCGAAACGTGGGGAGCAAATTGAGTGCAACGTTCACGCTTCACGCGTCTCCCGCTGGTGGCCCTTGCCAACCCTTTCGGATGTCATTCGGGTAAACGGCACCTTAGATTGAAAAAGAAACTAACGAGAAGAAAAAAAATATTTTGGTTGGGGAAGCACAGGGAACAAGAAAATGCGAAAAGGTTGAAGCAAAATCGAGCAGCATTTTCATCCAGGCGTTCTTAATCTCCTGATGTAGGCGAGGTTACGGTTCTCTCTCTGAATGTGTTTGTGTGTGTGTGGGCGCACGCGTCCGAGTGGAGCGTCTGGGTGTTAAGGGTGAGGGGATAACTTCTTTGAAAACAGGTGATTTAGACACTGTGTAAATTTCCCATAAAGGTTACGGTTCTCTCTCTGAATGTGTTTGTGTGTGTGTGGGTGCACGCGTCTCAGTGGAGCGTCTGGGTGTTAAGGGTGAGGGGATAACTTCTTGAAAACTGATGATTTAGACACTGTATAAATTGCCCATAAACTGCTTGTAGACTGTTTGATGACAAAGCTGTCAAATGCTTTGTCATCGTTTTAATTTGAAGTGTCATTGTAGCTGCTACGCCAAACAAACCTCCCCAGTTTTTTATTAAACAGCCTTTCTCACTTCCTTGTGTTCATATAGACAGGCTAGAGCACTGCACGGGCTCGGCCTTACCCAAAAGCCCGGGCCCGGCCCGGCCCGTGGGCCGGGCCGAGCCTGGTAGAACAGTTTTTTCACGGGCTCGGGCCGGGCTCGGGCACGGCGTGTGCTTTTTGACGCGAGCCCGGGCCGGGCTCGGGCTTTCTGGTGGTGCGCATGTAACGTGCAGCGAGTTATTCTCGGGCGTCTCAACTCGGAAAAACAATATTTTTCGGTCTCGGGCCGGGTTGGGGCCGGTTTCGTGTCGGGCTCGGGCCGGGCTCAGGCCTAAGGTAAAGGCGTGGCGCGCGGGCCGGGTCGGGCGGGTAACGTAGATTATTTCGGGGCCGGGTCTCGCCATAAATGTTTTGATCGGGCTCGGGCGGGCAGCCCAACGTAAAAACGGGCCCGGTCCGGGCCCGGGCTGAAAAAATCAGCCCGTGCAGTGCTCTAAGACAGGTTCTTAAGGTTACGTAAACCGTACATACTGTATGTGTAACAAAGTCAGTTAGAAGTCTCTTTCCTCTGTTCTAATGGGGCTCACAGATTTGGAAGCGGGTTGCTGGGAGGAAGTGTAGAGACATTATTCAACGAAATGCGTGGGGCTGCTTGTAACAGCATGCCCGCAGGCGATCTTTAGATAATTTTAAAAGAACGTTCGCAGACTTTCTATAAACGGACTAAATCAACATTTTGTGTAGGACGGCGTCGAAATTTGGCTTCCTTATGGTGGTGCACCCACGTCTGTTGAGACAGCACTTCTTGGATACAATCAGGAACTGTGTCTAAGGTTGTGCAATTAAGAGGAACAACCATTGCCTGATGACTGGAAGGGACGCGTCCCATTTCATGGCAATCGCAAAAATCAATCAATCAATCAATGCAATCAATCAATTAATTATTGTATCTAGTGGTACATAGTTCGAAATTTTATATTGGTCCAGCAATAAATGAGGCATACAGCATTACGGTCCTCGTTTACTTACGCATAAGCTGCCGGTAACAACTGATTTCAAAGTATTCGTCAGCACCACTCAAGTCCCGGAGTCGTTGTGAAACCGGTTGGCTCAGCATTTCTGCTAGTGTTTTCGTTCAACTTGCATCTGTGGAGCTCTTGTATGCAGTGCGACAAAATGATGAAAGGAGAACGGGTATGGCCCCTTGAAAACGAAAGGTGGCCATTTCCGCTACCTCCACGACTGTAAAGCTTGTCTTAAGATGGAACGCCGGGAACGATACTTTGCTGCTAGGCATCGCTTCGTAGCCTTTTGACAAACAGGCAGCTCACCTATTATCGTCTCGGCCGTCATGCTGGGCTCATGTGCTTTGCAATGAAATGTTGAAATCATTAGGAAACTAGAGCGCCGCGGCAATGAAACACGAACAAGGAAGAGGGCACGCATTTGCATATGGCACATAATGTGGCAGATCAGTTCTGCGGAAATCCGCAAGGCCAGTGGAAGTTTCACGAAACTAAAATTGTCATCCGAGACGTCCAAAGCACTAAGGTACAGAGGAAACTAAATGCGCGTTTCTGGGTAAGAGACCTTCGCAGTTGAAGAAAAATTCGACCCCGGTCAGGGTGTCTAAACCCGCAAGGACGCCTTTCCAAGGTGGTCGCCCTACCCGCTGAGCTAAGCACAAAGATAGCAGATTGCAGAGTGAGACCTAATTAATCGGCTACTCGAAGGGCAAGGAGCTTCGTTTCATTCTCGGTTGGAATAATGTCTTCCAGTTATTATATAGCCACCTGTGTACTCTTAACCCTATATTCTCAAACTGTTCCCCACTCGAAGCTCTTCCTCCACTCAATGCATAGATGGATGGATGCTATGAGCGTCCCCTTTGAAACGGGGCAGCGGATTGTGCCACCAAGCACTTGTTCTTATTTTGCCTAACGTCCTAACCATCTGTTTTTTTTTTGTTTTAATGACAGAAAGAATTGCCAGCATCAAACTTACGAACCACTATTGGGAACTTTGTTTTTGTACGCCTCCGTTGTTTGTGGTCTCCCTACTTTTCTGCCACCAAACCTCCAATCGCCTCTTTCTATTGCGGGCATGTTTACTTTCCCCCTGCTATCTCTGAACCCAAAGCATCCAGGAGCCTGAGGAGCCTAAACTGGCAGGTGGGTAGACATCTTCAAATTCTAACAAAACGTGTTCTATCGTTTCCATAGCTTTACCGATGCACGTACGTGATTCTTTTCCCTTGGTGTACCTCGCTTTATAAGTACGCGTTCCAAGGCATCCTGATATCGCTTCGAAAAGAGCTTCCCTTTGAGTTACCAGAAATTGTTTCTCTTCTGATATCGTTTTTACCTCTTAAATAGTTACTCACAGCAGGTTTCTTTTCCATTGCCGCCACCCGCGAGATTGTCTTAGTCTCTATGACTTTGCGTTTGACGTTCTTTGTTGCCAACCGAATTGAACACAGCGCCGCCCCTCGGCTGAAAAAGACGCTACTCTTCGCAAGGGAGGCTGGTCTTGCAAAAAACACTGAATGACGGACAACAAGCAGAAATCACGGATGGTCATGTAGTCGAATGCCGCGAAACTGAACGGAAAGCTTGCATTACATTTCGTTTCAGCATACCTTTGAAAACCTTTTTCGTTGTTTCGCTTCTGATAACTTGCGATACTTTCTTTAGCAGACGGAGAACATTGAGCAGACGAAAAACAGCTTGTTGTTGCGAAATATTTGGTTAGATTAGAATATTCTAAAATACCGAGAAGTTCTTTTTCAAGTAGGGATGCAAATAGTAATCGTACGAATAGCTTCGTGTTACAATCTTTGAATATTTCGCAGTTAGTTCTTTTCTTTCCTATCTTTTTGTTTCGTCGTTGCCTCCGCACTCTAATTTCCCTGTGATGATATACTAAGTAGCCCAACTAGCAATCCTACTGTAATGTTGTTGCAATCTAAGCACATACAGTTAACGCAAGTCCGCTTAACATTGTTCGCTGATGTTCTCCTGTGCATTGGTGATTTATCGACAGCCCAAGGACGAATGGCACGTCGGCGGCCGCATGTGTGCGCAGCTGTGAATCGGGCGTGCTCTAAGCATTCCGACATTGCGCACGTGCGAGCTTTCATATTCGAGATTGTCCACTTATTCGTGCAGCTTATCAGTGCAAAAATATGACGTAGGAAAGACGAGCATGTCCAGAAGAGACCGTGGAACTGTAGCACGTGCAAAAAAAAAATGCAGATCCAGCGCACATGTTCAAATCTGGGCGGAGCGATGCTTTATACCAGAACGGTTGATTAAATGCTATGGAACTAAACGTGATGCGGTTAATCCTTAACAACGCGTATGTCACAAAGAAAACTTTGCAAAGAAACTATTGCTTTGTTTGACCTGCATTACACCACTGCGGGGTACACGTGCCAGGAAGTGTGCAGGCCTGCTCGCGTTGGCAGGTTTCTCTCTCTCTCTCTCTAGAGAAAAACAAGCTTCACTGAGATGCTTATGTTATTTATGATACTTATGTATCAGATACTTATGTTAGCGTGGCTGTTCACCTGACATGTGATTATTGAATTGTATTTGTATTGAATTATTGAATTGTAATTAATGCATACACCTATACGGCCACAAAACAGCACAGACGATGGGACCGCAGATACACGACCATGACAGACCTGTGGACATATCTCTGACACGGGCATCTGCGCTGTTCTGCTAGGTCGAACAAAAACAAACTAGCCTTCAGCTTCAGAATTCTCCTGCGTATTGTTGTCCAATATGCGACTAAACGCCCGTTCTTTTGACACACAAACAATCCATTAGGTAAAAAATAAAACGCTCGTTTTATATCGATACAAATCGAGCATAGCGCAGCACAAGCAACAAGCAAGCATGTTGTCGAAGTCGCTATTCGCAGCCTTTTCTTGCAGCCGCCGGGAAACGGCTCGAAAAAGACAGCGCTACACCACGCGGACTGCAGGTAAAGGCCCTGTCACCGTCTTAGCGGCGTCATGGCCAATCCACGGCACCACTCTGCCATCGCGTGGGGGCCCATTCGGGGAGGGGAGGGCGCGACCCTTCAATTACGAGCTCGCTTCGGGAATGAATGACAGCGGACGGGGACGATGGACAAGAGAGGGCGCGGTGCAGCAGGGGGCTGAAAGGAAAAGACACTCGTCCTTCAGTGTGGCGTGGAGGAAGCGCCGAAAGGGGGCACGCGCTGTGATCGAGAACAGCGATGATCAAAGCAGAAAGGAGCAAGCAGCTGGCAACGAGTGCACGCAACAAGTGCCGGGCACGCCGCGACCGTACGTGCCCCGGACGCAAACACGCCGCTGGGGAAACCTGTTGCGTTGACGGGTGCCCGCTCTTTCGCCGCGCCGTGTCACCTCACCAATACGGTGCAGCGTTGAATAAAAGCTAGACTCCGCTTCGGCTAAGAAATTTTTTTTTCGTTAAACTGGATCGAACGCGAATCGAATAGTGGTTGAACGAAATAGAGAGCGAATTGAATTGCGAGGCCACCCAGTCAGATGCAGTTTGAAAAAGTCTCGGCATTGAAGCAAAATACGAAAGAGAATGGCGCCGAGCCGGATCAGATAGTTTTGAAGTAATTTGCGCGTGATTACCGAATGTGATGAGAGCCACTGGGGTTGTTTTACAGGTACATTGTGGTTGGGAGTTGCCTTCACGAAAGCTTATTGAGCACTGACTGGAATGGCTGACAGTCCTGAATGTGACGTCTGCGGATGCGAGGTGAACATTGGCCACTTATTGTGGCGCTGTCCTCAATTTGGAGCAGAAAGACAATCTATTTTCAACGCATTCAGGAAACTAGATGATCGTCCTCTGGGTGAACAGACAATAGTAGAACAGCGTGCCCACCGATCATCGGCTCAAAAGGCAGTGAAGGCACTTTTGTGCTTTCTGAGAACGTCTCGGCCGGTATTTTGTAGCGATGCCTTTCCGGTAATAATGCCTTCTCGCACTTATCGCGCTTTGTCAGTGGTCGGAGCGATGGTCCGCTCGCGTTATCAACGGGATCAGCCGGCCGTGAGCGGTGGATGATAAGACTAGAGTAGAATAAGTCATAATGCATCGATACAACATCGCGGCCCTGGTTTGCACGAACTCCCGATACAGCTTTCTGTTGCTCAATACGTGCTACATAAAAGTGTGTTTCCGAGCGTGAAAGATGCCCGCGAATACACGCAAAACTACCGCGCGACTGGCCGCTCGAGTCAGTCTGCGTGTATTTGCGGGCATCTTTCACGCTCGGAAACACACTTCTATGTAGCACGTATTGAGCAACAGAAAGCTGTATCGGGAGTTTCTCATGTAGCTCTACAATTGAGAAGTTGATTATTTAATTAGGAGTAATTATCTAATTAGGCGGCACGCAAAATACAATCTTAGTATCTCCAAGCGACGGCAAACAACATTACTTTGGTTCTGTCCAGCTACATGGGATTTGCATATTTTTAAAGTTTGGCTGAAGTTACGTGGGGACACCTGGTAGAGGCGTGCTTCGGCGTACATGTGACGGCGCAACTCGGAAGGCATTATGTTCGCGGGCAGGGATACCTCAGTTGGATATGTTACCTTGGTCAAAGTTTGCTTTCCTGCGAAATCGGCTTCGATTTCAATGCAGCATCAATTAGAAGTAGGGAATTTGTTTGCTGTGTGGGTCTGCCCTTTTATAATTACGAAGTTGTCATCAGGTCACCTCCTCGCCCTTAGCCTCCATCTCGCCAAATGACACTGAAAAAGAGAAAGCTTTACCATTGCCCACCACCTCCAATGGAACATAAGTAGCGGCAATGTTCATTTGGAAGCCGGGAGCGAAAACTACTGTGCAGTGACGGGTATGGTGACCTCAGCAAGTGAAGTCAAGATGACCGTCATTACAGAACCTTACTGGACTTCCTGCACGATATATGTATATCTATTAAAAATAAATATTTAAAATATTTATTTTAAAATATATTTAGCCATATGCTAACGCGTGAAAGAAAGAATTGTCTACAATAGCTAGAGTCCTGAGCAGTATGAAGAGGAAACACCCGGTTCACATTTCAGCAAGGATTACTCATGACGTGTGGACTCGAATCTATTATGTTAGTATGCAGCAAGTGGCTTTTCCATCTAACAATCGGCTTGATTGAGTGCGTTCTGGCGAAGCACCTATGTTGAGCTACTAGGATGCCTTGAAATTAATTTGCTTGTCTCCCTTCATTTCGCTCGCGATGGCGCGTTTGGTCGAGTGAGGTTGACGTATAAATGCATTCGTTCTTTAGTGTCGTACTCCTGAATCGGCCTCCTCAATCTATAGCCTGGATCGAGCTCATCCAACACTTTTAGAGGCTTCTCATTCCTAGCTCTCACGCGCATTCCGTATCCCTTCCGCTGACGCCTATCGCGCGACACACTCGAGTCGCCTACCGCGTATTGCGCATGTCTGTTCATACCACTACCACCGATGAAAGTCCAACTTCGTCTTCCTCTTTGGTCCTTCCTTGCTGCTTGTCTTGCTCTTTATTTCATCTCTGAAACTATACCCACGAGCTTTATAGGCAGCCAATAAAAACTGTTGGCTTGTTATATTGGGGCGGAGAACGTCGGCAAACAGCCCACGAGCGTGATTCCTTGTTTGTAGTTAAATTTAATATACAGCCTGAGGATCCCAATAAGTCTATTGATGTCACTATTGAAGAAGTAACTACAAAACATGTGTGTATATATACAGGGTGTTTCTACGAAGACTGCAAGTGATATTTAAAAATTTCACCGACGATTACGATACTACCAAATGCGAAATTTGAGTGCAGCTGTATACGTGTTTTCATTTCGCGATATATTGGCTGGCGCGGACAACCTGTCTCTTGCGGCACATTGCAAAGGGACCGACGTGTGGCGCGACTTTCTCGTTAATCTGGCGATCACGAGAGCCAGCGCGCGGGTGACGCGTGGGCGCCATTCACAGCAGCCGCCGACGACAAATCTAACAGAGACGCGCGCTACTCTGGCGCCATCTCGTAGCCGCTGTCGCCGCACTACGTTTTTCTTCTCACGCTTTCGCCATACCCGTCCTCCTCCGCTTTCCGCCTCATGGTTCCGCCGAGCCCTCCTCTCCGCTTTCCTCCTCGCGTCTTTCATCCCCCGCTGCGCTTCGCGTTCGCTTTCATCTGTGTTACGTCGCCGCCGACGCTCGCCCCAGGAAGGGGCGCCTAGGAACTGCGCTCTAAAATATCCGTGGTGACGGGTAAATAGGGGGAAAATTAACAAAACTCTATTAATTAGACTTTAAGCTTTTGTTTTAGCGGGCTCATCGTAAGTGGGAAATTGAAGCGAGCTCTCCGTGCAACCATATCAACGTTGGGATCTAGAAAAATGCGATTACCCGCGGAGCTGTGGTCTGACGAATTTCGACTATCGTAGGAGGCGAAACCAAAACTGGGAGGCTGCAGCAAGCCTAAAGCCGCACCCCTCGAGGCGACTTTTGCTTACGTCATCGAGCAGTGAGCAGCCAACGCGCTGCAATAGCGAGGAGCAGGGAGCCGCAGCGCGCTGGCTTCCCGCTGTTGGGTGATGTAAGCAGAACTTGTGGCTTCTAAACCAAGGTACAACTCGGTGGCAGTGAGAGCAACCAGGGAAGTCTGCGCTCACCGAATATAATGACGGCCGTTTGGGTCTGGCCGCCTTTATGTACGTGCGCCATAGAGTCTTCCAGACGGGCTCGCGTCGATGAGATAACTTCTGAAACGTGCCAAACAATTGCCTATTAGCGCGTCTACAAATTGATATACGACGGGCCCCTCTTTCAGGAAAGTACTGCTGACTTCAAGAATCATGCGTTATTTGGCGTCGGAGGTTCGTTCTCACGTGACGGAAAAAAATGCTTTACGAAAGCCGCGTGGCGAGAACGAGGGAAACTGGCTAGTAATCGCTTTCGGAGCACTGCGTGACGACTTGAAGGAGGTTTTGAGGAACGTTTTCTACGACTTCCTTCATCAGCGGGACGTTCTTGGACCGTGGCAATGTTCGGTATCTCAACTGCATACCCCCCCCCCCCCCCCACCCCCACCCGCCCCGGGCCTCTAAGCGCTCATCGCATTCCTGCGAGGTGCAGGCCTCAATAAGAGACTGTAAATAACTTTCGCGATAGTGCATCTTGCGCGTGTGTGCGTGTGAGTGTGTCTGCGTGCTTGGGGTTGTATTTCTTTCTCTCTCACGCCCTTTCTTTCATCCCTAACCATCTCACCTGGAGTAGGGTGGCAGTCATGTCGCTAAGCTAACCTTTTCAGGCATTATTAAAATTTTCTTTTTATCTCCCTGTAAATGGGATTAGCGGTGACAAGATTGCTAAACGTAGTACATACACGGCGGGAGAACCGTATGATAAAGGCAAAGGTCATCACCACTATTGGCCCGTATAGCCTCGATCGAGAACGGGCGACAAAGTGATAAAAAAAAGGAGGAAAACTGCGAGACAGGACGGAGGGGAAAGATGGAACGAAGCAGGAGGCCCGGCAATGAGGAGCTCGCGGCCACTGAGCACAGCCAGGCGGAGACTGGAGCTTTCGGGAGGAGAAGTAAGGGGGGGGGGGAAGAGAAATAGAGCGTCCCTCGGAAAGGGGGAGGCCGAATAAGGAGCTACAAATGCGATTAGGGAAGACGCTGTCCTCGACTAACGCTCCCTGGGGGGAAAAACTGCTCCTGCCGGACACAATGCTTTTTGGCTCGCCGTCCGTCCGTCCCTCCCTCCCCGTCCCACACCGTCACCACTGCCATTGCTTCCCCCTTTTCCCCTCTCACGTCACTGCCTCCAGCCGCTGTTTGTCCCTCCGGAGTCCTCCTCATCTTGTTCTGTCCCGGTCAGTCCACTTCCTTCCATTGCCGGCCGCGGTATCGACGAGGAGCGTCGCCTTTTTCCCCCCGTTCTTGTTCCCTTTTCTCCATCTTTCTCCCTCGTTGCTTTTAGCACTTCTTCTTTTGCTTTCAGTTTCTGCGCTTCCTCCGACTCCCGGGTGACCTTATCCCTATTTCAACACTTCCCTGGCACTTTATTTCGGCGCAAATTATGTGGTGCTTCGCGCGTGCGTCCGTTTCTGTCGTCCATGCACGACGTCGTTCTTCTTTATTCCCCAAATTCGGCCTCCGTCTACCTTCTGCGCGTCACGCGACCCTCAGTTCGCTTGGGCAGCTTCCCTTTTTCCTTCTGCCACACCCCGGACAACCTCTTCATCCCCTTCCCGCCTTTGCACTCGCGCACATCCGTTTCTTCCTTGACCATTTCGCGGGACGGTGGACAACCGAGGCTCACTCTCAGTTGCTTCCTTCTTTGTTTTTTTTTTCTTTAGATTCGTACCATGCACGACCGGGGAGGCGTCCAACCACGCCCATGTGTAAGTGGTGCTAGGCGGCGTCACCAACTGCCGCCTCGAACAACGCGATCGCGAGCTCCTGTCGAGGTGCCGTTTTGGTAAGTTGACACTCCCACCGTTGGCACTGTGCTGCGCAGAAGGCATGAGCGGTCCAGGCGTCATCGCTTTTCGCTTTGTTATTTCGATGTTGAATGTCTGTGAGGAGTGGCGTTGTACAGACACGACGTCACCACTCCGAGCCGCAAGGTGGTTCTCGAATGCTTGGTCTTCGCGGATCCCAATTTGACCCATTCGAAGGTCGTTCGGAACCACCTTGAATATGATTCTTTTTTTTTCAATATATTTAAACAATTCCGCAGCAAATGCAGCGGTTTTTGTTTTTCTTCTCCTACGTAATCGTCCTCCTAAGACTAATGACTCAAACATATACGAGCATCATAGAAAAAAAATAATAAAAAAGTCGCTAGCAATGCTCTTCCGAAAGGCAAACCATGCCCGTTCGCCAAAGAATTGAAAATTAAAAAATATATATTTAAGGCAAAACACACTAGACAGAAGAAGAATCAAAGCATGACACCCAGTATACCTATGCCCCGTTACACACTGATTGGGGGCGACTAGCAATGGACTAACAAGGAACGCATCAGAGTAAAGAGTGACGATTCCACAAAAAAAAAAGAAAAACTATTTTCGGTATAAGGTAACCGTTCTATTCCGATGCTCTTTTTTTTTTTCGCTCTTCGTCAGTGGTCAGAGTGGCGTTCCACCCACGTTATCATCGGGATTCATCGGCTGATAATAAAGGAATAGAATTGATCCTCACCGACCTTTCTCGCTCGCGAAATTTCTGGGCCCATGGTCATCGAAAATTGCTCAGTGAAAAGCATTGAACGCACTCGAACATTTTTCTTTTTCGAAAACGCAGGCATCTTTAACAATTACTAGATGTCGCACTGAATAGCCACAAAGCGTAACTAGAACTTGCTTCTATTATTTGTAATTATCAGCACTTGTATGTCACTTGTTATACTCTTTTGTATTCCATGTAGTCAGTTTTGTATTCCCCGTTTACATGCTCATCACAGTCTACATCGCGGCCACTTGTGCATGTTTGCGACATTGTTTACAAACTCATTGTGGTGTGACTTGCATTTGACTTTTATATTTATATGCTTGTGGATGTATAGGACTGTGTGCTGTGGATTTCTGGCTCTGTGACGTTGTTTCTTTTCATTTTCTCACTACCTATATTTTTTTATATTGTTGCTTCTGTTATGCGAAAAAAGGAGTAGGCGTCACCATTATACGGTGACTACATCTCTTCATTTTATTTTCATTTCAATGATAATGGTAAAAAATAGCATTACAATATACCGGTCCAGGTTTTGAGGAGGGCAGGCTTCGACAGGACGCTAGACGAAGACAGGTCGGCGCGTGAAGAAGCGTTGACTCATACTGAGGCTTTCCGTGTTCGTCATCTGTGGATCACTTCAAGTCCCCGTGTTGATGTGAACCTATGATCCTGCTTGTATTTCTATTGATATGTAAGGTGCACTGCCGACCCCAATCAATTGGAAGCGGCCTAATACTGCGATCAATGTAAACAAACGGTGACGCATTTTTCTGCATCCGCTTCGTGATGAGCAGCAAATGTTAAAGACATAGCGTAGGGCAAGAGCGCAACAACAAAGCAAACCACATAGGCAAACATCGAACGTTCTTACGACACATGGACAAACTTCACACGTCACAAGCGCGTGTGATGCATAAACGCAAATCGCAACCGATTGTGATGTGTCTTTGTTGTTGTGCCCTTGCTCTATAGCTATGTCTTTAGGCAAACACTAACTCACCCAACCACGTGTCCTTTGGCATTATATTACCCAGATTCTACATAGAGTAGGCTCTTCCTTTCCTTTCTGCGTTCCTTCAGTCCTTCGCACTGTGGACATGCTTACTTCCAACATTGGGAAAGAGTAAAGTAAGAGTAATGTCTGTGACATGTGTGTGTGTGTGTCTGTATTAGTGGTTGGGCACTTGAACTATAATTATGTATTTAAGCAAGCGCCAAATCGGCCAACAACACATCCTTGAGCATGAAAGGTTTTCTTGTCCTTGTCATCATTGTCGGTGCAGCGATTCTATCGCGTGGATAGGTCTGACGTGTGACTTGAGTAGTATGGCCTTTGGGGGCAGTTCAAAGCTCACCTATGCATTTCTGTATAAAAAGTCGTCGGGTGCTTCGTTTCCAGATATACCGACGTGTAACCACCGATAACTGCCGATGTGCCAACCATATAATTGATGTTCTTCTCTACGATGCGATCATTTGCGCCTTCTCGATACTTCTCGAGACTTCACGCGAGAAAGGTGGGTCAGCGTTGAAACTGTACAAGCGGGTCTTACAGAAAAATAAAGAGCCCCGCAGGCATCGTCGAGAACAGTTTAGTAAAGTAATAGCTTGATATGTTTAGTGGGTCATCTTAAATGCACTTACAGCGCAATGCCTGTAAGGCCAAACACGGACCACACCGTCCTTGTTGTTTTAATGCGAAGCATTCTTGTCCGAGTGAACCCAAATTTTGTCGCGTATCAGTTCGTTTTCGCCGGTAGATCCCGAACATAGTGCAGCCTAAAAATATGTGCCACTGGGGCCACGCTGAATGTTTTTTTTTTAATTACGTGGCTTTTAATGCCAAAACCACGATCTGATTATGAGACACGCCGTGGTTGGGGGACTCCGGAATAATTTCTACAACCTGGGGTCCTTTAACCTGCACCTAAATCTATGTATACAGGTGTTTTCGTATTTCACCCCCATCTAAATGTGGCCGCCGTGGCCGGGATTCGATCCCGCGACCTCGTGCTTAGCAGCCCAACACCATAGCCACTAAACAACCACGGCGGGATGCAAAATGTTTTTTTTTAGCAGACGTGTGCACCAAGTTTGTGTTTAGAGAGCATCTCTTGTGCCCATTTTGGAGGCGACCATCGGCGTCACCTCTTCGGCGCCAACCTGGCTCACTGGGTACCGCAACAGCGAGCAAAACTGGCGTAGGGACATCTAAAACGTGATGTTTCACGTTAATTGAATGTAAACTGGTGTTGATTCTGTTTGGATTATTTTTTATTGTACACGGCCTTGAGTTCAAAATACACCTTCGATGAGAGAAACCGTAGTTGGAAACTGTGTATCAATTCCGACTACCTCAGGCACAGCGAAACATCTGGCACGATAATTTGGCAGCGATAACTATTAACCCTGAATGAGCAACGTATCATTTTTTTTGTCTGTGTCCATGTTTAGTTTTGAACTGTAAATACATTCAGGAGAAAAAACTTTCTTTGCAAATAGACATCGTTAGCTCGGCAGGTGTACTTTACCACGATATTAACGCTGAAAAGTTCCGCTGACGGCGACGAGCGTGAGGAAGGCAGCTATGAGATAGTGTAACGTTGGTCGCACTTTGCTCTTTGTGCTATAAAATGCGCCGGTGGTTTGTCGTCGTGAGCTGAAGAGTCTGCAAAAGCATTCGTGAAATCCAAATCCATAAAACACCACATATCATCATCTTGAAACCCTCGCGTACAAGATTTGTGTTAGCTAATGCAGGATTTTCAGAGCCTCAACTGCCCTTTTCTGGGGAGCACCTGGAATCATAACGTGAATCAGCAGCCTGGTGACGTTTATTGGCTCGCTCGTGATAGGCGTCTTGTCTGACATCGACAGTACCCCAAAACATGCATGTCATTTTACGAATGCGCTGATTCAGTCCTCCTCGATGGATTCTCAGACTGTTTTATGAAGACTAGGGTTCAACAGCCTCCGCCAATAACTGACGCGGTATTCTAGGTCAATCACTTTCGAAAGTACCACTTTCAGTGGACGCAGGTGGGCTAAACCACAATATCCGTCACTCCAGTGGGGCTTCGCGTGACAGATGCCACGTCACCAAAAAGGAAAGTATCCCACAAAGCGTTACATTGAGGATACGGCCCGTGTGTGGTACAATGCCTTATGAGCTGCTTGTAAGCTCGAACGAAGTCGTAGGGTTTCGTGCAAAAAAAAAAAAAAAAAAAAAAAAAAAAAAAAAAAAAAAAACAAAGCAACAACGAAAACGCGCAAGACCACACTGAACGTGGAATTACAGCCCGAAGGTCTACCCGATGTTCTTTCTTCAGATGAGCTATTAAGCGAGTTGGAAGCACTCACCAAAAGGCAAAATAAATGTCTCTCTTGACCGCATACGCGGGCCTGTAAATGTGTAATTGTTATCGTAACAATTGTTACGAACTGTGAGAAATGCGTTAGGTTTCGAAGTAGAGGTGGGCGAATATTCGAAGTTTCGAAACACGAATCGAGCATTACTCTAACTATTCGTATTAGAAAATGCACTATACGCAATTTTCGAATATCGAAACTAGTGAAAAACCAACTGTTAAAGTCGGCTCACCGTTCTTCCTTTGCTAAACAAAGTATCGCAAATTATCGGAAGTGAAACAACGACGGAAGTTTTCGAAGCAATGCAGAAACGAAATGGGCATAATGCAGACTTTCTTTGCGGTTTCACCATCTGAACCCTACATTACAACCTGTTATATATTTTTTTTAGTCTCTCATATAGTTTTATGGCAGTCTAACCATGTTTTCGCCGTTTTATTTTTACGCTATACAACAAGTGATGTTTTCCTTGCAACGTGCCCTACGCGGCTGACAGGTTTTGTCAACGGCTCACAGTTCCTTCAGCAGCTTTTTTCCCCTTTTGTTCTTTTTCCACAACTTCTGGTGTTTTTTCTACAACCATTTACGAATCGTTTTTTTTTTTTTGGAGAACTAGTCATACAGCAGCCATTCATTCTTGGACAGCTTGTTTGCTTCCCGCCTCTAAAGATGTTGAGAGGCTATTTCTACCGTTCTATAATGACAATTATTACTCTAGTGTTTCACACTGATCTTTATTGTCCTTGATAGCTAGCTGTGTCTTTTTTACTAGTAAGTACAAGCGTGGTACCTAATTATATGGAAATAAACATTCCGGCTCCAAATATATGCGTCTGCATTTGATTATTGGATACTCGATTCGATATTCGGTATTTACTATTCATATTGGAATCGTGTTCGAAAAGGTTGGCATTAGGCCGCCTCTATTTAGAACATAACGAACTTAAAGAATGCTTCTAGCTAGCATAAGTTTACGCGTGCTTACGAGCGTAGCGTACTCTGGCTAGAGGGCACTGGAGGTAGCCTGCATAAAAGTCTCGGAACTCTCGATCGAGTCCGATGCAGTATCGATCTGGCACGGTGTGTTGCTGCGGTGGCGGTTCCTACCTGAGTAACATGTCCGTATAGCGCAACGTATTTAACGCAGCAGAGCCGCAGCGTAGCCTTTCTATTCTGTCGGGTTTACTATACGGCGGCTGTAGTACACATGTGGCGCCGAACCTAGATCGGTGACGCCAAGTGCCACGAACGGGTACTTACAGCTTGCGTTGGAGAACCGCAGGTGTTGGCAAGCAACGTGTCTTTACGTGAACTTTCCGCGTTTAACGCTTGCTCGCCCGCTCCCGAGTTACTGCGGCGTATGCATAGGCTTTTTGTACTACACGTGTCGTTTAGTTAACGCGCTTCATTTACGACGCATGCGCAGAGTGACCTCTGAGCTCCGATAAAAGCAGGAAGCCCACACTCGTACGCAATCGCTCCAAGTCACAAACCGTGTTTTGGAACTCATGTCCCTATGAAAGTAACAGCGACTCTGCATAACGCCTAAATGTGTTTTGTCAATCCTTGGTACTTATCGTCGATGCATTAGGGGTACTGAGCTGACACATGTTTTTCGTGTGTGTGTGTGTGTGTGTGTGTGTGTGTGTGTGTGTGTGTGTGTGTGTGTGTGTGTGTGTGTGTGTGTGTGTGTGTGTGTGTGTGTGTGTGTGTGTGTGTGTGTGTGTGTGGTACTCTCAGAAATAGCCTTGTTGTTGTTGTTGTTGTTGTTGTTGTTTTTGTGTCAGTCATGGCTCCTCATTGCGGTGTTTCATTGTACGCCTTGATTCGAGGCGTAAACTTCCCGTCGGGGAAACTGTGTACCCAGAAGTGAGTGTTAGCTGCTCATTATTTTCCCGTCACTGTAGAGCTAGGCGGCGTTACCTACCTCCCCGATTTGTGCATGCCGTCGTTCTAGATATAAGCATGTCATAATGAGCCAACAAACAATAACACCAAGGATATATATATATATAATTGCCATCACCCAAAAAGATCACGTGCTCGTGACGTCTGCGGCAGGAAGAATGTTCCACATCCGCCCTTAGGTTTCTGAGTGGTGGCGCTGGCTAACACTCCCAGGGTGAGTTCTAGTTGTCAAACATAAATACCCCAGAAAGTGGATGGGCAAACGGCTCCGCGGTAGCTCAATGGTGAGAGCATCGCACGCGTAATGCGAAGACGTGGGTTCGTTCCCCACCTGCGGACAGTTGTTTTTTTCCTCCACTTTAATTTCTGTTAATTTATCTTTTCTTTAATTCGATTAGTAAGTACAAGTGATTTCCCCTATGTTGTCCTTGGTGTCATTGTTTGTTGGCTTCTTATGATATATACAGGGTGTTTCAGCGAACACTTTCAAAATTTATTTAAGGTTGCTTGTGGCAGATAACCCAATTCTAGTGAATGAGCTGGTCTACTCGAAGAGGCGTACATTACTTGCACAAAAAATTGAAATGCATAATCGACTAATGAACAAAAAATCACTAATTAAGTTTTTAACTAATTACCTGATGGCCCATATTGCAATTTACAAATTGTAGCCGTGGAGTTCGGAAGGCGGTACCACTTAGAATTAATTCTCGGGATGCCACCAGTTTCGAGATATTAGTTCGCGAACTTTGCGGAGAAATGCTTGGCGTTCCAGTTAATTTTGTGCTTGATTGCATAAAACGACGTTTTGTTAAAAAACGAACTGGAACGCCAATGCATTTCTCCGCAAAGTTCGGGAATTAATATCTCGAAACTGGTGTCATCCCGAGAATTCGTTCCAAGTGGATCCGCCTTGCGAACTCCACGGCTACAATTTGTAAATTGCAATATGGGCCATCAGGTAGTTAGTTAAAAACTTAATTAGTGAATTATTGGTAATTATTGGATTATGCATTTTTATTTCTTGTGCTGGTAAAGTCTGCCTCTTCGAGTAGACCAGCTCATGAACTATAATTGTGCTATCTTCCACAGGCAACCTTTAAGAATTTTTGAAAGTGTTCGCTGAAACACCCTGTATATATATATACGCTCTTTTCCCTGGCCGTGGCTCGTTCTGTCGGGAGAGAATGAGAGAATGAGCTTTGACCATCAGCACCTGGATGGCTCGGGCTGTGTTTCCGGCATCCTCAGCAACCCGTCTCCCGTCTAGTTCATCTCGCTGCCTGGCCGAATGAACGATCGACAAAATGCGCAAAAAAATAAAGAAGAAAATAAGATGAAGAAAGAAATCACGCAGGCAGAATTGGTCATGATGGCACATATTTGCCCGCTGCACCTGGGGTCGTCGTTCCGGTGGCATCCCGGGCACTTTGCTTCATTGCTCGATCCAACGTCGCTTCCTCCCCCCCCCCCCCCCCTCCCCTCCCCCAGCCTCCTCTGCTCCCAACCGATGGTCGGGCTGCCCGGGTGATCGCAGGTGCTCCGTGACGGCCATTCGCTTCTACCGTGCCATTCCGATTCGGTACATCGGGATGGTGGCCGAAGCTCAGCTCCTATATGTCTAGTACGTCCGACGCCATATACTGTTGCGTCTGTAGTGACTGTAGACGTCAGACCTTTTCAATGTCGCGTAGACGTTACCAGAAGAGGTGATGACTTGCAAGTCCAATCGCAGAAATTGAGGAACCTCCCTACTGAAACGGTCCGTATGCCACAAAAGTAATGCAATTTGTTTTCCGTATGATTATTATGGAATGTTTTGGATTCCTATACATTCTGTATAATTTACGTAAGAATTGTACGAGAAACATAGGGAATAAGTGGCGTGCTCACGGAACGTTTCAGTAGAGTTTGCTTGCTAAATCTTTGGGCTACTGGCTGTCTTGGAACTTCTTGATCCTGTTTTCAGTGGCCTGCGTCCAATCGCAGGAACTGTTCAAGTTATTGCTGCCTTGTGTTTTCGTTTTCTTTTATTTTTAAAATTCATGAGCCTTCTAAATCACCTCTGTGAGACTGCATTATTGGTTTAATGCGTTTATTTGACCTCACGTCATTAAGCATTTTTATTTGAACAATTCGTAGCTTATAGAGGAGCCTTGTGACAATGTATGCGCCGAATGTTTCGGCTAGATCGGAATAGTAGATAATTCATGCCACCAGCAGGCCACGTGTTGCGAAGCTGTTTTGAATCGTCACGAGCAACAATCTTATTCCACTGACCTCGTGGTGCCTCACTGAACTGTTTGCGCAAACAAGTCAGCAACGACATTCACTATCGCGCCCTACAACGCAATGACATTTCTATTTCAAACTCAGTGCGGTTCATCAGAACGATCGAAGTGCCGTAAGTGTAACAGTGTCGCCATTTGCGCCGCTTCTTCGAGATACGTCTCCCGGGTACGCTAGTATGTCTATACTGCGCTAGAACATTTTAGTGTGTCCTTCATTATCAGGAATGGCTAGTTGCCCTTGTTACGTGGTAATCTTGCGTTCCGTGGTGCCTCAGTCACTGCGGTGCTCTGCTTATTGAATGCAGACTTGTAGTTTAGATTATACCCGCCATATCGGCTACATTTCTGTAGAGCAAATGCAAAAAAAAAAAAAAAGAAATAGAGAGAACGGATGAAAGATAGAAAAATGACGTGGAGAATTCTGTGTCGTTAGGATTATTTCTAAGCTTTTCAACATGGGATGTTCCTCATGGTTCATGGCATTTCCTGGTGACCTAAGTGCGCTTGATTAGTCACTCAGACAGTCAGTTTGACTAAAGTGTAACAAATAGGTAAACGAAAAGTAATTGCAAGTCTTTACTAAAACAACTGGAAAAATTGTTCGAGCTTGTATTTTATTGGATGTATAGTGCTGCTCAACCGACGAAAATACAGCAAAGTTAAAAAAGAAAAAAAGAGAATACGTTGAGAACCATTGCTGATGTTTGCTGTCATTGAGCGCATAAGCTTTCGGACGAAACAATTATGCGCCGTGTCTCAGATGTGAAGAGAGTGGCTGAGGGAAGTTGCGCGTCAGAATACTTCATGGGGTTATTGACGTCACGTAGAGCAATATACTGCGTTTTTAAAGATTCTATTTCACTATCTCTATTGTGGAACAACAAAGCTGTGACTGAAGCCTACTGGGTGACCTTGACTGGCAGCGACACCTACAGAACTCCTTCGACCCAGTGCCAATCGCAAAGCCCGATCTAGGCGACAAAGGCGCAAATACATTTTAGTCTATATAATGGATCGCACCGTTGCGTACGCAGCTTTCTTCGACAGAGAAATTGAGCGTCAGCTGTAGAAGTCCTACTTTACTCTATACTCTACTCTACTCTACTCTAGAAATTAGATATTTTTTTAAATATCTGCGTTGCAGGTACTACCGTACGTAGCGTCATATACCGAGTTCCCGTGTCTGCCGTAGGCATCATAGTGATATCGGTCAACATCAAGATTAGGAAAATTTATCAACAGCGCAAATTTGCTCATTACAATCAGGATCCATTCATTTTTCTTACGCTAAGTACTGTAAGACGCAACAGGGATGAAACGAACACGGGTTACGAAGCGAACACGAAGTGTCACGGGGGAGCGCAAACTACCAACTCGTTTATTTTCAGATAAAGCTGCAGTTTATACGAACCAACTAGCCCAATTACGCAGCAATACGCACAAACTATCCCAATTCATTGCACTTGACAATCAGGATCGAGAAGCAATTAGTTATGCGATGTTCCAAAATATTTCGCGATTTCTTCGTTTGTACGTGTTTGCGGTGATTATGCGTGTGAATTTTATAGAACGCACCGACATGGACGGCATTCAACTGAAACCTGATACACTCTATACTGGTCGCTTCAAGAAACACGCGGTGGAATTTTTTACGTTTTATTCTAGGTATTGCAGAGTACGGCGCAGTTTAGCATATTCAAATTTTAGTGATCCACGAAGTTTTTCAACCACGTGTCGGATGCAGGGCTTCCGACAATATAGCCCCTAAAAAATAAAGATAAAAAAAGACGCATCGAAGGAAGAAAGACACGCGAAACAAGCGGCGCACTTCGGCAAGAAAAACAGGGAGTGTCGCAAAGGCAAAGAAACTTGTTGGGCCCGGAGGCGAGAATATGCGGAAAGCCAAGCTGGTCGTTTCCCGCATTTTCTGCGAGCATACGGTACACGAATGATTCTGGAAAAGGCGATGGGGAAACGCGTACAGGCGCAGAACAAATACTCTTGCCGTCAGATCGCCTTCCACTTGCAGATTATCCGTCTTTCCTTTGTCCTCATATTCTTTTTTTCCCCCATTCGCTAAAGCCAGCATCGGGCATGAAACGTCGCCGAAGTTGACGATGAAAAAAGAAAAAGAAATGATAGAGTGAAGGAAAGGGGAACAAAAGAACGAGAAGGAGAAGAAAGAAAGGGTTTGAATAAACAATAAACGTGTCAACGAACACGCGTACGAGCAAGCGGAAAGCTCATACATCCGTAAAAAGGCGCGAATAATAAAGAAGTACAAAAGAGAGGAAACGTTATGAAAGAACGGAAACGGAAGAAGGAGGTGGGCGAGGGGAAAAAAGTGGGAATCGGAGGAGGTGATTCGCTTCGCGACGACGAGCACTCAACAAGTGGTGGATGCATTCGCGTTGAGTTGTAAAAGAGATTGCCGCTCCACCGCTGGCCTGAGTCGTATTGATATATATATATATATATATATATGTACCACCCTTGCCGCCTCTTTTCCCCACTTTTCCCTCCGTCTTTCCTTCTACATGGTTTCTTCTTATTTTCCCTATATTGCCCTTCTGTCTTCCATGTCCTTTCCCTCGTCATTTCTCTATCATTCGCTATTCAACACCCCGTGGATAGACGGCCCTCTCTCACCCTACCGTTCTCCCGTTATTCCTCCCCTGTTATTCTTATAACTTTTTTCTCGTTTCCTTACATCCTCCTCGACAATTTCCCAGCTCTTGTGAAGCTTCTTTCGGCGGTCTGCGCCCGCCGGCTCGTTTTTATTATCCGCGACCGATTCGCTGGCATCCCCCCCCCTCTCTCTCTCTCTTTCGCGTGAGCTTTTCCCCGCAATGGAGGGCTATTTCGCCGTCTTTATTATTTCGCGATATCCGGCGTCATTCCGTTTGCTCGCTCTCGTCTCCCCAGTGTCTTCTTCCCGTTTCGTATTCTTCTTTTTTACATTTTATTCGATACTTCGCGGTCTTTACCTCGTTGCTTTCTTGCCTGCCGATTTCGTCTTTTTCTTGTTTCTCGCGCGCTACGCTTTTCGTTCGTCCCTTTTCTGCGTTACGTTGAGGGCTCGTGTATCCGTGTACATCCCGCGTACAATCGCAGCGTACACCGGAGCGTTTTGGGAGCACGGGATCGCATGTCCTTTCCGGGATTGCAGTTGGCTGCTTCCTTTTTGATTGTTATTAATTGTTTTTACGCTTTGTTTTGCGTGCGCCGTGATTGTTTTCCTACATCGCTTCTGTTTCTTCGCTGCTTGATTTCGTATTCAACTCGGTCTTTATTGTTTCGTGCTATCGGCCCATCCAGAAGGGAGTACTTGCCGCCTTCGTTTTTGTGTAACGCAGCCGAACTTAAGCATCTCGATAAATTATGTAGGGTGTAAAAGAAAAAAAAAAGCTGAAAAAGACGAGAACAAGATAGACGATCGAACGAGCGCTGACTTGCCGGCCCCTCCGACTGACTGATTTGTTCTTGCGAAATCATCAGCCGCTAAACGTCTAGAGGGAACATAAACGGAAGGCACATCAAAATAGTATTCGGAGTATAGCTTAACTACGCAAAACTTCGCTATAACGAAATGGAATTAACGAAATAATAGATATAACGAAGGAAGTGGAATTCCCCTTAAATCCCGATGGAGATTCATGTTTGCGGTACATAGATATAGATATAGTAACGAAATAATTCTGACTCCACCTTCAACTTCGTTACAAAGAGGTTTTACTGTACTCGTTGTGACATTCGTGGGTGTGAAGCCCTTTTTTTCGTGAGACAGACTCTGTGCGAATAGGCGAGAATTCGCGCAGCTTCTGATAAAAGGGTATCACATTGCTCGCAGCAATGTTTTCATTGGGCCGTCCTCCTTTCAACTGTCCGATGAAGACGTATGCTGTCTTTTTAAGCACTTTCTAATGCGATTAGCATTTTTAGCCTACTTCTCCCAGTTTGCGGTTTGTGTCGTGTTTCCAGCCTCTTTACTCCGGCGGTCTTTCTAATCAAACTTCGACACTGATCGGTGTCGGACCTGGGTCCCGGAGCCCGGCAGCCCAATGCTGTATCATCCCGGCCGCGATCACCGGCTGGGCGACGAGGGACTAATTATTTCAGTCGTTAATTTTTAAATGTGATCTACAACTTTCGTATTGACACTTTCTTCGTTAAGCCAATATATAAAAGGTTAGGCAATTAGTTTATTCTAATTAATTGACTTTGCAAAACTAAAAAAAAATACCGCAGACTAGGACACGCAATCCTCAGCGCCACTGAGCTGGTTTGAGCCTCCTAGCACACTCCATCGTTTTTAAAACATTGGCCTACTTATAGCTGGGACACCCTGTATGTGGCATGAAGCTCGTAATAAACTTTCGGTTGTCAGTCAGCGCTCGTCCTATCGTCAATTTCGTACTCGACGTTTCTCGCACATCGTATATTTATTTCATCAGGAATGGAAGTCAAGCTGGGGATATCATAACAATTCATTTCAGTGCTATTCCCTTGCGTCTTCGTCAGTGATCTGAACTGGGCGCCGCCTAACGTGCCAACAGGTTTACAAGTGTGGCTTTTTGGGTTAGTTGATTAGATAAATAAGAGGTGGTCATAGCGCTAGAAACACTCAGTTGAAAGTTAGCGCTAGTCCTGTTCTTTCGTTCTTGTCCGTGTGCTCTAGCGGTTGACCACCTTTGATGTGCCAACAGGATCGACCGGTCGTGAACGGTGGAATGACAAAGAAGGAATGGAATGGAGAGAAATGAATCCTTACATTATACTGGCCAAACTCTCAAGTTGCTCTACTGCGACTAAAACGCGCACGAGAAGACGCGGAGATCAACCAGGAACTTACGATCGGTGACGCGCACTGGAGTCTGGGGTAATTTTCGAGAAACTACGAGAAGAGAAAAACAGCGAATGAAAGAAGAAATAAAGTCGCGTGTAAGGTGTTGCGTGAAGCGTAAGCTAAATAAAGAAAAAGACCACCACCCCGGGCGACGACTGAACGAACTTGTTTGCATAACGCCTGGATGGAACGCTAAGCTGCTCCAGTGCGTCACTCTTTTCTTGCGCATGGTTTTGAAGTAACGTTGCTGTTCTCATCGTTCATTTTCGTTATTCTTTCGGACGCCGCAGCCAGCCGAAGCGCCTGATCAATGCGCAACCCGTTCATTCTCGGCTTTAGTGTATTGTAGCGGCGCCTGTCTGGCCCGGGAGATTACCATAATTGGAACGATAGCTTTAGCCGGGGAACATTTGCATTTCGTGCCCCGTCACGCACCGCACGCGGAAGCCCAAGCTTCCGTCGATAGCAATGAAGTTAAATTAAGTGCAGTCGCATTCTTGACGCTCGATTTACGATGTCGCAGTTATTCGCCGCCACGTTGACCCACGAAAGTTGTCAATCTGTTGCTGAAAATCGCAAGTAAGTGTAAGCCCTTTGCCCGGGGTAATCTTCTAACTGGTTCCTCAGTATGTGATATATCGTATCTCTCTTACGACTATCGTTCTTGCTGTGGTACTTACTCTCTGATTTCAGGTAGATTGACAGGAAATATTGCCTACTTCTTAGTAGCCGTAACGCCGAGCTGTTCGTTTAGCTCGAGGAGCCGTAGCCGTAGCGGTAGTTCAGTGCTAATGGCGTTACTGCTGAGCTCCCGGTCGCGGGTTCGAATCCAGCCAGGGCGGGCGCGTTCCGATGTTATCGGAATGCGGAAGTGTTTGTGTACTTAGATTTGGGTGCACGTTAAAGAAGCCCAGGTGGCAAAAATTAATACGGAGCCCTTCACTGCGGCGTGCCCCGTAATGAAACTGTGGCTTTGGCACGCGACACCACAAAATTAAAATGCAATTTAATTAGCTCAAAGGACCTTGACGCCGGTGTTTAAAACTGCGGGTGACTTTTCGTTGCGGCGATATTTAGCTCGAAAGATCGTGACTCGTTTCATGCGTGCTCCATACCACTCGTCAAAATTAATAATGGCCTGCAAAGGGGTTGTGGGCCGGGCTTGCTGGCACGACGACCTAATACGACAAACCGGGCAAAATAATAATGGTATCTTTAGCTTGGTGAATTGTGCGGTGGCGAGCACCCATAGATATATAGGCGAGCCCTCATAACGCGCCGCACTTTTGATGGTTGTTTGGCGCGTTCTGCATTGAATGATTTGCCGAGGTCACGTGCCATAATCGATGTCGTTGCAGGCAATGCGTCTGATGCAGGGAAAGAGAGAGAGAGAGAGTAAGAAACGGGGTGGGGAAGGCAAGGAGGTTAACCGGAAGAGATTCTGGTTTGGTACCCTGCACTGGGGGAGGGTAAGGGGAAATGAAATACGGAAGGAATAGCGGAGGCAAGAAACAAAAATAAATACAGGAAGAGGGGAACGTCCGTGAGAAATAGTCTCTCTAATAGACCACTGGAACGCAAACATTTCAAGAGTGCCTTGACCGACTTGTAGTGTGATGACTGTATATATAGACCGGCGTTTCGTGACTGTCTGCTCCGAAAGTGGCCGGTCGTGATGACGGGCCAGCGTGGTCGCGAGTGACTGTCTCTGTAGGCTGCATTGGGAACAACAATGGCAAAGAACGCGTTCAATAGTTTGCCGCAGTGGTCACACACAGCCCTATCTTCCCTTTTGATGCAGAAAGCAAACGATTTGGTAAAAGCGAGGCCAATCCACATTCGGCAAAGTACTGTACTGTCTGGTCGGGATAGTCCAAGCTGAGGATGCAGAGGCGTTTGTGCGTGTGTGACCGCGATTATCGCACGGGAAGCGAGGCTCCTTAGAGAGCAAGGGCGCACGGACCTTCGTGTGCCCTTTAAGCTGCTTTTTTTCTTTTCTCTATGGAAGCGGTTTCCCACCTTAGAGGCACAATTGTCAGCGCGTGATATACGCACGACGCTTGTCTGCTTGCAATGCCACTACCTGGTGAGGAGCCTTTAAGGCAGCCGCGGGAGGGAATTACGCGTCTGCCTTCCCAACTACTAGGACACGCACAAGGTCATCTACCTTAGAAGGCAGACCTCTTCAATATTAAAAAAAAAAAGTGGTCGCACCTGAATCTCTTATTTAGGACCCGCAGAGTTTATGAGATGTCTACATTGAGCATCACGTCAAATACGTCCTTCACATTTGTTAGACAATACGTTGAAGTTAGGATCTTCGGATTTCTAGGTTGCTTTCTCAGGAGAAAGTGACACTGAAATTCACTGTGCTGCTTGAGCATCCGAAATGCAATCCACACAGACAGCAATCGAAATCCATCTTTCAAGTCCGAATAGACTGATTTCAATATTCCATACAAATTTTGTCTGTGCTAGTCTAGAGTAGTCTGTTCAAGTCTGTTGAACTTACCAGAAGATGAAAGTATGTGGGATTCCCAATGACTTCTTAGCATCGCCAGGCGTGTTTCAGCGCTATAGTAGAACGTTGAAGTCCGCAAGTAAGCTACTATAGCTATTGCAAACGTCCCCCGGGTGAATTTGCTCAAGGCTATAGGCCGGATATGAAGCCGTGAGGTGGAAGTTGCAGTTGCAGACACTTGGCTGCTCTGAGAGTACAGACACGTCTAGCGCTGTGTTGTCCCGTGCATTCCACAAACCAGGCCAGCACCGTCGAGCGCACAGCCGTCACACGACTTTGTGTTCATGGGACCCTGCTGATCGCCTTCTGGCCTGAAAGCTATAGCGACTGATATTACATGCACCATAGTTTTGCATATTTCCATAACATGGCGCGTTTGCAATACTAATCAACTTTCCACGATCAGTCGCTTTTCGGAGAACACTGCTATCTTCGAACATTAAGTTTCGCTTTCATGCGAAGTTAAAAATGCCTTTGTCACCGTACGGCGACAACGTCCACTCCTTGCTCTCATTTCGATGAAAAATTGCTTTCTTGTAAGCTGGACACAACAAGCTATACATACACTTCTCATTTTGCCAAAAGGTATGGTCTCTTACTGCTGGACTGGTTTAGTTACTGAAAGCGGTGAAAAGGCACTGCTACATCGCTTTGCCGTTTGATTCACTGCCGCATATGTGTGAAGTACGACTGACACCCTTGCGAGTGGAAATGAAAAGTATGAACGATGTTTTATTAACGCGTCGAACCGACGTGCAGTCTCGGAGGCGCACGTTGTCCTTCTTCATGGCTTCGATCCGCAAGCCTTCGTGGCGATGTCCGCTAGTTAACTGTTGTAATCCCGCACGATTTGCAACATGGTTGGGCGAACGCGGGCACGAAATGGCTCGTGAGTTCGAGTAAATTGTTGAACGTTCCAACGGAGGCGATTTTTCTGGCAGTCCTGATGACCGAGGCGCCGTGAAAACCGCTCTTCCGGCGAGGTCGTGCCTGCATCCTCCCCGAAGAGTCATCCGTAGGCTAAGAGCCCATGGCAGGGCAGTGTGCTTTCGTGATTTCGTTGGTTCTTGCAGATGACATGACAGGGTAGGGAGTGCGCTTGTTCAGGAACCTGCGTAGAGTGTAAAGGAAGGGGGATTAGGAGAGAGGACATGTAAGCACCAAAGATGGAATGTTATTCGTTAAAGAGACACCAAAAGGAGGAGGCACAGAATCGGTTTAAACGGATAAAATGTTATTTCAAAACTACTTTCGCTGGCCCTTTGAGGGTTCTTGCCGTACATGTACGGCGTCCATCTTTTGGTTGATATTTCGCGGTTGATATTCGACACCACTGGTTGTTGAGAGGTGCTGCCATCTCCCCGGAGTCACCGAGCCGAACAGAGAGTCATTTAAAATTGCGTTTCCTCTCACCGGGACGCAGAACTCGACTTGTTCACCTCCGAGCGCTCGCACACGTGGTCGCGCGCGTCGTCTGCTACCTGCAAGGCGTGCTTGGAGGTGAGGCTATGGTTTTTCACGACCACCGCTGCCGTGTTTCCCGTTGCTTAGATTTTGCCCTTCCCGGCCGAAGATCATAGGTACTAATACGTTTTCTTTTTCTTTGCCTTCGGTTGCGGTTCCACTTTCAATTGCGGTTCGCGTACTGTCGCAGGCTGGGGAGCGCGCAGTCGCGATTATGGTACTTAATATTCTGCAATATGTATGAGTGCGGTGGTTTACATGCTATTCAGTGATGACGCGACTCCCTTGTTGATTTGCCATTCCGCGTTCTCGCGTCAGTTATAATAAAGGAAGTGGTAAAAAAAAGAAACGGAAAACGCTTATGCGTAGGAACTGTAAACGGCGTAAAAGAAATGGCGAGGATATCGAGGGGAAAGTGAATTTTTTATGCGTTGTAAAACGTGCGAACCGGTGGGAAACACGACAACATAGGAAATGGCATCGTCTCTTCACATTGGTTCGCGTCGTTTACACCGTAACCAAAGATTAGACCAAAAGTCCCACGGCAAGTCGTCATACGTTAAAGAGAACTGGATGAGGATGCAGTACAGGGTGAGTTGGGACAGATTAATCATTTAAAGTACAAGAAGACGCATACAAACAAACAATAAGGACGACACGAGCGCTGAATATATAAGATTAAAAAAAAAGAAAAAGAAAGTTGCACGACCAAATCAGCGGTCACATAGGTGTAGTTAGGCGTTATCTTGAAAAGCAAACTCCTGCTTAGTTATAGCGATAGACGGCTAGCTCACGGAAGACTGTGCACGCTTTTCTATATAGACAGCTTCCGTAACTTCACGGATACGCCAATTTACACGCAGCATAAGAATAAAGGTATTAACGAAATCCGGTATATCTCTAATCAGTTCCATGAGCGACAATGAATGAGTGTACAATTAGGCGAACTGAAACGTTCCCTCATGTGAATATTAATCCAACGGCCAGTTGGTCCGATGTACGATTTGGCGCACGACGGCGCTCGTGTCGTCCCTGCTTTTTTTCTCCCTCTATGTGCGCCGTAAATCATAAAGTTGAAGGGAACCTGAATGACAACTGGGGGGAAAGCGGGTGAATCAGAGATTTACGAAGAAAACGCAATTCTGGTCGCTGAGAACAAGGCCCGAAGCAGTTGCAGAAAAAAAAATGTCGGGCTAGCCCTATTAACCACTGGCGCTGCAACACATTCATCGCATAACTGCGCCGTTGCCTAAAGTTGCCATCATCATGAGTGCTCTGTATGGGTCGAGCCAAGAGTACGCCATGAAGAACCGTATGCTGGGCGTGTTGTAATCTATGCTCGAAACTACAGTGCGACATTACTCAGTGCGAAAAAGGAAGGCAGGATGGATTCTCTTTCTTTACGCATTGTGTAATTTCGCGCTGTAGTTTCAAATACGCCGAGTCGTCGGTTGCATTACGTAAGGTCCTTTTATCAGTTGGATCGAAGTGCCCGCCGTTTCGGCGTTGCGATCAGTTCGGTGTCAGGCTCAGAGGTTCCACACTGTATAGGTGGAGTCCAAGCTGATGCACCCTTGTTTCTTAGCTTCTACTGATGGGCCATTTATGACGCCTCATCGCTTTCATACTAATGCGGGCATGTACGCACGTGGGAACACTTTCAACATAGGAACGAAATTAAAAACGTACAACATTGCCGGAGGGGAGGTTTGCGCACAAAGCATCCTATTGCGGTGAAGTACGCATCAAAGGTTCTTCACTCAGCTTGGTACGCGACCAATCATGGACAGGTTTACTTGGCGTCGTAAGTTTGTTCGCGTGTGTGTGTGTGCTTAGTAAGGGGACACCCAAAACATAAAAGTTCAAAAGGGTCCTTCAAAGTAAAGTCTCAAATAAGATAGTAAATGTGCCGCAATAAGATAATATGTCGCTAGTTAGTGTACAATATAACACTTAAGAAAGTCATGACAATCTATTCGGTACAGCGCATGAATTACGGACGAATGCACCCACGGATAGGCGAAGCAACCTGTAACAGCCAGCACTGAAATATAACGTGTGCGCCTGTCCCCTTAACTATCTAACAACATACCAGCGAAATTGAAGTTCTCAATTTGGTTGATAATGAACGCGGTGCAGCCTACTGTCACAGCTTTCAATCTAATTTCGCCATCTAACGCGGCTGTAGAAGCTCGTCATTTCAATCACTGGACCTCTGAAGGACCAGAACGTGACAAGTACACCTTAATATTCGTCTTGTAAGCGCTCCCTATCATGGGCGCAGCAGCTTGGATAGATCCGATAGGACTTTAACCTTCGATATGACTTACGAGACAACGGCAACGGAAACACGGTACCGGTGATTGGTCCTACCACTTGGCTTTTTCAGCGAACAGCTGTCTTTTCCGCTCTTGTGCACCAATCTCACCTCATTGCTGTCCGCGTCTGGCAAACCACCCCTCCTCGTCTCCGGAGGACAAGTGTTCGGGATATCTGGTGCTCGCTCAAAGATGCAATGCAACACAACGACAGAACCACAATTAAATACACATAGACACGCGTCACGCGCGCTTGAAAACATCCGCGACCTGTGTCAGTGCGTGTTTATTTGTAGGTGTGACGGTGCGCTGCGTGATGTCCTAAGTCTCCCCGCCCCTTACAATTCGCTACTGACGAGAAATCCTTGCGAGAATCAGGCTCTCTTTCTTCAACGCTCATCGCCTTCTTTGCTACAGTCAAGGGCCTAGAGTGCGGCTCTCACTCTTCGCCACGCCATGCTGTGGTGCACGAAGCTATCGTAAATGATCACCGAGATTAGGCGTTAAGGTAAGCGTTACTAATAGCTGTTAGCTTTCTATCACATGCAGCTGCTGAGAGGTATACGTAGATCCCCTGAAATATTTTTCACGAGCACTGGGCTCTGAAGCCCATATGGGCCAGTATAATACATTATCTGCGTGGCATCTACCTAAAAAAGACATGTAGCCACGTGCAGGACAGCAGACATGACGTAATCTGAAAGTGGCCTGCTAGGTTTTAGGTATGCTACTCAGGCCTGCATGTGAATTAGAATTTCGCAATGCGCGAGCGTACTGAATTTCGAAACGTAGAAACTGAGGGGATATGCACATTCTGTTGCTGGACAGCATATACTTAGAGAGCTCTAGACAAGAAGGACCTGTGCAGCGTTCACAGAAAGCTTCCAAACCCTTGCACGATTGGCTACAATCGTCACAGTAACTTGTGAATGCGCTCTATATAGTGACACTTTCGCCGCTTCAAGGCCAACCTGAAGAAGGCTACATGAGTCTGTAAATATTCGGACAGCTGAAAGTTTCAAAAGAGCCACAGCCTGCAGCATCCACTGACATGTTCGGTCGAGTGTTCAGTCACGTAAGATCTTTTAGCTATGAATCCATATATATATATATATATATATATATATATATATATAGAGTGATGTGCAGTCCTGATGGGTTTGTTATCGCTCTGCTTTACGACAGACGCACGCGGCATCCGCGTCTCATCGATCTTTCGCGAGAGAGAAAAAAAAAACAAAAAGAGCATTGGAGGACGCTTAAGCTTCTCCTTTAAGAGTGAAACGCGGTAGGCTTCAAAGATCCCTGGCTGCTTATCAATCTTTTTTTTTTTCTCGTATATTCAGATTACAATCCGACGCTATCACATCTGTATGTTCTGGTTAGTCGTACTTTACAATTTTTCTCACGGATTTTACTTCGAGAATCTAAGTGTTTCTTCACTAACGCCTTTCGCCACGCGAAGGGCCTGCCCGGTCGGGGTGGTTCGGGATGGTGTGGTCCGGCATGATTATTTCCGCCAACGACGCCGGCGCTTACGCCGACACCGACGTCGGCACCGACGCCGGATTTTCTGCGAGACGGGGCCCTTAACACTGTCGCGTTAATAGGGGATAGTTCTCATTCGCTCTCCTTCGGTGTGGGGATTTAAAGATAAAATTATGCGAATAAACACACAGGGAAAAAAATTAAATGACGTGCAGAAAAACTCCGTGGCGCAGCACTGTGTTAAGCTATCTCGCAGGCACGCAAATAACACAGAATAGTGAAGTATTGCATTAGTGGCTTCAATAACAGCAGATGACGATTACAGCGTTGCCCTGTATCTTCTGATCGCTACCACTCCACACACGAGCCATATGTCGACCCCTCCGCGAGCGCATGCCTTAAATCGCTAACGACAGCGGAATCATGCCATTCGCAATGACTGCAACTCGTACAAGCTTCGCACTGCAAGCAAAAAAAGAAAAAGCACGCTTGATGCAATCATGACACCATACCTCACTATACTTTGAGCCAGGGCAACGCACCCGTACCTTCATTATTCAAGTTACTTTGTATAGACGAGAAAAAAAAAAAACCAGGAAAGTGCGGGAAAGAACAAAGGACACAACGTGGTTCGAAAAGGAAAAAGAATCGAGAAACCAAAGTCGAGCGGCGAGCAAACTTTGTGCAAGGAAGAGCCACGAAGAGGCACGACACCTCGCGAGCCTCATTGGATTGCCATCGCCCCGAGCAACCCGAGCGGAAGCTTTTGTTTTTCTCTCGCACTTAAAAAGAAGACAGAGAGAGACGAGAAAACGGCCCAGAGAAAGCAGGCGTTGGAACATATGATGTGAATGAACAAAAGAAAGACGGTGTGGAGAGAGATAGAGAGCTTAGAAAGCGAAAGCAATGTAAAAGAGGGGGGAATCAACGACTTAGAGAGCGCATTTTCTACCCATCGCTGGCAAAGCGCCCTTTTTTTTTTTCACTTCTTTTTTGAGACCAGAACAAGGGCCTTCATTCTATCCCACCCGGGTCTTTCTCTTTCCCCCGGAGTTGTTTTCTCGTCTCCTCGACGGAGCTGATCCCGTTTTCTTGGCGACGCCGTTTGCATTCGATGCCGCGGGCGTTGGTGCCGGTCTCTTGCTGCTTACGAGGGGGATAGCCGGGAGTGCTTCGCGCTTACGTACGCTTGACGTTTCGCAGCAAAGTTCTGGCTGCGGCGATCTGTCTTTAAGGCTTCTTCGAGGCCGGCGGTGTAGGGCGCCGACAATCGATGCGACAGCCTCAAGCAGGTGTAGAGGAGCTGTGTTCGTGCACGTGGTGGGAGGGGTCTGTGCCTTGCGGGTGGCGCGAAATATTCGAATGACGGTTCTAATATGAACGAATACGATTTAGTCTTCGAATCGAATAGTCTTTTGGTAAATATGAATATTATTTTTTCTTTCGAATGGTTTAAGAATCTTTTGAATCGGTCATCCGAGGGCGATCGAACGTTAAATTGGAGCAAACGTGCGGTAAATGTAAATTACGGTGGTCGTAGTAAACGTAAAACACGAGAAGGCACGTGGTGGAGCACGCTACGACGTCGTTCAGGGAGTAAGGATTTTTCGGTTAAAACGCAGTGTCATTCATCCTAGCCGAAGATTGAGTAAGCGAACAAGTTGCCCATGTGTGCACGATGCCCTATTGGCACTTTTCGTAAACAACGTCCAGTAATCTGAAGGATATTGACAGAAGCTTGCTAACGTTCTCAATATACTATGACGTTACAGTTTTGTAATAATGGTGATGACGGCTGTTTATCAATCTAAAACTATTCGAAATGCATTTGATATATGACTCGACTCACTCAATTGGCATTATTAGATTTGTATTTGACTCTGTTTCAAAAATAGTAATTCATACAGCCGCTGCAGTCGTTGCCGCTTGCTTATTAGATGGCCGATTTTTGCGGAAGTGTAGAAGTATTCACTCTTCGAGGGCGCGAAGCGGTGCTGATGATGTGATGAAGTAGGGGTGCTGTTGTCAAAATAAAAAAAGATGGACCCCGACCAGTGACATGCGGTGAATGAACATTAGACGTTTCAGGTTCCACACAAAACTTGAGCACTCAACAAGGTTTCCGTTGACAAAACTGATGCATGAAAGCCAAAAGCTTTTCGGTCAGCGTGGATCTCTTTATTTTGACATGAATATACTAGCGGACCAGACAGGCTGTAGCCAAACCATATATTTTAAGATTGCTTTTATTGTTGTGTTGCTGCAGGCGTATCTATATCCTTGTCTCGAGTCGGCAAACGCTCGTCCTGAGATCTCGTTTAGAGATGAGGCCTCTTCTGACAGTGCTTGCGTTACGACTGTTCCGCTAAGGCTGGATTAGTAGGTCAGCTAAGTTACCCACCACGTGCGCGGCCTTGGCTATAGTCCCAGGTCGACCACCGCACTTAACTTTGACACGTAAAAACCTCAGAATTGATTCATCCACCTAATCTAACGCGCTGGATGCATGGTGCGCCTTTGCACCCGCCACTCCTGGACTTCATTCAGGAAACAGACCTACTTCTTTTTCATTTAGTGTCCCAACCGGGGCGTCGGATACTGACGCCAATAAATAAAACAGAAGCCCCCTAAGTCTGGCAAAAGTTCGACGCAGTGGCGGAGATCGGTTGTTTTCACGTGTCACCGTGTATACTGCCAGATTGCCAAGTCGGGACACGGAAGGAGAGCCACTGGTGGCCATCACGACCGTTTTCGCTGAGGTTATGTTTGCGCGAAGCCCTTCAATTTCTTTTTTTTTATTCCAGACGGGCCTTAAACAATATACCTATATGCATGTGATACAGCTTCTATGTCGCTGTTGTATAGTGGACTGCTTTACGTGCACAAGCGGAGGTATAGGCAAGGCAAGCTTCGCGGTAATACGCTAGTGCTAGAATTTTCTTTTACGACGGACAAAGACTAAGTGCGCCACCACTCGGGGACACAATCGCCTCCTCCAAAATTTGGAGGACGCTTAAGCTTCGCCTTTAAGAGTGGAACGCGATAGTATTCAAAGACCCCCGAATGCTTGTCAGGCCTTTTCGGCCACTGCAGCTTTCTTTTTTCTCCACCTTCGCCTCGGCGCGCCGCTGCCGTTTTACGCTGCCGAGGAAGCGAACGCCATCTGGAGGGCGTTTCTTCAAGTAACCTACTTGGAAGCGCCGCTGTATTAATCGTAGAAATGCTGGAAAAGGGGGTTCGTGGTTGAGTTTCCTCGTAACAGAGTTACGTTTTCTCGTATATTGAAATTACAATCCGACGCTATCATGTTTGTAGGCTGGGGTGAAGTCGTACTTTACGATTTTTTATGACGGATTTCACTTTGAGAACTTCAGTTAGCTCACTAACGCCTCTGTGCCGTGCGGAGGGCCTGCGTGGTCGGTGTGGTTAGAGATTATTTTTTCTGCCACGCACGCCGGCGCACACGCTGACACTGACGCCGACGCCAGATATTCGGCGCCACGGGGCCCTTAACGCTGTCCGCGTTAAAACGCCAGCAGAAGGGCTTGTTGAAACAGCGCGCGCGCCTGTCGCCGCCACCACAGGCGCCGCCATTCCGCGAGAGGGCGCTCCGTTCGCACTCCTCGGCAAAGGCGCAAATTAAATATTGAAACACCGCCGCTCGGGGCTCGGGTTGAAGAGGGACGAACGTAAAGACGAAGACTCAGAAGAGGCGAGCCGGAAAGAGGGGTGCACAAATATACGGACGTTACGGTTCCAAACCGAAGAGCCCGCGCACCACGAACCGTTGCCTTACTGGCGCTACGCGATTCTTCGAGCGGCCGGTCGTAACCTTTTCTTTCGACTGGAGCCGCTCGGTTAGCGCGGTTCGCGTCGGCAATGAGGAACCGTTGTCGCAAGGTGGGGTGACGAAATTAGGGAATTTGCAGGCACAAGTTGGAATCAGCTAGCGCAAGACAGGGGAAATTGGAGATCACAGGGAGAGGCCTTCGTCCTGCAGTGGACATAAATATAGGCTGATGATATTGCATTGCAATTTACAAATGGAACGCAGATACCATGCCAAAGAAGTGCACGACCCGCGGTGACAGCCCAGTGGCTATGGCCTTGCGCTCCCGACCTCGAGGTCGGGGGTTAGATGTCGACAGCAGCGGCTGCTACGGAGGCGAAATGCGAAGACGGCCGTGTGCTTGAATTTAGGTGCACACCTTTTTTTTAGTTGCGATGTTCTCGCGGAGCGTGGCGCTGCCATGTTCGTACTAGATGATCGTCACGACCTTTTGTATACGATGCGTGTGTCAGCTTGAAATGGGTTCAGAAATGTCAGAGTCGTTTTAGGGAGCCTTTAAGGCCCTTGCACCTTTAACCATCGTGGAAAAGATGATAAAGCGTGATGCGCGCCCGCTGGATAACTTGAGAGCTGAGCTCAATGCCATCGCGGGAAAAGAAGATAGGCCAGACCAAACGACTCCTGGATAACTGCAGACCAGAGCTGTATGAGTAGTGACCTCAACGAGGCCAGACACGTGACCTACGCGGCGCTTGTATCTTTCGCCTGCTCTATTGTTCCTTTCACGTTGCTCAGGTGGCACAAAAAAGGAAAAGAACAAAGAAAGACGAGGTCAGTTTATGGGAATTAAGCGTCCCAACGCAACGCCCTGGGCTTCGAGTGACACCTTAATGGAGGGCTGCCCAATAACTGTGACCACCTAGGCACCGAGACCTCAATAGGCGGGCGTTTTTGCATTTCAGCGCCTTCGAAATTCGGCCGCCGGAGCTGGGAGTCGAACCCGATACATTCTGCTCAGCAGCAAAACGCCATGTCCACGGAACCACCACCTAATACGATAAAGTAGAGCAAGAAATTGCATATTAGAACTCGTGAATCCGCCTAATGGCCGACTTTTATTTGTCAAACATTGAGTGATCGACTGTTTGATTGAGATTCACATATATTGCGCATATGTATCTGACGTCGCGTTATGCTGTTACTGGAAAACTATACATTTTTCGGGTGTTTCTCTTTTTTTAGCTGCGGGAATTCCGAAGAATCGAAATACCTCAGCCTTCCACATCTCACATAGTGACGGTGTACGTATCAGTTAGTCAGAAATATCTTAAGAAACCAATGAAACATATTATTTTACAAAACTTCAAGTTAATTTCGATTATCTGACTAAAATTAATGCAACCCTGACCACTTCGTAGTCTTCCGTGTCTTCTGTGTTGCTTTGGGACGTTATACACAATCAATCAGGTCGAGTTTATTTAGACTAATTGATAGTTTAGTGCTTTTCTTGTCTTTATCAGGATCGTTTTATTACATTCTTGAGCTTACTGAATATGGGCTTTGTATATGAGGTGGGAAGGTGGTTGAGGCTACGTATCATGTGTATTCTCAAAAGCGATAACAACGGAATATCATAAGGTATGTATTAATTATTTAATAAGCTTTCACCGTTTTTTTTTATTTCGCCCCGAGTATACCTATGAAATGCCGTTTTATTTTTCTGAGTCTTGCTAGTGAATCCACGAGGTTAACAGTCCCTCCTGTCCCCACCCCATTCCACGCCCCCACGCCCCCTTCACCGCCTCATAGACAAAGCACATATTCACGCACGAATTGAGCCGCGGGAAATCTCTCACAGCTGCCGGAGCAATGTTCCCTTCACCGCATGGTCTCTTCGTGTCTCAACACCTTCTTTCTTTTTTGTGTATTCGTATCGTACAAACCATTTCACTCGTCTTTATGCCGGCGGCTTTCCCACGACTTCATCGCACCTCGTGTCGTTTCCTTTGTTTCGTTTTCTTCTTTCCCTACGCTCCCGATTTCGCCTTCGCTTTTTCCTCTCCGTCCCTTTTTCTTTCTGCTACGCCGCATAGCCAGCAGCATCATCATCTCGGGTCGCGCTCGCCCGTTCTATGGCAGCACGGTTCTCCACCTGCGTCACGAAGCGGTCGTCCTTTTCTTCCCTCATCGCTATTTCTTTCCCCACGGCGATCCAGCTCTCCATTACCGCTCTCTATAAAGCAGTCTCGATCTTCTCCCCCTCACGACGCTCTTCCCCTTCGCCTCTGGCCCTCCAGGCATCATCGTCCTCCATATTTTATTTGACCAGCCCCACAACCTGTCTTTTCCTCACTTCTACATGGCTGCTTTTCCCCATTTGTCCTCAGCTTGCCTTTCTTTCCCGAAGCTTCGTTTTCATTCCCTTCTTGTTTACCTCTTTTTTTTTTCTTTCTTTTCCGCCAGCGTGCATTCTCATGCTTCTCACACCCGCCGCTGCTGTCTTCGCTATTGTCTTCACTGGCCACCCTCTCACTCAACCACGCCGTCCGTTGCATTTGTCTTTGCCCCTTTGTCTTTTACCTTTGGCTGCCTCACACGGGGGAAAAGCTCGACGCCCGGGAGATAGTGCTGAGGTTGAAGAATGAGCTGTTTCCATTGATCGCCGCTCTGCACTGCTTCTGTTGCCCTGCGCCGCTTGATCTACCGGTGCCTGTGCGTTTGTGCGAACGGTGGGTGTAGGTCCGCGTGCGTGCGAGTGCGCCGGCAAAGAAGATATGTGGCGCCAGGCGGAAAGGGAAGCGGAACGCTACTACGGGACAAACAAAGGAGAGACTAAAAATTGGGGAACAAAAAAGGGAAACAAAAGGGGAGAGATACGATGACGGGACACCAGGCGTTCGCATGCCCGCGGATGATGGGATCGCGCCGGTTTTCCCTTTCGTTGCGGGCTCTTCCTTTCCTTCCCGTCTCCGTACGTTGCCGCGCGCAAACGAACGGGAAGAAGGGATCGGTTTTTCCACCTCGCGTACTCCGTTAGGCAGGTGAGGAAGCCCACGTGTCTCTCCGGTGTTTGTGAGCGTGTGTCTATATATCTGCGGAGTGCGGGTCTATATAGTATACGTATATATGTATACGACTATCTCCGTCTATATATCCGCGTGCCGAACTGGGTGGAGAACGAAAGATGGGAGGTGGGAGTGGGAGCGACAAGTTAGGGAGTATGGAAGTGGCGGACCGGGCCGTATAGCAACTACGTTGGGTCGGCGTGACGGCACAAGCCCCATAGCTGGCCTCTTTCTGCGGAGGGAGGAAAGACCTTTGCTGCCTTTGTCGTGACACGGGCGGCGGTAGTAAGATCCGAATGGGGATGGTGCGGGAAAGAAACACGAGAACGGCACCACAGGTAGGAAAGGAACGAAGGGATCGGAAAAGCAGTGAAGAGGCTGTCGAGACACCAAAGGAGGACGCAGCCTTTCGCAACCGGTCCTCTCGAGACTGCGACGCGAAGGGAAGTTTGGGTTCTTAGGGAAAGACGCGCCGAAACGGGATCGGGAGTGCTTGCCGTGGCGCCGTTTTGGTGACAGCGCAGAAAGGAAGTTTGGTAACACGGTGGCGTGTGTCATGGTTAGGTTAGACGAACCAAAGAGGTTGGTGCCTGCTTGACTGAACCGAGTGGTTAGTGGCATGGGAGCTCGGTGCGCAGTTAAGAACCGCTCGTGGGCGTCAAAACGGAAGCGTGGTCAAGAGGGTTTACACTGCTGTGCGCCGTGGGGAGATGTGCTTTGGTCTTCGTGCGTTGCCTATTTTTGGTTGAAGTTCGATGGTGGAAATGTCAACGTGTGATGAGGATGTTCTAAACGAATTTTGGAAAAATTTGTGCGCCACACTAGAAAACAATACATTCACAATTGCGTAACTAAGTGAACAAAGTTAAGGAAATGGTGCATTTCCAAACTTGCTTCTCTACATTACTAGGCTTGATTTGTTACTCCACAGTTCATATGCTTCCTTTCCATCACTTGGCTCATTGTGGGACCCCGCCATCATCAGAAAGCCATGGCAGAAATGCAGGGCAGAAAAACGGCACAGAAATTACGTCATCTTCACCTAAACGTCTAAAAAAAAAATAAACGGTGGCCACGGTGACCGATTCGATCCTCTGCCCCACGGCCACTGCTACCGCTCCGTAGACGTTGCATTGCGCCACAGTTACAACATGCGACAGCGCTGAATATCTTCGAGGATGTGCCCGCGGCCGGGCTCTGCCTGGCGGGCGATTCATCAGATGGCGCATGACAGGAGTGGCGCCACTGTTGTGAAATCTTCATCGTTCGAAGTTGAATCGCTCGCCTGTACATCATCAGGTGAGACAGAAGAGCGTGGCCCGAGTACCAATTCACTGCCGACGAAGTACGAAACCATGGCAACGCAGTGAAACGTGCGAATCGAGCTGCTGCTCCTGCAGCTGAAACGACGTTCACCGCCCAAGTGCCCGACAACGCGAAAGGCAGAGCGAGCGGCTGCGGAGCGAACACGGTGAACTGCAGTTCGGAAACATAACGTGGCAGCACTGAACTCCGAAACGTTTCGCCGCACCACTAAACTCAGCGACATAACTCAGCGACATAACTCAGCGACATAACTAAGCGACACACTCAAGGACAAGTAATGTCCTCGCATTTACGCATGATCAGAATCGCTTAGGTGCCCCCATAGTTTTTTTTTTGAAAAGATATTGTCCTCGCTAACTCGTTGCGAGCTTTCAGATGATTAGCAAAGCTTACATTGCTAACTCATCGGTGGCTACACATGCCATACCGGTGTATACGTCCCCTTGTCGAAATGTTGATTTCAGTGACATTACTTGTTAAACTACCGTTAATAACTTCATGCCGCCTTCTCTTCTTACACTAAAGTATTGTTTATTTAAAATATAAGACCACAGCTGTTCACGATCTTCTTGAAACAGACACGAGTTATCGCTTCTCACTATTAGTAATTAGGATAATTCACAAACACTGTCTTTTTTAATGCTAGGCTGAACTAAGAATTAATTATGCAACAGATATATGGTCATAAGAGGCCACTTTGGGCTTCTGTTAAATAATCTAATAATAGTTTATTCGTTGGTTGCGTTTAAGCATCTCCACAGAGGGTGTTACCTGACGCCAACTAATTCAAGAAATTCTTTCGCAGCAGTAGGGCAACTGAATCACCGCCTTCTTGCTAACAAGATTGTTTACCGGAATCGCTGTATACACAACAGGCGCGCGTGAGTGATTACACGCGAGTCTGTGTGCCCAATTTTCAAGTCACAGAATTATCAATTTCCCCAGGTATGCAGAAATATTTTAAACAACTGCGCGTCCCAGGCAGAACGAAGCCTGTTTAATCTCGCTGACGATGGTGGGCTGCTGCGTGAGCGTTTTTATGCTCTCGGTCATCGGAGGTGTGGAATCGCTTTGACGTTTCTTTAAAGCAAAACTACGATTGGCTCTGCAACAAAAGAAACTTGGGGTGTGTGAATATTCGAAATTTTGATTGGGACTCCAATATCCTTGCTATTCCGTTGGAACTAAATTCGTGAATTTACCATTCGAAATCGTCGAATATACGCTTATGCTCGAATACGAGGGACACCAACACTTATTGGATTCTTGAGGAAGAGAGACTACTGCAAGTGAGGACTACTCCGAACAGACGCAATCTTTATACATGTGTTTCGCTTAGTTAAGAAACGAGAAGGTGTTCAATATTCAATTCGCTATTCGTTGGTCGTTTCTCTCGAATATTCGCATTCGACTCGATTGCGCAATCTTCCGACTAGAAAACCGCTAGAATTAACTACATGTGATCTAGAACACCTACTAGACGGCAAAAGGTCCTATATACATGACTGAATTTAAAATAACAGAGCATCGATAGCACATCTCGGCGGAATGCTTGGCTGACCACTGTCACGGGAATGCAAAAACACAATAATTAAGCAGGCGAGGGTTCTAAATCGCTCCCTCAGACCCCCCACCCCCTTTGCACTTCCCCTGCGACAATGGGTGAAAGAAGGGCACACGCTGTCATGAGCCATCAGTATATATATGTATATATATATTGCAGTCACGACTGACAGCGTGTTGCTCCACAGTATAAAGGTGCTCGACAGGAAAAATTTGCACGAACTGTTACTTGATTGCTGTGCTTGAGACTTGTCTAAACGTTTGTGTTTTTGTGCGCGGCTGAGGTATGCGCGCCGGGAGTGTTTGTCTGTTTCAATTATAATTTCACCAGCCGGTTCGCTGAAGGTAACGAAAGAGACGGCGGTCCTCGTGGCCACCTCATTCTGGCATCTCGAGCGGAGCATATGGCGGATTCGTATCATTTGGTGTCACTTGAAAAGACAGGTGCTGCTTTAGCTAAAAGTTTACTCCTACTAGATTTTAAGTGAAAGCTTGCGGAGAGGCATTATGTATATACCGTAATGTACGTACACCTGGTATTCTGGTTTAGAGGATAACCGACTGGAAATGAAGAGAAGTGACCGGCGCAGAACAGATGATTAAAGGTATGATGGAGTAGTACAACTATCCCGAAGGTAAACGAAATACAACATACATGTATGGGGTGGTAAACGAACGCGTTAAGTGATATACAAAAAACAAAAAAAAAAAACATTGCGGCTCTAGGCTGCCTTCTGTTAATGTAGAACTCAAGTTACCTGGAGATCTCTCGGAGCAGCCTTTGTCCAGCAGTGTACTTAGGGTGATCATGATGATATCTTAGAAGCTGTACCGACAAGGTACAGCTTCTAAGATAAACTGCTGCAAAAGAAATCGCAACTTTTAAGCCAGGTGCCGGCAAGTGTGGATTGGGGGTGGATGAGATATGTGACCCGAGCCTTTTTGTTTAGACAGCGCGTGCAACATTTCGCCCTAGACGCTCTGCGCTACGCGTTTACCCTTATAGTTACATTCCGCTCCCGTGATTCCAACTCCCGAGACGTCCTCTAGGCAGATACATCGTTTCAGCGCGTGTCAGGTGCTCGCGCCTTCTCGTACAAGCGCACGCGCTGCACACGCTACGCGACGGCACCGGGCCGAATCTATTTCCGCGGTCGCTCTTCTCTTGCACAACGGGCCCCCACCGGAACCATTCCTCATTCATTTATCTTCACTCCTATCCGTGCCACCAAGCGCTCAGCGCTGCTTCGTGCTTCCTTCATTTCCCTCCATTTTTTGCTGTTTTGTTCACGGTTTCCCGCGACACCAACTTTCCCCTTTTCTCCATGTTTTTTCCCTGTTTCCCGTTTTCTTCCCCACCCTCGACCTGTATCTCGCTCGTGCAGCTCTAGATACATACTTTTTCCCCCATTGCCCACCTCCCTTTCTTCCCGACTCCAGTGACGTGTCTCGTTTGTTCTGCTTTATTATAGCTTCTATACCCCCACGGCAGGCACACACGAGCGCCGCAGCAGCGAGTGCCTGCCGCCTTCAGAGAGCAGCGCAGCGGCCATCACTGGGTGGCGGGGTCGTTGGGCACAGGACCCGACCGCAGCCGGGATGTTCGCCTGTTGCTTTCGGTCGCGCGCGCCTTCCTTCCCCCGACCGGATCCCCTTTTCCCCCTCACTTTCTCTCGTCGCCCCGCGCACTCCCGTTATCCCCGTTGAGCGCGGCGACGGCCGTCGCGCTCCCTCCTAGCTTTGACGATCAATAACTCACGCCTACCTTCCCTTCCCCACTTTTTCCCCAGGATCCCGCTTCTCCTTCTCCGCCGGCGCCACCAGCCTCCCGCTCCCTGGCGCTTCCCGCTGGCTGTCTCTCTACCGCGCCTCGAAACTAAACTGAAAGACTTGCACTGAACAAACTAATTGCGCTTAAATCCGATAGGGTGGACGAAGTTTTGTAAGAACGACGGCTTGTATCCAACTGAATGAAGAAGGAAGTTGCGTGGGAAATGCTGTAGAGTTTGTTGAAAACGGGGTAAGTTGGTCATTAGGGCGGTAAATGCAAAGTAAATGCGGTAAGTTCCAGAGTGCGCAGTCATGAGCTGGGGTGCGATGCAAGATTATGAGCCAGATAGCCGCAATCTTCCGTCAAGCAGCTTCCCCGCAATGGACGAGGTAAAAATCAGCGCCTTAGTGTAGAAAGAGAATCCTAGACACTCTCCGGGAATACCTTTCCATAAAGGCTAGACCTACGCAACTCCAACTTGGCCTCCCCAATTTCTTATGTCCTGTTCCCTTCCTCAGCAGATGGTAGCCCCAAAGCGGGAGTATAATAGACGCCGTCGAGGTATTAGAAGACACTAGAATGTCCAGCAGCCGGTCCCGATATTCGGGTTTTTTGTTTGTTCGTGTCTATCTCATTTAACGTGGCTAATATGCCCTACAAAGAGAATCTATACGAATTCATATCTAAAACAATGATTCCAAGATTTGAGCACAATTCGTTTTTTACTGACCAGGAGGGCTGCCGCGCCACGTTCCTTCCCGGTCTAGGACGAATTTTCCCCAACCGCTCAGCTGTGTCTGACAAACGCCTATGCACTTCCATATGTAGGTATATGCATGCTACTTTAATGTGAAAACCGACTTCCCTCTTTTCCGGCGACATGCGCGCTGGTGTTGCCATCTTTTCGTAGTCGTGTTGTATGCGCGCCTTCCTTCTTTACAAGAACGCTGACGGCGCGGTGGGGTTACTTGTACGTGCAGAAAAACCAAGACTTTTAGCCAGTCTTAGGTATATATATATATATCGCTATCGTGTTTACTCGTTCATTTATATCCTTATTTTATTTTTTCCGCTCTCCTGTGGAATTATAGTCCCCGTCCCTATGCAGCCATTTTCTCTCCAGTTAAATAAAGACCTTCTCTATTTCTCTCTCTCTCTCTCTTACACGTGGGAGTATTTTTCGGTTCCGCCATTTCTTTCTCTCTATCAGTCTACCATACCACGTTATGCAACCTCCGAGTGTAGGGTAGCAAACGCTGACTAACGTACCTGCCTTCCTTCACTTAATTGACTATTACATAAAGGCTGCCTCTTCTTACCTACACCAACTTTTTTAACGTTACGGCAATGAAATCACGGTAGCATTATGCTTATCACAAGCCTGATGATATTGGTCGCCTCTATATAAGGATCAGTCTGCGTAATTAAAGGTCGGCGTTAAACTACACTAAATTACTTTCAAATATTTGATATTGGACCCCTAATGCATTCGGCCAGTCAGAAGCATGTCCGTGCGTTATCTAAACGAATGAATGAATTTTCAGCAAATGTGTTCTCGTGCGAAATACACGCAGAACTACTGCACCTTCAAGGAATTTGACTGATGCGTGCACCGCGCTTCAGTATAGACAGTTTCAAGCTTTTCGTATATATGTACTACCATTCATGGAATACCGGATGCGTAAGATACGTATTCGTGAGTAGCCGTGCAGGTGACGGCATGTCTTGATGTCGACTTCGAACAGAATGCACAAAACTATAATTGCAATTACGGGCGATATGCTACCGTTTGCTGGTGTAACCACGCCGCCAACAACATAACCATGAATTTATAGCGTTCAGTTTGAATTTTTTTTCTCCTACGATAACAAAATGCCACAAAACGTTCCTGATGCTTTATGGGTGAATAAGTCGCCACACGATGCCACTGTCAGCGCTGCTGCTGCTGCCGCCCCGCCCATTGGTTGCCCAAGGTAAAGCCACAAATCAGGCAGTGCAATATGTGACGTCGCTTGGGCCTCTGCTGATGTCAGAAATGACCGTTTGTATGATTAGTGTTGAGGAAAGACTCGATATTATGGATTGTAAGAAATAGGCAACTAGCGGGCAGCTAGAGTGCTCACATACAGGGGGCCAATTTTTAAGTTTTACGCAATTCTTAGAAGTCACCTGTGCAGGTAGCATAATTATTATCACTGACCTGGGTTATTCCATGAGGCGGACATTAGTAGCACGAGGAATCGGAACACACATTCAACGAAATAACATAAATTCACTAGTTAACTTCCCAGTTAATTACTTTTCTACAGACATTACAATTTACGAATTGTAGCCGGTGAGCTTGTCAGGCGTATCCACTTGGAATGAATTTCCAGAACGACACCAGTTTGGAGATATGCGCCCTCAAAGTCGCCGTAAAAATGCACTGTTGTTCCACTTACTTCTTTTACCAGAATGCTGTTTTAAACATTGATTCACAAAAGTAAGTGGACCGCCCATGTATTTCGTCCCGTAGTTCGGGAAATACTATCTCGAAACTGGTGTCATCCTGGAAATTCATTTCAACTGGATGCGTCTTGCAAGCTCACCGGCTACAATTAGTAAATTGCAACATGTGTCGTAAAGTAATTAAGAAGTTCATTACTCAATTCTTGTTAATTAGTTGAATATGTGTTTAGATTTCTCCTGCTACTAATGTCCACCTCTTCGAATAACCAAGCTCAACAATAAGAACTACGCTACTTGCCACAGGCGATGTTTTTTAAAAAAAATGCCGCGAAGCTTAAAAATGAACACCAGGCATATGTACCTCGAAAGCGGGGACGCGGAACAGAGGAACAGGTCAAGGAAGCTAACGACCAAGTACAGAGCAACTGGAAGTACAAGTAAATAAACCGGAGACTTCAAAAAGAAAGTGAGAGAAACAGACGCGGTAAACATTGGACGCTAAAGGGATGGGAACAAAACAGATCAATGCATTTTGCATGGACGGCAAGGAAAAAATCGGGAGAGAAAGTATGTACGATAGCACATGGGGCAGTGGCTTGCTTTTTGAGACACGAGCTGGTGCACGAGAAAAAAAAAAGAAAAAAACTAAGAAAAAGAGAGAATGAGAGAGAAGCCAGTACTCGGAACAAGGTGAGGCACTTGTCTGCTGCATAAACAAACAAACAAAAAATAATCCAGAGATGACTCAGCCCATTGTAATGGTGTGCGAAAATATCCATCCAGTCAGAAACGCAGAAAACATCCACTTTGCATAAGCTCCGCGGTTCAAATCTCTTAGAGTGTTAACTGGTCAGTGATAGAGATAATCATTAGAGGAAAACAGCTTTGGTTTAAAAAAAGAGAATAAGGGGGAAAGCCAGGGAGGTTAACCGGAGGGGAAGATCCGGTTTGGCACCCTGCACTGTATTGGTGCAAAAAAAAAAAAAAAAAAAAGAAAATACAAGGAAGAGATGCGGGCGCGAATTTCAAAGGCATGGGCAACTTTAGGAGATAAAGCAGATGTGGGCAGAGTGTTATAGATAACGATACGGTAACACGTGACTAAAGGAGTCTGGCTACTCTGTACTAGAACGAATGCAATTCTGAAATAACTAAACAACTAACTAAATAAATAAATAAAATATCAGTATTCGCGAAATAGGGATTAATTTTGACTTGCCGGTTTTCGTTAAGGTATACACCTCAATCTAAACATCAAGCGCCTTTTCGTTATTGCGGTTGCGCTAAATCGAACAAAGCGATAATCAACAGGCCTCTTTTACATCTCACCCCGTTCTTCATTTCATTTTTTTTTGCTTTTTTTTTTCTTCTTCTTGCTGTTCCCGACAGATTAAAGCGTGGTTGCTGCTGCAAGAAATTGAAACAAAAAAAAGATGACTTTCGCGGCCGCCATATCAATATATGCGCGACTGCGTTTTGTGACTTCCTTTTAGCATACTGTGTTGGCGCCCAAGGCTCAGAATCCAGAGATCCCAAGACAATCTTGCCTTGCCGTCACGGTCTTGGGAACGACCCAAGTGATACAGGGACCGTATTCAAAGCCCGTTCACTTCGAAGCGTGCTTTTGCGTCCGTCGACCCGATCGGTTGCATTATTACGCCTTGTTGCGCTTACCGCAGTGGTCCGCCGTTCCACTTACTTTTAATCAAGTCTCATATCCTAAGCGTTGCGACGCGACATCGTTCAGACGAATTTGATCCTCTCCGTATAGACTTTCTCGCCAAACAGGAACAGCCGAATTCTATTCTCATTGTTTTGTTTTCTAGTTCTTGTTTTTTCTTTAGTATGTAGCTCGGTCCAATGAATCACGTGCCCTACAGAGCGTTGAACGCGGTACTCACTCACAGTGGGGAAGCTCAGCGATTAATCTACAGCATCGCACACAAGAAGCCAGCTGCGGCTGCGATGGTGGCGAACAAGGGCTTCGCTCTGAAGGGTCTTCATGTCTCTATATAGATGTATAACGGCGTATGTAAACAACACGACTCAGTGTGCGATGTACATGCGGTGCTGTCTTGGAGGCTCATCGTCTAAGAAAAGATGGAACGCCGAGGACAAGATCGGCCGTGAGGGGGGGTGATCACCGCGGCCGGAGATTTAATAAGATAATTAAATCTCGCCGGCGAGACGTGCCGGTGGGGACACGTAGCAGGTTTGATACGAGCGTTGAGGAGTATATATACACAATCGATAGATTATGCGTGTGGACAGTTCGTCACGTGTGTCCGGGGCCCGCAGGGCAAATTTTTGTTTTCTCTTCTTCTCCATGGGTACCGGACGCTCGGATGTGTGCATTTGAAAAGAGGTGAGTGGAGTGTCGAGTTGGTTCGCGGGACCAAAAGAAAAAAAGAAAAAAAAAAAACGCGAGCATGTGGTTACTCTTGGCTTCTTTTGTTCGTGGACACTCGTGTGTTTCCGCTTAAATTTATGCTTGACGTCTTGTGTGTATTTTTTTTTGAAACTTTGACGGGGCAGGGAAGTAGGGGGTGAGAAATACTGCGTAGCTGAACAATGTACTGGGCGGTGAGAATAATTATAACGCCAGAAAATTTGTAGGGGGAGAGAGAAAAAGTGTTTTATGGAATGGCCACTTTCTTTGTTCAGATACGCTTTTAATTATGCTAAAACCTCAGATATGCCGCGGTAATGTCAACACGGGCATTTGTTTAAGGGTCGGGTAGGCTGGCCCCGCGGGCACGATTTTCATGTAGGCGGCGCATTCATCGCACTGATGGTCAAAGAATGTAAATACATTAGAAAAAAGTAGCGGATGAAAATGAAAACAGAGCAAATATTCGCTTTTCCTTCTGATTTTTTTTTTGTCAGGGTAAGTGGAACATATATTGCATGATACACCCACGGCATTGGCGTGGCTGTAGCTGCAGCCGGTGTAAGTTTTAACTACATGAGCAGCCTATCGTGTTCCTGCGGTGAAGTGTGCACGTCAGGCTTCTGTGTTGCCCTAAGCTTGCGGAGGATACGAGATACCTTTGAAACCCTGCGTGCTGCGTTCAACCTTCAATGGCTCCATCAATTTGGCGCCGCGTAATCCAATTTCCCCGCGAAGCAGGCGCAGGAAATTAGCGCAAAAGCCCCGGAGGTCCCCAGATTTCGCCTCTGTGCGCGAGGTAACCAAATGATATCAGTGTGCGGCGGGTGTAAAAGTGACCAATAAGGCCACAAAGAAGCGTCGCTATAGATAGCGAGAGAGAAAAAAAGGGGAGTGTGTCACAATTTGATTAAACCTCGTTATTTGCTTGTTGGCATTCCTGTCTTCCGTTCGCCTCCCCCCGTTTTTTTTTTTTTTTTAACGAGAAAGAAAAGGGTATTATCCTCGAGGGTGGGAAAAAAGACGAAAAAAATTATTCGGGCGCATTTCATGAATAATGCTATTCGGCGTCCATTATGAGACGTTGATGGAAGACTTGGTGTCGCGTCGGTCGGTTCATTTGGGTTCGCTGATGACTTCGCGGTAACCCCCTTCCTTCAGGGCTCTTCATCGAAAGAATACGTCTGATGCACTCTCTCCATTCACGCTTTGAGAATTATGTTCTCGGCTACGCGGTGTTATAGCGGACCATTATTTCCTGTTCTTTCTACTCGTCTTGACATTGTTTTATTTTTATTCGATATAATATTATGCCTTAGAGCCATCTCTTAATAAAAACGTGTTTATCATCATCTTATTGGATTCGCGTTTTAAGTTATCAGTCACGTTGCGAGTATGCCCTACAGGCTGACACCTGCGCAACGGGAACGCTGGAAACATTGTAAGAGCGAACTGAGTGGGCAAGGACACAGCGGTCTCGATGAAAAGAGTGTCACAATTTTTTTTTTTTCAAGTATCAGAACTGAGACATGCAGCAGGCTCGTGGGAGACTGTTAAAAGAGCCTGTATGACCCATGATTCATGTGTACACTAATCCTGTATAATTATGTTTTGCCATAGGCGGTCTCATATCGAATTCATGCGCGCCGTCAGGCTATTTGTGTGTTTTGTGACCACTGCGCAAGCAATAATTTTCACCCAACGACTGGCTGGAGTAGCACTCCAGGCTATCGGCCAGGCAAACATCTTCACATTTGCTGAGTCGTAATGAAGTCAGCAGCTCTCTCTCTCTCTTTCCCTTATATTATCATATGAAAGTATTGAATAATAATTTTATGGAACTTTCTTTCTCTGATAGAAGCGGTGCAAAGGGGCAATGCAGATACAGGGCTTCCGCTATCTACTGTATGATATTTATATGATGTTTACGCTACTGCTGAACATGCATGGGCAGCAGGACCATTGTCAGGCAGTCCCTTCTGGCTTTGGCCATACCTTCCCCTGGCTTGTAATGTGGCGGAAACAATAAAAATGAAATGAAATGATATCCAGCTTCACCATTGTAAAACTCAAGCGTAGACGTTTCGCAGATATAGCGATGCATTGGCCGATCGTGTGCTAAGGAAACACGATGTAAGAATCTTAGCCCGGGTTCACAAAAAAAAAAAGAAAAAAGAAAAGAAAACATTCTCGTCCTTTAACTGTTCTTAAGAGCAGGTACCAGCCTATCTAGATGTTGGGCATATTATTATCGGACTTTGCCAATCAATGGCAAACGTCACTGAGGAACGGTACGCTTTGTGAATTCGGCCCCTTGTTCTTTCTCGCGCGTTAACGGTATCGCCTTCACCGTGATCACAGCAAGCCATGAACGTGACGCCTGCACTTGTTTGCCGGCAGCATTGCTGACATGCCTTTAGAGACGTGGCCGGTTATGACGTAGGATTCCTTTCGCTCGACTCCATTCTTTTCTTATTATCCACCATTCACGGCCGGCCGATCCCGGCGACAACGTGGGTGGAGTGCTATAGCTTGAGCCATCGGCGAAGGGTGAAACGGCCCTGCAGCAATTTTCGGAAGTCAGTAATAGTGTTGAAAAATATGTATTGTAGTTCGAATGTGTATTCTTTTCTGTTCCTGAATTGATGTGAATTGGTGATCTGACTTCACGTTCTTTTTTTTTTTTGATTGCGGATATCATTTCTTCGCATTGTCATGCCAGTTTTCTTTCCGGGCTACCTATGTAACTGTGTAACTAAAAAAAAAACGCGCGCATGTCCCGAAGATAGTGCAGTCTAAAATTGTGAGCCGATCCCGCGGGCATGTAGTAATGGGTATGTGCCACTGTGCATGTGCCGCTCTTAAGTTAACCTCTCTGACGTCAGGTGAACCATGACGTCAGGTGAACCTCTATGACGTCAGGTGAACCTCTATGACGTCAACTTGGGTATGTGCCATTGGGTATGCGCTGATTTCGTGGCGGCGCCACTAGATGACATAGTGTGTTCAGAGGGATGCGTGAGAGAGAGTGAGTGAGTGAAATAACTTCATTTCGGTCCAGAGAAGGCGCAGGGGGGACCCCGTGTCACCCGGCTAGTCCCACGTAGGGACCGTCAAGCCGAGCTTGACGGCCTGATCGCGGGCACTCTGGACGGCCAGGCTTTGGTCGTGAGAGAAAAGCCCGGTTTCAGTACACGTCTCAGGCATGGCGCGTTGCGGCTATTTGCATACTTGGATAGTCATCGTAGATGAGTTCTGCCCATTTCTTTTTTTTTTTTTGGGGGGGGGGGGTATTTAGTGTATCTATGCGACCTGATTTCACATTTATAGCGTGCTTTGTGTGAACTCTTTCGTGAATTGGAGTTGTCGTTTCGGCATTTATGAGACGACCTAATATGTTCCGATGTATCTTGTGTGATCTCTGCTGTGAGCTCTTTAGTGCACGTATGTTAGGTTTTTTTTTTTTTCAAGTCTGACTTTCTTTCTCTTCAACTCCAGTTCGTTATTTCATCTTTTTAGCGTGCATTCGTTCCACGTAAAAAAAAAAAAAAAAAAAAACGAGCAGCCGGCGCTGCTTTAAAGGTGCCAACATCTCCTAAATATCGTGTAGTAAAACAAAATCGAAAAGGAATAGCGTTGGAATAGGATTATTGCATTACACCCGGCCATGGTTTTCCAAACTGTGGGCCACGAGCTCACATGGTTCATATGTAGGCGGCGTTTAAATTCACGCCTCAGTGACAGCTGCCGAATGTAGCAGAAACGGATCTCGAAGGCCACGCTTTGAGGTGACTTACGACGCTTAGAGTGCCGCAATGTGGTCTTTCCGCCTCACCATCTTGACGCTGTCTCTCCAGACACCTTCGCTTTATCGCGTACATGTGTGCTCGATGCGCGCCATTGCAGTTACACTGGAGCCATCTCGAAGTACGTCGGAGATAACATACGAAACCAGTCGGTTACAAGCTCCCCTGGCGGCGACAGTGTCGGTGGTTTTTATTCAGGTACCGAGCGAACAAAAGAATGATTCCCAATATCAGTTGCAAATCAAAGCGAAGACCGGGCTCACTCGTTCGACAAGCGCTGACAAACAGTTTGCGAACACCGACTCGACTCCACCTGCTAGGCTGCCTGGCCAATGACCCTCTCACTCCGTAACGCAATGCACACACTGCGTATAATAAAGTGACACGCAGCAGATATTCTGTGACTTTGGCCCGTCAATCGCATCCCTCCACTCAAGCTCCCGCCACACTCGACCACCAAACACCCGGTGGCTGACTCAAGTCACCATACCTTAAGATCAAGTATGCCAGGCAGAATTAATTGGGTTGGCTTTGGCAAAATTCACCAGTAAGGCTCCGGACTGTGAACGTTTGAAAACCCAAGAACTTTAATAAATGAAGTTTTCTCTCCCCCTCAATCTGATACAAACCTTCTTCAAACGTTAATTGCATTAGAAATTGTGTAATTCTTGACGTGTGTCAGGTGCTCAGTGTATTGGGATTAATCACACCTCAAGCTCTGTATTGTTCTTCTGGCAGCTTCCTGAGTGCAGGCGTAGAAGCTAGAAGTAAGCAGGCTGGGGAGAATGCGCACATCTTTCCATCATGCTAGTTGTAGGACAACATGACCGACTCGACATTGGCTCTGCATCCTTTCTACGCGCAGCATTTATATTTTAGAGCTGTTTACTTGGCACACGTCATCAGTTGCCACGTCTTCTTCGGTGCCGCCTAACAATGGTGCCCGCAAAGTGAATACGAAAACAGATACTCCTTTACCTACTCCAAGATACCAGATTACTCACGGACATGTGTGCACAGCACAAAAAACGAGGACTGAAGGAAGAACACAACACAGGCACTGTGTTGTGATCTTCCTTCAGTAATTGTCTTTGGCGCTGTGCACACATGCCGATATTGAATCACCAACTCGCCCCAGCGAGTTGGTGATTCAAAATAACTTACAAGACAACCTTATCCATCATCATCATCATCATCATCATCATCATCATCATCATCATCATCATCATCATCATCATCATCTATGTCCACTGCAGGACGAAGACCCGTCTCTGTGACCTCCAATTACCCCTGTCTTGCGCTAGCTGATTCCAGCTTGCGCCTGCAAATTTCTCAACTTCATCCCCCCACCTAGTTTTCTGCCGTCCTCGAGTGCGCTTCCCTTCTCTTGATATCCATTCTCTAAACCTAATGGTCCACCGGTTATCCATCCTACGCATTACATGGCCTGCCCAGCTCCATTTCTTCCGCTTAATGTCAACTACAACATCGGCTATTCCCGTTTGTCCTCTGATCCACACCGCTCTCTTCCTGTCTCTTAACGTTAGGCCTAACATTTTTCGTTCCATCGCTCTCTCTGCGGTCCTTGACTTGTTCTCGAGCTTCTTTGTTAACCTCCAAGTTTCTGCCCCATATGTTAGCCCCGGTAGAATGCAATGATTGTACGCTTTTCTTTTCAACAACAGTGGTACGCTCCCAGTCAGGATTTGGCAATGCCTGCTGTATGCACTCCAACCCAATTTTATTCTTCTGCAAATTTCTTTATCCTTATCAAATAACCTTATCAAGATAACTTACACTATATAATCCGAGAACCTTAGTTATGGCCTTCGTCCCTACGCAAGTTTTGCGACAGCAAATATATGAATATAAAATGATCAACAGTGACCGAACAAGTAATGTCGCTGTGGCCAACGTTTCTACAAGCGGACTTGTGTTCGCCAGGGCTTCCATCGTCCTGTGAGTTTCTGTCGGGCTTGAATAAATACAAAAGTCGTTTGAGGCATTTACAACACGCCGATCTGGAGGCGTAGCACGAGTAATGTCGCAGCATTATGCATTTGTACACCTCGTTCTGTTCATCGTACGTTGCCGTTACCCTTTCCCCCACCCTACCGAAAAACAGAGAAGGAGGCCAGAGCAAGCTGGTTCAAGGCGGAGTTCCTCATCTTTCTGTAAATAAAAAAATCACCGAAGATTACGACACTCCCTAATGCAAAATTTGAGCGTAGCTCCATACGTGTTTTCATTTTTCGATATATTGACTATCGCAGACAATTTATCTTGTGCGGCACGTTGCAAATGCAGCAAAGTGTGGCGCGACTGCCCCACTAATGGGGAGATCGCGAGATCGAGGAAGCACGTGGGTGTCACGTGGGCGCAATTCATTGCAGCCACCGCAGAAAGACCTCCACTCATGCAGCGCTTTGTTTCCATATAGGGTATCGGATGGACGCGCTCGCCGCACGCCTTATCGATAGCGTCAGCGGTGAACAGACGACTGGCGCTACTCTGGCGCCATCTCGCAGTGATCATCGCCGCAGAACACGTTTTGCGCGGCACTACACATTCCATCTAATATGCTTTTGCCATACCGTCCTCCTCCGCCTTCCGCCTCATGGTTCCGCTGCAACTTCCTCCTCCGCTTCCCTCCTCGCGTTCTCTTCGCTATCGCCGTCTTTCATCCCCCGCTACGCTCCGCTTTCGCTCTTTTATCCTTCGCTGTGCTCGTTCGCTCGGTTACGCCAAGGGACGCCAATGTTCAACGCAGGAACTGGCGCCTAAGAGCTTCACTTTATTAGTTCCTTTCTTCATAAGGTAAACCTTTTCGTCCATTATTTACGACTTGGACATTCATTGTTTCCTGCGTGAAATTATTTCTCTAATGCGAGCTTTTCAATGTTTCCAAATCAACCTTTAGATCAATGTTTCGTTGTTCCGTTCTGCTTTGCCACAAGAGGAGCATCGTCTTACTTTTCGCAAGCATTCATTTGAAGGGGGCTTGTATGCGAGATCTTACGGAACGCGATTCCTGGCGACGTTCCTTTGTTAGAAGCCGAGTACCGTAATCTGCGCTGAGACTGGACAAAAAGCAACGATCGGCCATCGGTGAGAAGCGATTTCTTATTCACGACGACGGATCACGCCGTCGGGCGCTCTACTCACCGGAAGCAGAAAACCAAGGCAGTCGGAAACGCTCTCGGTTGAAAGCCAAGAAGATCCAGAACAGAGTCCGCAACGTGCTATATGCGCCCACGTGACAGGAGTCGAGCGCTTATACCGCAGCTGCCGAGGTTATACACCGCGAGTGTTTTGTATTTGTAAGCCTGCGGAAGTGCTATAGCTAGGACGGGTGAGCAGCACCGTTTTCGCATTGCGTTCAAAGCAAGCAAACCAGAAGGCCTTGCTGGTCGCGATCGAAGCGACGTACGGCGGCGAGGAGGGTTGTCGTGCGTGCCGAAGGAGAAAAAACAACAAAGTCGAGACAGAAAAAAAAAACGCAGAAGGAAATGAAGAAAGAAAGAAAAAACGAGAAACGAAGCGAAGGTAGCGACGACAGAGAAGTGTGGGCGGTAAGCGGGGCATGCGACGCACTATACGCGCGCACTCTGGCGTTTTCGCGCCGATCGTGGTCGCCAGCGGATCATCGGTGTTTACCTATTTATGCAGGCACGACGACGACCAGACGGTGTGGCGCGCATTGCTCGCTTCGCGTTGCGGTGTGCGATTCTGGGCGCACCGCTGCTTCATCAGTTATGGAAATCAAAACGCGCGACGCCGTTCGGCCGCCTCAGCCAGTTATAACCCGAGGCGTTCAGTTGACTGGGCGCCGCCGACGTCCCCCCTGTTGTTTTTTTCTTATTTACTCAGTGTTTCTTTTTTCACCTTAGCGCTAGCTACGATAGCGGATGCTCCTTTGAGCGCTCACCAAGGACGGGCGGCACAGAACTCCTTGCGTAATGCTGAGTCGACTGGACGATCGTCCAGTGTCCATGCCGAGGATACTGGAGAACGGTCCCCACCGTTCGTCGGCCCAGAAGGCATTGAAGGAACTTTAGTGCTTTTTTGGGGGACGGCTGATTTGTAGGAGTGCCGTGGACTGCGCGGCGCGGTCTGTGTTCGTTCACACATTCTCCTTCTCTTTGCTTCTCTTCTCGCCTCTTTCTGTTCCGCTGTTTCCCTTCCCCCAGTGCAGCGTAGCCGACCGGACGCTCTTCTGGTTAACATGCCTGACTTTGTTCTGTATTTTCTCTCTTTCTCCTGGCGTAGCAACAACAAATAACCAACCATTCTGGTGCAGTCTCTGACTTTGGAAACCCTGTCTGTATATCATTTGTATCAACTGGATTGTACCTTCGACGAGTATTAAACTAAAACTGACAACTGAAAGAAATAATAATCGCAAAAAAAAGCACTTCGAGGAGACCGCGCTGTGGGCCATGGAAGCGATAGAACGTTGGAAGTGGTCGTAAAATTTTGCACTGCGATGTTCGCGAGTGCGAAGATCTTGCAAAGAGCCCGGGGTTCGTCTCCTAGTTTGATGGACTGTGAGCAGCAGCCATCACTGCGCGCCAAATGCGGGGAAATCGAGGCTCTGGAGAAATAATGCGTAGTGAATTGCGCCGTTACGGGTCCGAGAGTGCTGCGTATTGCACACTTTTTTTAGAGACGCTTGGTCAGGCCCGTAGCCAGGAATTTATTTTGGGGAGGGGAGGGTGGAGGGGACACTTGCTGAAGGCCTTGACTATATGAAATCGCCTATTTTTCAGTAATTATTTTCGGTAAGAATCGCAGTATTTAAATTATGTAACTTTTTAATACTATTTTAATAATCGTTTTATATTTTTAGTTTGAGATGAATCTTCGTAATAGTATAATATTTTCCATTCGTCGCGATAGATTTCATTAATAAAATAAAACAGTGGTACTCAGCGCCGCTAGGACATGGGCACGGAAAGATCAATATTTCGGGGGGGGGGGGGTGCTAAGGCTCCACCCTCCCTGGCTACGGGCCTGCCTGCGGCGTAGATGCTATTTCAATAGAGACGTGCAGGTCTGTTCCTCTTCCTGCTGAAATTTCGGTAGTGGCTTAGCGAACTTAGCGTCCATGAACCAACGCCTGATCGGAGCTTGTGAGCTCTTGGACTACTTTCTCGAGTATAGCGCTCGTACCTGGGGCGGAGCCGTAACAGGTGGTGAGTGCAGAGTAGCATGCTCTCCCGCTGTGCAGAGTAGCATGCTAGAGCTCGCTAGAGCAGGCCGACCTCTGTGCCTTCTTTCAAATAAATTATCTATATGCTTGTAAATATGACTATATACGTTTGGAAGGAATTGACTACCAGCAAAGGTCTGTATTGTTACTGTTTAATGTTTACTTAAACAATTTAAAAAACAAATAAACGTTATTGAAGCGCAGATGCTGCAGTAGTCAGTGTTAGTGCGGATGTGCTGACTATGGAGGTTCTGAAACATGGCCTCCATTAGCTTTCAGTTGCAGAATTACGTAAGATAATCATTTGAGAAGTCGTACGAGGAACTGCATACTAAGCGGTTTAAACATATTCTCGCCGTCAGCTTTCCAGAGAAGCGACACCAACTTGGTCAAGACTGTGTCGTCAGAGACGACGAAAAGCACTCTGTGAAGTATGTTTTTAATACCGCGAGTTGACAGGAAAATTCAGGACGTAGCACCAATATGCCAAACCTACGAAACCATGTTAAGGCCTTCTTCGTGTTCAGGGCAAGAAAATTAGCTTCCCAGAGAAGCTTTTTTTTTTTCCCCAGCGCAACCATGGTATCACCTCCGTTTGTCGGTTAGTATTTCGCCGTATACATTGGGTGCTTTTTGGAGCTGCACTAAACTTTTAAAAATTGAATGTGGCAGTCTTGCAGTCTCCAATTTTGCAGTTTCCAACAGTATTTATTAAAAATTGACGGCCTAAATAAAAAATACATCTGCTACAGTCACTAATTTTGGCTTCCTTCTTCTAATTGCGACAGGCCTCATAAGAAATGGTGCAGTGGTTGCCGAGAAAAGCGTTTTCTCCGTACCATTGTAGTTAGGAGCTTCCGAACTAAAGCTTCCTCTTCGATGTATTTCCATGTGTCGCACTTCTCTCGTCAAAATCAAGCAGCGCGAAAGGAGCAACGGACAATAGACTCGGACAACACGGGTGCCGACTCACAAATTAGGGTTCTATTACGCTGACCAGATATACGCTATGCATAAAAACGAAGGCCGGCGGTGCATGTAAGATATCAGCAAGGCGCATGAGCAAATCATGCCACTCATGAGTAGTACTTCTTTTTTGCGCAAGGTGGTCGACATTTGGCTAACGCGTTAACCAGAATCTTTATGTATGTGATTGTCTTCGACGTTGTTTGTGTGCATGTCTCGTCAGTTTGATAAAACTTTTCGTTGTGAGTCAGCGCGCGCGTTGTGTGGGTTTATTGTCCGACGGCTCCATTCGCCTAGTTTAGATTTCGCGCAATCTATACCGTTTTGATGCCCATCTCTGTTCCACACACCTTTTCTCACCATTCTTCCGTCGACAAACGGGAATCCTCGCCTTCCGTCTCGTGACGTCACTGCGCAGACGTCTCACTTTGTGCGTCCGCATCAACTGTGCTTTGCGCTTCGGCATTGCTTGTGAATCACCTAGTGCGTAGACATCGCGTGACGTTACAGTTGCGACCTTCGCGATGCATAAACGTAAGTATTGCACGATAAAAATAAAGGTAATCTTATTCATCGCATACCATTCTATATATCTGTTAATTGACCGCTTCACTAAAGATTGGCTTCAAATAGATTCCAACATGGGGCGTTTAATCTGCACAATTATTTACAGCGACGTTGTTTATTTCTAGAGTTCCGTCGATTTTTCATGTGCGCAAGCAAACCCTCAGATACCGCGTGAACGCACTCTTGCCATTGCTCGTGCGTTAGTTGTCGCCTTCTTCCACAGTTGGCTCGTCGGCGCCCGCCGGATATGCATTTTCAGTGGATTAGTTATCAATAGGCACCATTTTCAAGATAAGTAGACTCTCAGGTAGATAATAAAGGTTTCTCAAAGATTTGCCGCTGTGCGACCCGCGTCGGCTATGTCTACGTTCGCACCGCCCTCTTTTTGTCGGCGTTCCAAGCGCTTGCGCATCTAGTTTCCTTTCCTTCCGCTTTCCCGCGGTGGCTGCATATAAACAAACCAGAAAGACAAGTTCCCATTCTCCATTTTGAATTTCACTTCTATTCTGTCGTCGTAATGGGGAGGCCGCGTATAATCAGGACTCCCGAGTAGCAACGCCCCTTTGAAGAACGAAAGCGAAGAACAGACGCGAGGGAGTGCAATCGGTGCCGGCAGGCCGCAAAAACCAGTTATCCACCGATCAAGACAAATAATGACCACCAATCAAGACAATAAACGCGTGTGCGTACCTTTGACCACGATGACCACCGATCAAGACAGTAAATGTTTTCGTACCTTTGTTCAAAATTCTTTGTCATGTCTGTGTAGTGTGCTGAACAGCTTCGTTCGCTGGTCATCCACCTTCACAGAGTGGAATGGATCAGGATTTTGTAAAAAAGTGTTACAGGGCCGCTGTAACCACATAGCAAACTAACCCTCTAAAGGGTGCACCACCGCAGTTGTACACATGCTGAGGCGAAGCCATCTTACGGTACACTTTCGCGAAATGGAGCGAGTTTGCTTGGACTAAGCAGGGTTCGCGCGAAGCCGTAGTGTCTGGAAGGCGGCTTCGCCGGTGCTCAGAAGAAGCGAGAATTAAGCGCAGGGTAGATAAAATAAACGACATGGACGTAATATTGTCAACAGAGTTGAAAATTAACCCCGTTGCACCATAGACTTCACTGTCTCCGGGTTAGGCCCACCTGGATTCTTGGTCAAACCAAGTGTCAACCAAGTGTCTACGCTGAAGAAGACAAGGCCAATCTAATTACGCGTGAAATACGATACGAATACGATACGAAATGGGTGAATAATGAGCACTAAAGTGAGACAGACAGACTAGAGAGATATAATCAACGTTTAGACATCGAATCATATTAAACCGCGAACGATGACCTTGTCTTCTTTCGCGTCGACACTTGGTTGACTCTTTCTTTTTACGACAAGCAAGGAACATGGGGAAATGTTTACTTTCTTCGTGTTTTTAGACAAAATTGGGTTTTAACTTTTGTAACGTGGCAGCCGGTAATAAAAACTGACCTGCAAAGCGATCATACCCTTGAGGTGTATTCGAGTCTGAGCAAGATCTGTTGCTTACGGGCTGCTGCTTACGGCGCGGCCGCGCGGCCGCCGTATCTTGACAGCGATCTGCGACGTGGGCAAAGTGTGCGCCCGCGTGGGCCTCATCTTCAAACCGATCTGCGGTGTGGAAAAAGTACACCCGGTGCCGGTAGCTTCGTATGTGCTGTGCTTTCGTCGTTTAGTTCGCGTTGAAGCGAGAGGCAGCACGAAGGTCGATTCGCTCGCTGCTGCTGCCGCGCTTTCTGACTGCAGCGTTTTGACAGGGAGCGTCCGCGGTCATCGAGCGAGATGTGTTCATGTTTACGTGTGCGCGTGTGACACCGTGCTTGTTAATTTTGTTAGTAAGCGAATGTTTGCAAGATTATACAGCCGATAAAACTAATATACTTAGTTCGTAGAGCTGCCTAATGATTTGCTATCGCAATGGATGCTTCGCCTTTCGGGCGAAACTGCGATTTTTTGGTATACTACTCATATACTCAGGAGGAAAACCCTGCGGAATTCGTCGAAGCTCCCACACCATCTAAGCATGATGTTTCTTGACCTTCTCCAAGCACCGAAATGAATAACAATAAAAACAATGACGTGGCTCACCCTGAAGCAGCCAATAAAGCTAGCGCGATAGCTTTCTTACATAAGTTATAGCTTCCGACGTGAAGATAGTTTCCCTGCGTCGGGAAAAAAACCTTTCCTCTCAGACGAACTTTATCAAACACGTTTCAAACACGCGAAGCGGGTTCTTTTATCCATTCGTGCACTTTATTTTTTTGGAACTTTTTCAACGAATCGGCGTTACGAGAAGAGCGAAGTTTCAAACTTCCCGCGGTCGTAGCGGATGGTGGAGAGCTAAAAAAGCAGAAAAAGAAAGGAAAACGAGGAATGACTCGAATAGGCTACAAACAAAGAAACATACAAAGACAGATGCCGAAAAAAAGAAAGGACGGAAGTGTGTGGTCGAGAAAGAGACCGGAGGAAGAGAGGGCGAAGCTCCAGCGTGCCCAAGCGCGCGCACATTATCTCAGCGCCCCACCGCTATCCCTTCTCCGTTCTACGGCAAGGATCGTCCCCCCTTCCCCCCCCCCCCCCCCCCCCCCCCCCGCACCGACCCCCAGGAACGAGCGTGATGTATGATGGGGCTAGCTCTCGTCTCTCGACGCCGCGATGAGAAGTAGGCGATATGCCGCGACGTGTGTCGTTCGCATACTTTTATCTTTCTTTCTCTCTTATTTTCTAACTGTCTCTATACTTCCCCATCGCGAGCGTGCCTATATAGTAGGGGGTGGAAGAGCAGCCTATTAAAATATAGCGATGAAAGAGAGAGAGAGAGAGAGAGACAGAGAAAGGGGCGTGCGTAGATATCGGTGTGGCCGGGGGGGGGGGGGGGGGAGGGTAGAGGGGCAAAAGAAAAATACTCGTCCATCCCTTTTCTCGTACGGCTTCCGCTTTCATATGCAGCGTGTAGTAAGTATGGAGAAATGGCGGCGCGGCCTATACGTCTTTCGCGACGCCGAGGGCTTCGGCGATATCTTTGAGCGCTTCAATCTTGAGCGGGCTCGTCTTGAAATTTGGCACCGCGAGGCCACAACGGAGAACTCTCCGATCGAGCTTCAAGAGCGCTTGCTTCGAGATTTATTATGACTCATTTTCTTTCCTCCGAAATAGTGAAATACGCACGCGGTGAAGCTTGCCTATCGCTATTTATGATTAGTATTTTTTTTTTTTTGTCGCAGGATTCTGGTAGTTAACGGCGAACCAGCGTAGGTGATTGTGGAAGCATAGCCAGGTGGTTCCTGCTGCGAGGAGGCCTTCGCTTTGGAAATTTATATGAAATCGATTCGCTATAGCTTCTGCTCTGTAGATGAGAGGTAAAAGCCGGGTGAAGGCTTCGTTGCGTTTCTCTGCAGCTGTTTTCATTTGTCGCACCCTGATATAGAAAGCTATTTGCACATATTGTTATACAGAAAAGTAGGCGGCTATGATGTGGTGTATGCTGGTTACGACACTGTGGGCGCATGCGCATATATGTATGTATGTATGTATGTATGTATGTATGTATGTATGTATGTATGTATGTATGTATGTATGTATGTATGTATGTATGTATGTATGTATGTATGTATGTATGTGTCTGTGTGTATGTATGTATGTATGTATGTAGGATGTATGTATGTATGTATGTATGTATGTATGTATGTGTGTATGTATGTATGTATGTATGTATGTGTCTGTGTGTATGTATGTATGTATTTATGTATGTATGTGTGTGTGTGTGTGTGTGTGCGTGTGTGTGTGTGTGCGTGCTTGTGTGTGTGTGTGTGTGTGTGTGTGCGTGTGTGTGTGTGTGTGTGTGTGTGCGTGTGTGCGTGTGTGCATGTGTGTGTGTGTGTGCGCGCGCGCGTATGTGTGTGTGTGTGTATGTACTCATGGAAGAACGCATTTTGGCCGCATGAAGGAGCGGAATGCAAGAGAATCTTTTTAGGCCACGAATTGATGGCAAAGAGTTGTTTATTCAACAACACTCAAGAAAGCAATAACACAGCTAGGACAAGAAGCTAACGAAATCATAAGCGGAAATCATATGGAGCCGGGTCTATTGTCAAGCTAAGTTCACCACTTCTCTCGTCTCCTCCCGTGAAGGAAATCAATTCGACTGAAATTGAAGCACCAAAGTTTCTTCAATAGGCCACTCGAACGTAGTAACTTCAATAGCACCTTGACCAACATCTGGCGTGATTGACCGTATAGGACGACACTCTAGGATTGTCTGCCTCGAAAGCTGCCGGCGGTCGTCGTGCCAAGCCAACGCGGTCGGCAAAGACCGCCAGCGTGTGCTGCATCGAGGACAACTACAAATAACATGTTCGATAGTTTTCTGGTTGCCACAACGGTTAGAAGCAGCACTGTCGGTTATGCTGATACTGAAAGCAAAGGATTTCGCGAAAGCTTTAGCAAGCGACAGAATGGTTTACGCCGTATACGATGTACGTATGCATGAGGACAAATTGAGTTCGACTGGAGTGAAAATTCGATAAATGAGAAAGCGGTGTCTTCGCTATCGTTGGGGTGGTTGTATTGTTACCATAATTACCCCAATTCCTGAAAAAAAGAGTGGTCCCCAATCTACGCTGTGAAGGTGATTGACCAGCGAAGCTGTGGTATTGCCTCATCCGATAGACCAACGTGACGTAGCCTTAAACTGGGTTTTCTGTCGACGGAGACGAAGAAATCCCGGGATCCTAGCCATATACGGCTTCGCTGTAAGATGGCAGTCTTGTTCGAAGGCGAAGCATTGAAAGTGATATCAAAGTTGAGCCTACCGCTCGAGCACCTTGCACTGGTGCTCTAACAACACTTGGAGGTGACACGGCGTGACGCGGCGCGCGAGACGTCTGCACCTCCGCAGTCAGAACAGCGCCTTGGCGATCAGTCGGCGTTTCAAAACGGTGGCGCGCTAAGGATCGCACGAGGGCAGCGGCGTTACAGGCGTCGTTTCTCGATGGTGCGTAACATAACACCGACAAAAAAGAAAAAAAAAAAACCTTCAGCGTTTGTCAGAGCACAGCGAAAGGATTAGATAGATATGTTCCCATCAAACCGGGTGTGTATGCACCAAGTGTGATTCACGCACATTTCCTCAGCAAGTAACGCTATAACGCGGGTGCGCTCGAAGCTCGTGCCAGCTCCGGAAGCCAGAACGCTTTGCCTAGCTCCGACAGAGCTGACGGAGAACAGAGTGACGGTACGTCCACTTGACTTCGCTAATTGTTGTAGCCGCCAAACGCACTGCGCCTCTCTGGAGCCTTCGAACACTCTACGGACGGACAGTGCATGCGCCATCGATACAGAGAAAGCACGCCCGTTCTGATGGCGGCGCCGCTAGGTGGCGCCGCGAGCGCTTTACCAGTCATCGTACAATTGATCGCAATAAAGTTAGAATAAATTCAGGGCTCCGTCGGCGTGTATATTAAACATCGTGTGTCATTCTTCCGCGGATTGTATTGAGCGTTGCAATGTGCTTGCGCAGTATGTTTTGCGGAACTGCAGCACACTTAGGTAAATAATGCTGCCTGGAGCTTGACTACCTTTTTGATCTCGTATTAGAAAAGAAAAGAAACAAGTAACAATTATGCAGGTCAGCCTGATCTGGCAATAAGACGGTGCTCATGTCGATTGCTTCTTCGCATGCAGAAGCACAATCAAGCGGAACACGTGCGTATCGGGAATTTTAGGCCTAAACGACCGCATAAGCGGTATGCCGAAAGTCAAAATTAGAGCTCATCCTGAGCTAAGTCCCCTCCTGCGCGAACGCGCAACACATCGCGCATAACGCAGTAGGTAATCGCGAGCTAAAAGTCGATCAGAGGGCATTGTAATACGACTGAGACTAGCACTATACGTGTTACATTATGTAACCCAATCGCAGTGGGTAACATTTTCGGGTAGTTTTACATAACGGTGGTCGAGCGAAAGCAGAAAATTATATGCAACTGCATTCGTAATCAGTTATTTCTTACTGGGACTGCTTTAGCTCGGAGAAGGCATTCCTCATCTCAAACCTGCGACGTAAGTTCGTAATGTATCTGAACGGCACCGCGGAGGCCATTACGCAATATCCCATTCCGTCGAAAGCCAAAAATAACACCACCGCAGTCACGGGAGGAGACAAGCCGATATCTCCCCCGACGGTTACGTCATGTCAATCTTTCACGCACTACAGAATTGCGTTACGCAAAACACGACTCGGTGCCGGATCTCTCAGCAGCAGTGTATTTTTGTCCTCTTAACACAGCCGCGCGAAGCGTGGCGTGATCCTCATACTGCACAACGTTGTTACGCGTACAAGAGTCGGAGCACACGTAGGTGCCAGCTGGAGCGTTTCGGTGATGGCGGAGGCCAATTTGAGAAGTGATACTTCGTCCGGATTGACAGCGAGGAAGCCGGATGTTACGGAAGTGACAGCAGCTCCGTTCTAAAGCCGACTGCCAATGCTGTGAGGGTAAGCACTCTGGCAAGTATGTTGAAAGCAGTACGCACTGGGTACCTGTGTTAAAACGAAAAATGCCGTAATTGGAAATGCATCATCGCGCGCACGACCAACTAGAGTTTACCGCAACACGTAGCTCTCTCCAACTGGACCAGTTATTCCTTTCAACCAGCAAGACCTCGAATTACCCCTCCCTGCAAATCTTTCCTGCTCTTGCCTACGTTTACTGTGCTGCAGTAGCCGCTCAACTACTCTGTTACTCCATTTGGCCACAGGATACCTGTCTTGATCACTGCATGTCCAGCCAAGTTTATCTCAGTTACGGTTAGATCATTACCTCATCTTTCTTCGTTTATCTGTGGACCTGTCCTTAACAGAACAGAAAGCGAATTAAGGTGCGTCGTCATGCTCACACCCATATTTAGCCCACCGCAGAACTAAGCTCTCCTCAAATGGTGCAGCCATCCCTGTCATGTAGCCACTTTGTCCAACTGTTAAATATTGAATTTCCTGGTGTGGTTTCTCCTTGTATTCTATCCTTCCCTAGAGTGCGTTTTATATCCTTCGGCATCTACCCAAATCCGGTGTTAGACCACTAGAAAATCGGTACCCTGTTCTGCTCCATTCCTTTACAACCCAGCTTGCTAGATCATGAACTTGTGTTAATTGATTAACCGATATTACCTTTTTTTCACAGCGAAGCTCTCTATGGCTAGGGTTCTATGCATTTTTCGTGCTCGTCAACAGATCTGCGTGTGCAGAAACTCAGCTCCCGAATTCGACGCAACATCGCTTCATTCTGTGCAAAATCTTAAACGTCTCATCACTTGGATATGCATTTTCAGTGGATTAGTTATCAATAGACACCGTTTTCAAAATCATTTGACTCTCTTGTAGATAATAAGGGTTCCTCAATGTTTTGCCGCTGTGCGACCCACGTCGGCCATGTGTACGCTCGAACCGCCCTCTCTTTGTCGTCTTACCAAGCGCATGCGTGCCTAGTTTCCATCCGCTCTCCCGGCGTGGCGGTCCCGTCGCGCGTATATAGTTTCCTCTGGCTCCCCGAGGTGGCGGTAGTCTTCCACGCGAATGTATGCCGCCGATCAAAATAAAAGGGTGTGTGCGTGTGTCTTTCTCCGGGATGACCCCCGTCGCCGCTCAAGAGATAAAATTTGCTCATACCTTTGATCTAAATTCTGTGTCACTCCTATGTCGTGTGCTGAACTGCTTCTCTAGTAATCCGCTTCACAGCAGTGGTATGGCACGTGATTTGTTTTTCATATAACAACGCATCTAATTATACTAATTTAACTTCAGTGAGCAGTTTAGTTTCGGGGCAAGCTTCTTAACGTTCAATTTCCATTTCCCATAATTAAGCACACGACTAATTAATACACTAATTAGAGTATGCTCTTTTCAGTCTAGCGATGAATTTACTCAGAGGCAATAGCCATGCCGAGGAGGAAGCACGTGTGCCCCCTATATGGAGTGTCCGAACTATCATGCATCGAGTTCAAAAGCAAAGAAACCCTTACGCTACGCGAATAAGACAAATTGCATGTTTAGTGTATTGTTGAGACACCACCAGTAGTTTAAAAAGTCCCTGATATGCAATTATATCATAAAAATAGCTTCCTATTTTTTTTTTTTTTTGTCCAGATGTCAGGCGGTTGTAGAGAATTGTAAGACACTGTCAAAAGGAGGTGTTTTCAGCAAGCACCGGCCGCGGCGGCCGCATTTCGATGTAGACAAAATGCAAGAAGGCCCGTGTACTGTGCATTAGGTGCATGTTAAAGAAACCCCAGGCGGTCAAAATTTATCTAGAGTCCCCCAGTACGGCGTGCATCATAACCAGTTATAGGGTGGTTTCGGCCCTTAAAGCCCTATAATTTAATTGATTAACTTAGTTCAGCAAGAAGCACATCGCGTGTTTGCTTTTGTTTTTTCGGTAAATACAAGAAATAGCGCGAAATATGTAAAAAAAAAAAAAACACCCGTGGGATCGCGAACTCGTGCGCACGGGATGGCAGCACCATCGAGCAGTCTGCTGGAAATGCGAGCTGTTTATCTGTTACCGGGCCGAGCGTTGGCGATAACAGCGCGCGTGCTCTTTCAACGACGCACGAATAGCTCGCGGCGATTACAGCACACCGAGATAAAGGAAATGCGTTGACGTCAACGGCGAGCCTGACATGAACAGCTTGTTTTCCCTCCTGCGACAGTTAGAGGGCGCTGCTATTCCGTGCGCTCAGACGCGCACTCTTGCGGTATATTTTAATGCGTTGGCATTAGGAATGTCAAAGTTGGAAAAGGTGTATGAGCGTCAAGCGAGAGAATCCAGTCACGTGGTAGACGTAGAGAGGAAGGGGACAGCATAGAAGAGCGTGCAGACTTTTGTTGGTGACTTAGGCTATATAATTGTTACATCATGAAGCTCCAAGAAATAATTATTATAATAGGAATGATTGTTTCTTGGCGTTTTATGAGATCACTAACAAAAATTGACCCATCGGTTTTCATCCTTCGCGTTCATCGTTCAAATACCTATATATGTGGTGCTTCCGCATCAGACCACCGGTAGTTGCACTTCGCTCCTCGAACAGGCAGGCAGGACGTGTGTCTACTGAGCTCCTGCACAACCCTTCGCAATGTGGTGAACACGGTTTGCATCATGGATCCTGGACCTCAAAAAGGTACGACGTAATGCTGAAGCTTATCAGTCGCATTTACCACTGGATCGCCACTGAATTATTTTATCCTTATTAGCGGGCTTTCTCCTATTTGCCGCAAGAAGTAAACACGCAATGCGTACATTGCTAGAAGCGCCTCATTTCGATGAATCTTACGATTATTTACAATCGGATCATTGACATCTTGGCAATTAGAACAACAATTAAAGTTAGGTAATTACGTTTACTTAAATAATTGCGTGGCAGGGATTAAAAATAATACTGGCTGTTTCTTAACGAGGCCTAAACATGCGGTTGGTCTTATTCGCGTATAGAATAATCGGTGCTTTTTTTTTTCATTCTTCAATCTTGGTGTAGAGGCTTTCGTAGGAAGCGTGTTACGATGTGATCCGGGAAATAAAAGTACGGATGGCTGAAATTGTTCTCAGAAGGCTGCACACTTCACTTCGAAGAGGAAATAATTAGCGCCAGTTTACGAAGCGCTTTTTAAAGAGCGCTTCGCAATTACGCAATAAGCGCTTCGCAATTACGGCTCGCTTAAACAGCGAAGCCAGCAGTAAGAAAAGAAACTTCCTTGCCGAGGAGGGATTCGAACCCGCGTACCCCCGGTCGCAAGGCGAGCGTCGTAACCTCTAGGCTATATACAGCCGCGCCTGCAGAGCGTACATTTATGCGAACCATATGATTGCGTTTGAGCGTCGTCGTCTTCGTGCACAGCTGGCGTGTTCGTACGCTCGTGCTCTGCGAGGTGAAGAGGTTTCGCGCGCTATGAGAGCGAGAGAGAGAGAGGCATTCACGGAGCGGGTCTCCTGGAACGCAGTGTCGGCATTGGAACCCGGTGTCGGTGTTGCAAGCCGTGCTATGCAACGCGCAGTGACAGCCGTGTGTGCAAGACACGCGAAAAGAAATTATCATCATCATGAGTAATAAAATGAAAAGTACGCGCGCACTACCGGAAAATGCTGGGCTACGATCGCCAGCTTCGCTGTTTCACCGCGTTTTGTTTCACCGTCAGTGAATTTCAGCACTATCCCAGTGCTGCTTTTAGGCCACGCGCTTCGCAGCGTCACCCGCAAGCACAGTTGGGCTCACTTCTCTGCGTGTGACGTTTTTCCGCAAGCCCTCTGCACTTTCGGCGATGACGGGGTCGGGGTTGATCCCGCCGGTAGCTCTCTGATCACGACACTGGAGTACGAAAAGAAGAGCGTCTACCCCGACCACTTGCGTCACCTCGCTTTAAAAAAACAAAAAAAAAGAGTTAAATAGCGAACAAGCGAAAGAAGACAGCGAGACGAAGTAGAGATCGAGACTTGTTCCCGTCATCGACTACGAAAGGCGGGGGGGGTGTGATCTGGCTCGAACCTTTCCGATCCGGCCGCATGCCCGCCGACTATGGAAGCCCACAGACTCCTCACTCTTCGGTGTGGTCACCGCGTCACGGTATTAACAGTCCATTTAACGCGAAACAGCCGCCTCTCTCGTCCCTCCTCGCCGGGAGTTAGCCGCTGATCCCCGAACTCTGTCACGCGGCCGCCACCGCCAGCAGTTGAGCGGGGACGCCGACACAGAGACGAGAGGGTTGCCCGCGGGCGGTTAGCCGTGCTCCAGCGGCGGCGCTCGGGGTTCGCCTTCCCGGGGTCGTGTTTAGTGCGGCCTCAGTCAACACCACCTAGACTAGGTCTAGGTGGCGTTGCCTCAGTGCCCCGACCGGGCTCGGGGCCCCTTTAGCTTATTTATCTTCAACAGGGTTGCCAGTTCAGTCCTTCAAACGACGGCGTGCTGGCTTGGTGGCTATGGCGTTGCCTTGTTGAGCACGAGGTAACGGGTTGGATTCCCGGCCACGGCGGACCCATTCCGATGGGGGCGGTGTGCAAAAGAATGCTCGTGAAACGTGCTTTGGGTATACACTTTAATGAACCCTGTAAATTAATAGGGTTCCCGAAAGTGCATGGTGGGTTACGAGGGACGCCGTGGCGGAGGGCTCCGGATTAAGGCATCATCATCATCATCAAATAGACCTATGATGATGGTGATGACGATGATTATGATGATGATGATGGAGATGATGGTTTATTATTCCGGAGCCCTCCGCTATGGCGTCCCTCATAACTCCTCGTGCAGTTTCGAGACGATGAACCGGACAATTTAATTAAGTAGTTCCCCCTTTCGCGTACAATAAACAACAAGCTTAGGGCTATGGCAGACAGAGGCCGAGCCTCCTATACCATATTGCGAGGCGCTCAGAAGCAGCCCCGGCCATCACGGCCGCATTTCGATGGGTTCCGAATGCAAAAGAAAAAAAAAATGAAACGCCCGTGTCCCTTGCACTGGGAGCACATTAAAGATTACCTGGTGGTCAAAATTAACCCGGAGTCCCCCACTACTGCTTACCTCATAATCAAATCGTGGATTTGGCAAGTAAAATCCCAGAATTCAATTCCATTCAATTCAGAAGCCGTGACGTCACGTGACGTCATGAATACGCGGTGGCACAGCGCCGAGTCAGTCAAAGTGTTTGGGAAGAAGAGATGTCCGACGTGTACTACCTATTCGCGTGAATTCCATCGAACGGTACAAGAGCAATAACTGGGAAGAGCGGCAAGGTTTACCGCTTTTGTGGCGAAGATTGTTGATGGCAATGACGAAACCAGCGCAGAGGTGGAATTCGCGCTGCGATCGTCTGCTTCTGCCGAGAATACTACCATGCGTTGGCTCTATTTTTCGCTTACGTACGTTCCGCTCAGCTATATGCAGAGCCGAAGACATGTGCTGCCACGCAGCGGGCGTTCTTGGCCTTGAAGAATTCATGTGCTCCTCTCATCATCATCGTTACTGGGCAGGACCAGGGTTTGGTCCGGCTGCGTCAAGTAAAAACAAAGCTTCTAAGTCTGAAAGCCCTCAAAGTCGTCTCTCCATATAACTCTTTGCGACATTCTAATATATTTATCTCACCTTGGCACCCAACACTGTTACTCTAGACCAGCAGTTATGTTTAAGCATAATGTATGACCTGCCTATCTCCACCTTCTTAATTTTAATTAGAATGTTATGTACTGGTGCATTCTCTGTAATAGTTAGGGCCGCGTTCTTACCTGCCCCTAATGTTATAACTCATGAGTTTCCGTATCATGGCTCGTTGGGAGCTCCCCAGATTTTTTTTTCGGGTTGGTCTGTTAGCCTAAAAGTTTCAGCATCATAAGGTTAGTGCCAGCATAATACAGTGGTTCTATATTTTCCTTTCCGATCAAATCAATTAGTGGCCATTCATGAAGCAAAGGTGTCTGCCAAGAGCGGCCAAACTCTGTATTAATCTTCAGCAGATTTTCTTCGAATACTGCGTCTCCCCTTTGCAGCTTGGCTTATGTTGTGAGGGGCGGCGAGGGCTGGCTGCTGGGCGAAACTTAATTAAGGCTCGAGCATACATGTAAACGAACTTTATTAATAAGGCGCCTCCAAAACGCGTCGATAAACCACCGCGCGCACCGCACACCCGCGCACACTCCTCACACCTAGGCTTGGCTTCGGGGCTGACTGTGTGCTGAGGCTGGTAGGTGGCGCTACTAGTCAGATTGCTTACATCCGGCCTCTCTTTGTTTGACCAAGTATCTTTGATCTAGGAAAGGGCACTGCTTGATTCCTTCACTGTGAGAATAGCGCTCGGGTGGACGTCCTGGGAGTGGCGATCACTGTATGTCTGCTGAGCTGCGGTGTCCAGGCACACAGTGACCGAAAGATGGCCCTTAGATCATAACAGCATTCGACGTCCGGGGCAGCTGTCGTTAATGGCATGGCACACTTGTGGCTGTTGGAGAATGGCGGATTTCAATTGGCAGGGGTGGCTGAAACATCAACTGTGATTGGCTTGAAGAAAACCAGTCTTCACCCAATATAAGTGGTGCAGCAGTATTATCGAGGGCGGCTGCTTTGACCAAACCGGTGATAGGACCAACAGAAATCTTGAAACAGATGGCACCAGCTGGAGTGACTCATGTTCCTCCAACGACGACTAGAGGAGGTCTAGTCCAGGGCAGGAGGGGCAATGTGCTGACCAGGCGACGTGAAACAAGCGTCACTTTAGATCCACTGTCTGGAAATGCACCCACTTGGCCAATCCCAGCAATTGTGGCGTCGACAAGGGCACACTGAACCAGTGATCCATTAAGGGTCTCGGAAGGGCTGCTGTGGAGAGCTGGCGAAAGATGCGTTGTAGACGTTGGAGCAGTAGATCTAGACGGGCACTTGGATGCGAGATGTCCCTTTTGACGGCACTGAAAACACACAGCATCTGCCAAGTTTTGGCCAGAACGGTAGGCAGGAGCACCATGCTTAGCCGAGATAGTGAGGTATCGAGCCTCTCGTTGGTCCGGTGGTAGGGCTGAAATGCGCTGTGGCTGGCCGGTTTTGTCTGACACAGCCTGGGGGTTCGTGTACTCTGTGCTACGTAGGGGTACTTGTGGGCTTGGCGTTGTTAATTTGGTGCTTGGATAGCCTTAGCGTAGGGCTCGAAGGGACGACTGGCTTAATGTTTGATCAAGCTGAGTTACAATGTCCATATATGCTGCGACTGTCTCTGGGCGCTGTCCGTGAAGCACATGACGAATATGAAAGAATCCCCGTACCATTGTCAAGAACGGACGCAGCGCGGCACCTCAGCAGTCTTGCCCATATTATAACTCTAAGAAAATGGCATACACCAGAATTTACTAACCGGCGCCTATATGCCATGGACCCACAGATGCAATTACGACTTTTACCCGGTTTTAAACGACGTGAAGAAACCTTACTGTGCCGCCTGCGATTAGGAGTTTCTTTTACGAACTCCTATTCATTCCTAATTGGAATGGCGGACAGTGCGAACTGCAGCACATGTGGTGTTGAGGAAACCACGAGACATCTCTTATGTGACTGCCCTAGATACGAAGAAGAGAGGATTGCCCTTCGGACTGCTTTGGGGCACTTAGACGACAGGCCTTTTACGGAGGAGAAGATCTTGGGCCCGTGGCCTCGTGCGTCTTCTATGTACAGGGCTACAAAGGCGCTGCTGCGCTTTTTGAAGTGCACAAGCCTACATGACCGCCTGTGATGAAACTTAGCCATGAACGCTTGACTGTATATGTGTGAGGTGTGAACTGTGAACTTCTCTCTTCCTTCTCCTCTTTCAATCCCTTCTCCCCCTTCCCCAGTGCAGGGTAGCCTACCGGGCTCAGCCTGGTTAACCTCCCTGCCTTTCCCTTATGACTTCTCTCTCTCTCTCTCTGGGCGCTGCGCTGCAATAGTAGTGGCCATGTTCGCGTCGGCGTTGCTCTGAAGGGCGTATTATATGCGCTGGCGATCGGTGAGGGTAACTGGGCATCCAGAGATCAGCTTGACTTCGCCAGAGAGTAGCTGACAAGGTTTTTCTCCGTGCGCCTGCATGCGACAAGTCACTGCTTGTTGCCACTGTATCAAGGTTTGCTTGGCACTGAATTGATCAAGGAACGCTTGTCTGAAGGTTTCCCACGTTAGGCATTGACGGCCGATGACGGCTTTCCAATCAGCGGCTGCTCCACGAAGTTTTCCCAGGGCGACGGCTAGTAGGGCTGAAGGTTCCCACGAAGCCAAGTTTCGAGTTAGTTCCAACTCTTCAACCCAGTTGGACGCTGAAATGCTGCCGTCTCCACTGTATGTAGGAAGCGACGCGGCGAGGTGTGGAAGAGTAGTGACTTGAACTGGGGCTGCAGCGCGTTGCGACACGTGAAGGAGCTGCTGAAGTAAACCCGTCAGCGACTCGGTAGTTTGGGCTGCATCGAGGCTTGGCGGGAGCGGCGTAACGTTACAGCGCTGGGTGGACGCTGCGGAGTCTGGGGAAGACAAAGGATCCATAATTACTTGTTTAGCGCAAAAACAACGGACACGTGAAAGACGACAGGACAAGGCGCCTTGTCCTGTCGTCTTTCACGTGTCCGTTGTTTTTGCGCTAAACAAGTAATTATGGATTTGCACCAACTAGCCCGCCAACGCATTGTGAAGACAAAGGAGGCGTCGTTGGGCGGTTTTGGGCCATGTCGGCGATAAGGTGATTTATTATTTCTGCCTTCGACCCAGTAGGGTCGAGGTTTCGGCGAGCCAGCTCTTCACGGAGGCAATCCGCTGCGAGATCTGCCGGTGTCACCTCACTCCAAAGTCACGAGAGACGGTAACGCAGTAGGGTGAACCGTTTGGGCACTGCGGGCAAGCTACTTCATCGGGCGGGCAGGCGTCAGCACGACGGTCGGCGAAACACGAAGGGCGAAGGCGCGAAATGGCTCGGACGACGCGGGCGAGAGGCTGCGTCGGGCGGCAGGAACTGCACAAAGGAAGGAGCGTTGGCTGGCGAGTCTGCTCTGGCGGGTCACTTCACGAGGCGGGCGAGAGGCGACGTTTCAGGCATGTTTCGGGGTCGACTGCGCCAGTTGTGAGGGGCGGCGAAGGCCGGCCGCTGGGCCAAAACGTAATTAAGGCTCGCGCATACATGTAAACGAACTTTATTAATAAGGCATGGCGCCTCCAAAACGCGTCGATAAACTACCGCGCGCACCGTACACCCGGGCACACTCCTCACGCCTAGGTGTGGCTTCGGGGCTGGCTGTGTGCTGAGGCTGGTAGGTGGCGCTACTAGTCAAATTGCTTACAATGTAAACGTGCCACATCATCAGCTCAGGTGGTGAACCGTAACCACTTATGAATTTTTACTTCCTCACCGGACTATTCAATGAATACTTTTGGCTTGCGCGGATTCTTAAGAATTTCAGGGTTTAGTTCCTTGATCGTCCGTTTTTTGTCACATGCTGCACTTTGCACTGGCCATGCTGAACAGTGCCTTAAAGAAGTGACAGTTGTTAATGTGACGTGATGGCAGTATTTGCTTGCGCCAGCGCTGTCGTCACGATATGTCGTCAGGGATAGTGTGGGCCATTGAAAATACCATACTGCTTGCGTGATCAGATCCGAGGATCTTGTGCGTGTAATTTTCGCGCTATTAATGCCAGTGTAACGGGCGACCACTCAGTTGTTATTTAAAGCTACCCCCATTAGAACTTCTTAGACTCGATTCAGAAAATGAAAAGAGAACTGCAGGAGGAAGTGGGTTACATTCCTCGTGAGCAACTCAGTGGAAATCATTTAACAGCTCGGAAGCGGGTCTGGTTGTATACAAAACAGACGCACCTCCCCAATTTCGACGATCGAAAGCCCTCAGTGGCAATTTCAAATGCATGCGGTACACATTTGTAAGGAGAACATCACTCGGAATCGTTTTGTCAAAAAGCAAGTTTTTTTTTTTTTTTACGTTCGGGCAAGGGTAAATGGAGAATTTTAATCGTATGGCCTTAGCAGGGTCAGGGTCAGTGGTGAGAATTGTAAATTATTTATGATGTTAAAAAAATGAAGCTATGGGGGCATCTAAGCAATTCTCCTGATGCGTACATTATGATGCCTAATTCGCGATCTTGTCAGCTCTGGTCGGTCCACGGGGTGGCTACGTCCTCTCTAATTGGCTCAAATTGCAAACGTTGGTGAGCAGCAGGACATAATTTAAAGTGTTCAGAATAGCTCTTCGGGTTGTTCCCAACAAGGGGAACGCAATCGCGTCGTAAAATAATAAAAAATAAAACAGCAGCAGTGGTGGTGAGATCAGTCGCGCAGCTGAGCTAACGTGATCTGTTATACGATATCTAGTACTGTTAGGGCCAAAGGGACGACTGCCCTTATGGTAGGGCACTGCTAAGCAGCCGAAAGGCGGCACAGACAAACGTAACGTCTTGCAACGGGTATTATAGTTCCTTTACAAGAAACTCGCCTCATAGTGTACACTCGCCTCAAAGCCGTGGCGTTAAATTGTAGCATTGTAATCACCGTCATCATCATCCTATATTTATGTCCACTGGAGGCCGAAGGCCCCAGTGGACAAAAATTACCCCTCCAATTACCCCTGTCTTGCGCTATAGCTGATTCCAACTTGCGCCTGCAAATTTCGTAACTCCATCACCCCACCTAGTTTTGGGCCGCCCTCGACTGCGCTTCCCTTCTCTTGGCACCCATTCTGTAACTCTAACGGTCCTCCGGTTATCCATCCTACGCATTACATGGCATTTAGTGTCTAATAGAATATCGGCTATCCCCGTTTGCTCCGTAGCACTGTACTACCACTTATTCTCGGTTTAGCTTTCGGGCTTAAAACACGATCACGTGGCATTCGCCCCGAAAGAAGGCGAATTGAACGCATGTGTCTCCCGCAAAAGAACGCCGCCATAGCAGCACGCACACAGCGGTCAGGGAAGGGGCGGCGATACAGCTGCCGCCTTCCAGCATCCTGGCTCGTCCGCGTGCGGTCTGCCGGCGTCGGCTTGCCGCTGTATTACCCCCTCCCCCTCTTGCATAGAGCCTCCCTTTCTTCCCTTTCATCCCCAAACTCCCGCCGGCGCCCTCCTTTCCCTCGTTCCCTCTGGGGTAGCGCTCGGACAGCCTGTCCTTCCCCTTCGACCCGCTTTTCCGCCAATCTATTCGGTTCGGGCTTAATTGAGTGAACCGGCCGCGCTCCCTCCCTTGCCCCCCCCCCCCCCCCCCCCGCCTCTTTCTAGCCTCGCCGGCCGACGTCGCTGGGCCCGCTCTCCTGACGACGACATATATATTCCAGCCACCGTGCATCCTACCCCCCCCCCCCCCCCCCCTTCCTAACTCTCGTGCACCGTTTTCTGGCGTCGTCGCGGTCTTCTCGTTGTCCGCCAGCCATGCTTGCTGGCGTCACCGGCGTCTGTTCGCGAGACTTCGGGAGGGAAGGGATGGGAAAACAGGGAAAAAAGGAGAGAAAAAGGCGTCGGCGCCATGCGTCTGGCATTTGCGGTCCTGCTGTTCTCCTACTCGCCGCCCCATTTTGCTCCCTTCGTTCCCTCCGCTTCTTTTCCATGTCGACGCTGGAGTTCCTTAGTTTGGTCTCACCAATGTCACTTCGAGTTCCCTACAGGCGAACACGTTGTAGAAGTACGCTCGAACTATAGTTGGAGACATAGTAGGTCCTGATTACTTTTTTAATAATGTCAAACTTGCAGTCAACGAAACGGGTCGGACGGCCAATATGCGGTGGAGCAGGTTGCGATTGCATGTTACGATGGTTCCACGTTTGTAGTGTCGTGTTGTAACCGGTAGAGTTGGCGAAAACAAGCAACCTTTGTCCACCGAAAGGTCATTTGCGACAGCTTGATGTTGTGCCTTTGTACTAAAGAGCAAGGCAACATTTTTTTATGTATATTTAGTTTTCATACATGTCTGATTTACCTTTGGCGTTTGTGCCATTTCAAACTACGGCTTTGAATGTCGATCTTGCTTCAACGTGCTATTTTCACGGCCACTTATGCCGATTGGCTCATGCATCAAGGCTGGGAATGCTCAAACCCTTACGGCATCTTTATAAAAGAGAGATCTTGTCGTACGCTTCGAGCAGGAGTCAACATGGAAGAAAGTGGAAGTCTTTCCCAGTCGTTCAGCTGCTAGAGAAACCGAAATTTGAGGAGCGGCCACGAACTCGTAAGGAAGCGAACGCGCTTCGACGTGCACCCCCATGTTGATTGACTGCATCATCTATACGTTGGTTTGGGTTACGCCGAATGGTGATTACTATTAAGAGATTTGGTCCCATATTATCTGTATCTTCTTGCTGACACAAATCCGCTTGCGGTGATGCGCTGTAGGCATTCAGCAGCGAGTGTCGCGCATGATAAACCATTATGACGTGAACGTATGCAGTGCAATACAACAATGTGATGTTCCCTGTCTCACCTTAAAGTAACTGCTTATGTCACGCTCAAGTTACGAAGGCTTTAATACATAACGAACTACGTTTACTGGGCCTGTGCTTCATTTGTGGGAACTAGTTTTATGCGTGGATACGTTAGTATCACCATCACGTGGCAAACCATGGAACATAAAGTTAGTTCCGCAAGAGGAGCGTTCACTTTTTAAAAGCGAAGCATTCTTTACTTTTATACCAGGTACTTTGCGTTAGGTTGAGGTAGGTTAGGTATGGTAGGTGAACTCCTGTCTGGTCTCGTTCCGGGCGTCTTAAAAATTGCCAGTCTGATAATGAGGATGAACCAGGATGCCGATGCTCTACCGATGTGGCACGAAAGCTTTCGAACCATCGGTTTTTATCAGGTATGTGTCCAAAGCATTATATCGGGAATTTTATTTCTATAATCTAGAATAAACGTGGAAGTTGCGCTGGTTGTGTACTAATGGAGTAATTTCTTTAAAAGTTGGAAACTGCAGCGTGACTTGCGCCTCTGTCCTGACAAATTAATGACCAGAGCCATCGATGATATATCGAAGTTGCTGATTGTTCCGCAGCGGCGCAACTCAAGCTATTGGTAAATCTCCCTCATGCTATGTTTTGTTTGCTTGCAAGATAGTAAGTAGCAGGTACTTTTTCAAAGCTGTATCTTTCCTTCTTTTCTAGAACGGCAGACAGGTTGGCCTCAATTTATGCGCTCTATAGTGCTGCTCCGCGATGGGAAAGGGCAAAAAAAAAAAACCCACGAAAGATGATCATCCTGATCACAATAATAGTGGTGCGATGGATGTTTGCCGTTAACAAAGTGGCACGTCCTTAAGTAACAGTTTCGAGTCGAATGTTACGCAAGGCATCCGCTAATATGCACCGGAACTACCACAACCCCTTTTCTGCCCGCCACCTGAGTGCATTTTTTTTTTACTCGGTGCTCCGGGGTTCCAGGCGTGTTGCTCGCCGTCGGCATGGAGAAGGGGGAGGGGGGGGGGGGACTGAGTTTGGGGGAGCCGTTCGATTTAATTCGCCGCCGCTTCTCGCACGCACCTATGCGGCTCTACGTTTTCGACAGGACGTCCAGATGGCGTGACGCGCGACCTGTCGACCCGCGCGTGGGGAGGGGAAGAAGGGGATACAGGTTGCGATCCTGCGTAGTCCACAACGGTATGCGCCACTCTGCACCGCACCGTCGTCCAATCAGCGAGGTTAATTTCCCGCCGACAGCCGGAAGCACCGGCGCGCATTAAAAGAGACCGCGCCGTCTCTGCTGGCCGACGCGTCACACGGACGTGTCTCGTATTGGGGACAGCGCTGCCGAGGGGGGAGGACGTGCGGGACGACGTGAAGTGTCACTGTGCCACCGAACGCCAGTCACAATTCAACGCGCGTCACTAGCTGCCCCTGTATCTCTCAACGCAGCGCTTGTGTTTAGATCGCTTGTTGGTTGCTCTATTATTCTTTTGATAGTTTGGGTGTGTCCGTAAGGAGGGGGGGTGGATGTGGCGTGCATTGAGGCAAACCTTCCATTTAGCGGCGTTCGAGCCTGCCATCCCTGGTACGCAACCGCATATTAGCGTGGTGACGGGACGGAAAAAAAAGAAAAAAAAAAAAAAAAAAGGCTCGCATACTCTCGGTCCACGCTGCCCTTCGTCGTTATTACGGCTTGGGCCGGCTTCGGCTGGCTCGGTGTGGCTATAAATAAGCCTTCGTTGTGGCTCGCTTCACTAAACTCTATCTTCTTGCTTATTTTTTATTCTAGCTTATCTCTCCTATTCTTCCTTCCCCTTGTTGTGTTCTGTTCTAGTTCTTTTGTCGCTTCATTTTTTTTATTTTATCTCTTTCTATCTCAACGTACATCTCATCTATACTCATACTGACGTCAAGCCCTGACCACACACACAGCGTTTAGACTTTTTTTTTTTCGTTGATGTGGGAGAGACGGAGGGAGTGTGGGAAGGAGGCGAAGGGGACTTTTCCTGTCTCGTGTGGTTCGGCGACGGCCTGACGTTTATGGAGAGTCGTAAATATGAGCGCCAAGCGACGTAGCGTCGGTCGGCCTGCGTGCGGCCCTTCGAGCTCTACATCGCTACGGCGGCCTCCTCTTCGGCATCCTCCTCTTTGCCACTCACGCTATACTGCGTCATGAGCGGCGCGCTTGCTGCACGTTTCCGATGGTTCTCAACGTATAGTTTCCTGCAAAAATTACTAGAGGGCGCTGCGATCGGTAAGATACTCTAGGAATAGTGGTTAGTACGCGGATTTGCCTGATCTTCGTTCTTGCGGCTTGAGGCGTTCGCGTAAGCTTTAATTACTGCGCTTTATCTTACACTTCTTTCCCAAATTTTCAAAGAAATCCTCATTTTCCGAGCGCAGAAGGCAATGAGACTCCGCGTACAATCGTAATCACTGCGAAATGGGTAGCGTACAAAACACGGCGTCCGTGACGTGTATCCGGATCCACAGTTGCTTCCTGCGCATGGCTGCAGGCGGCAAAAGGGCGACCTTTTTTGTTACCGAGAGAGAGAGAGAGAGAGCCGTCGCTGGCGGCGTGTATTTTGGATACCGCTTACCAATTGTCTGGTTTGTAACGCAGTAGCTTGTCGAAAATTATCAATTTGTAAAGTCAAAAAAGCTTTTCAAAGCCGGGAGAATGACCTTAAGGCAAATGCCGTAATTCCTCATTATTACCGTGACGGCTTCACCGCCATGCTCGAAGGTCCCACATGGACACTCGCCCCTGAGTTCCCGTTAGTAACCTTTGTTGGAAACTCAATGGTCCTCCACGCGTTCTCTACAGTCACCAGGCCTATTCGTGGAACAGCGGCTGGTCTTGCGTACTCCGCGGGCCTGGCTTACTTTGGTTGGCGCCTGTAATTGGCTTACCCACTTATCACTTGCGCTTTGCGGCATAGCCGCATCTGCACTGGACGTTCGCTTTCCGTGGCTGCGAAAGGCGCGTCACATCCGGCGGGAGATACCAACTTTGTGTGGCTGGGCAGATGTAGTTACGGTGACCTCCATAATTCGTTATATTGAGAGAATCGTTGGAGAAGCAATCGATGGTTATGCACTGTCTTGGTTTGAGCTGTTCGAGACGAGCACGTCGCTCGCGGAAATCATTGACTCAAGCTGCTTCTAGTGTGATGTCGTCATCTCTCCTACCTTCTGTACCAATATAACTGAAAGTTCTCGTCACAGTTAACATAGTTCTAGTTTGTGTGGCGTTCGTGTTGATGCGCGACAGTGATGATTGATTGATGATTGAGTTCTAATGGCGCAGGGGCCAGTTCTGGCCAAAGAGCGGCCAAACACATGACACTGTGAGGTAACAATGGTTCACGAAGTGAAGGATGCACGGAGTGGTACACGAAGCAGTTGGTATAAGCACTAACCAACTAGCGGGGTGTGAATATTCGCAATTTCAACTGTGGATCGAATAGTAATTGTTATTGTACTGGCTGGTGAATTCGAAGCATCACGTCTAATATTTTCACATAGTGCCTAAAAATTACTGATGCGTAATCACACAGTGTGTAATAAAATTACAAAATACTGTCGAAACAAATGTATGACGACGTATCAAAGCATAGTGGCTCTCCTGAGGATGATACGGGAACACTCGTGCGAGCAATGCGTGTGCTCGTCAAGATTATTTAATTCCTATATTGCCTCGCGTGTGAAAGCGAGCTTAAAGTACACACCGCGTTGCGATGTATCCAACGTGATACCGCCCCTCTATTTCTAAAGAGAACAAGATTTATGCCAAGAAAGCGGACTCTAATTCCCGTAAATACATCGCGCTATCTTCCGCGCATGTCTCCAGTAGTGCCTCATTTTCTCGTTCTTTCTTCTTTCTTTTTTCCCCCCTCTTTTTCTTCTGTCTTTTTCTAACTTCTCATCGACGCAGTGTTCACTCAAATCACTGACTTCTCAGGTGTTCCGAAATCATCTGAAGCGCACGGACTCGTCGAAAGGTGGCCGGCTCGTCGGCCGGCACCGTGTAATTTGAGAAACGCTCGCGCACAAATCGCGTCGCCGCCGAGCATTAAATGAGACTTCGGCCACCGCTCGCTCGAAGCGCCGGCTCGAGTCACCTTATGCCACCGCGCTCACGTGTGTGTGTGTGTACGTGTGCGCGCGCGTGTGATGGAAGTGCCGGTGAAGGGGAGGGAGCACGTGGCAAGAGATCGGTCGGTTTTAACGCAAATTGCCGCCCTCTAGAAGGACCTCGCGGCGAGACGCAGCGCCGTTAATGAGCCACCGTTGCAGATTAATTAGGCTGGCCAGCGCGGAACATCTTTTGCGCGGTTTGTCTCTCTCTCTCTCTCTGTCAACACCCACCTCCGCGTCCGCCGCCTCCGCTCCTTCCGTCGTCTGTGGGCCGATTTCTATCCTACAATGTCGTTTTCGGCCTTGTGGACTCGTGCACTTGTGGCTTGTACGTGCGGTATCAGCGCCATCACTTCTTCTTCGTCACTTCTGTGTACTTCAATGCTGTTCGCTAAATGCGTGGCATTGTTTGCTGCGGTCCATAAATCGGGCGGTAGTAGGTAAAGAGAGAGAGAGAGAGAGAGAAATAGAAGAGAGGAAAGGCAGGGAGGTTAACCAGACGCACAAAGGGGAGATACGTTAGAGGGTATATTTCAAATGAAGGAGAAGGTGTGAAATTAACAATTATGGTCAATGTCGATTTTAGAGCCACGTTATGGAATAGGTGCTATTAATATGTTTGCTATTCTTGGCTAAGAAAAAAAAAGAACAAATGCACAATGTGGTTCAATTTTGTTCCGCTTTACTTCTTTCTACCCACTCAGCTGCTAGTATTGTCAGTTTTTTTTTAGTTTTTTTTATTGTCATGACGACTTGTTTTAAGGCATTATATTTGGTGTGCAATATGTGTGGGCAAGTAAGGCACACGTGTTGTACTTGAATTCGGGCAGCGTTCGGTCGTATCGGCAAATTCGATCACTTTCTCCCCAGTAGACTTCTTCAGGTATCTGTTGTCGACTTCCCTTCTTTCCACTTGTTCTCCTTGTCTATTCGGACATCTACCAATTCCCAATTGCGCATACCCAGTGTCTCAAGATAGAGAGAGAGATAGAGAGAAGTTTAATGATACGAAATGCAGAGAGGTTGGCCTGAGCTAAATTCCTCTAGCCACCTACTCGGCAATGGGGGAAGGGGAAGTCGGAACGAAAGAGGAAAGAAAGAGGTGCATCATGGGTGACGATGACGAGAGGAGGAGGATGTGAAACATATGGCAAGCAATCTGGCATGCTCAAAGCCTACAGTCCAGGCCCGTACTTTTTAAAAAGTTCAGTAACGCCTGGATGGCCTTTAAACTGAATTGAACGTCTGGACAAGGCCCTAAAATAACGTCCTCCGACAATGGTGGGCTGTCGAGACGCGTAAGTTCATTGTTCAACTTTTGACGCTCTTCTACGTACTCAGGGCAGTCACAAAGCGCATGACCTGTAGTCTCATTCACCCTGCACAATGAGTGTCTCAGGTTGTCTGTTCGAGCACACAACCAGCGACGGTGCGGCGCACATAAAGTGTCTCAAGTTGCGTAATCGGCGAGGCAGCAGCCGGAACCCGCAAATTGGAGGGAAGAGGAAAGAAAGCACAGCTTTAAAATAGGAGGAAGAAAGAAAGGCAGGGCAGGTTAATCAGGCGCACACACTCGGTTTGCTACCCTCCACTCGGAAAAGAAGATGCAGGGACGAATACAGAGAAGGAAGTGGAGAGGAAGAGAACTAGTGCACTAGTGCGCAAGTGAAGGTGCACTTGATGAGCAGTCACTGACACCTGTCGAGTTGAGGTACACTGCAAGAATGCTCTCGGTACTCTCTACGCCAGCGACGCGCGCAGCGACGGTCCAAGGCAGAAAGAAGCGTCCCGGAGGTCCGCGGCAAAATTTCGTAGCCCTATGAACTACTTGGAATGGGTCGAAGAAATCAGAAAAAAAATGTAGCGAAGCGAGAGAGAAAGCAGAGATAAGAATACAGAAGTATGAACGATGCCGCGTCTTGTGTTCTCGTTGTGGGTAATTACTGCGATGTGTTGGGTGCTTACGTTGTTGACACTCTCAAGAGAAGGATGCGAGAAAGTTAGCAGGCCTGGACACAGACCGCAAGAAACGAACTTCTAAGATAACGACACTTTGGGTGAGACTGCGTAGGCGTATGCACCTTTACCACGACGATACTCACGAGAGACAGCTGCTGTAAGGTTCGGGGAATCGATCGATCAACGCTTTAAGCGAGATCAATTTTTAACCTCTTAATGCGTCGAGCGTACGCGATACAAATGGTTCAAGCGTGCCTGATTCAAACATCGCGTGCTCCTGCCTGGGGACAGTTTATGTGTTGAAATAACTCGCCTTTTATTGCAGCTGTGTATCGACTGCAGTTACTATTCCTTATGAGAGCGCATGCTACCTCTGAACCGCTAGCAGACTGCTTTTAGCGTAGTATATATGTTAGTGTTGTTTGTTATATATAATTATTTGACTGTCAGTCGGAGCTCGTAAAGGAATCTGTTTATTTTCGTATAATTGCGGCGTATAAAGACTTCCAAATGGATTGCTTATAGACTCCTCATTGATGGAAATAGCCAAAAAGTATAAGACCATAAATTCCCAATTTGCGTATACAATTTCTCAGCATCAGTAGAAAAAGGCGTACGTAACTTCTATGCACTGTTAGCTAACTGTTGACAAGGTGTCCTCGATCGATCACTTGTAGCTCTAAAAAAATGTAATGATGAAAACGCCAACCTAATGTGCTAGGAAAGAAGCTCAAGAAGATGCGGTTCTCGTAGGTGCTAGACTCTGTACAGCGCATTATGGCACACTGTCATAACAACTGTATCGGTAAAACCATGTAGGTACATGTTGGCAAATCTAAGTGGCGGTAACTGGATACTAGATGGAGAGCTTGGAAGCAATGCAGTTCTCTCCTCTTTATTTAAATTCTAAGAAAAAAAATGTAATCGCACAACTGCACTAACAGATTTAAAAACTGCCAAATGTTAAACGGAGGAGTTTGACCTTGAACAGAAAATACAAGACATTTCGTCTCCAATACAGGAGTCGTATGCACTATCAGATAGCGTGAAATTGGTGGTGGGCTATGGACGCGCCAATAGATGACGCAGGTAGCGCGCAAAAACGGAACGAAGGCTGCCGTCAATGCGGTTCAGCGGGGCATTAGTCGTTTTAATTAGTTCGTTCACGACGCTCTCGTATGCGAGCAGAAATGTCGCGCACTTTCTCTTCTTTGTGTGCCTGTGTCCTCCTCTTTGCCTTTGACAGTGATTAATTCCGACCAGGCTAGTATTCGGCAAGCCCATTGCTATATTAAGTCAAGCTGGAAATTCTTCATAACAAATAATGCTCGCGACATGCGCTAAAACTTTGAATCGTGTCAATCGCAGCATTTGATTACACAGTGAATGTAATGCTGGTCTTTGAACGCGATGAAAATACCGTTTAACGCAAGCCCCGGCTAGAACGCACGCCAAATCACACTGTAATTAAGAGAGCCGGTGTTTTACCTATTCATTTTGAAAACCGGAAAGCCTAAAAGTGCGGGGCCTTGGCTTCATGCCAGCGCGCTGAGAGCCCGCTATTTAAAGTGCAACTTCGGCAACAAACAGTGGCGCTTGCCACGGTAAGGTTTCCGCGACTGCGTGCTTTGCCGTGCACACGTCGACTTACTAGCGTAACGTCAGGGCTCTCGTCCTTCAAGCCTATTGTATGACGTCACTCCACCTTTCCTTAATGTCACGAATCATATGGAGGCTTTGTCACGCCGCGGAATGTGCTGAAGTCCAACAGCTCGCGTTTCACTTTCTGCCGACTGTACGTCTGCCTTTGTTACGTTGACAAATTCGTTGCGACGAATGAGAAATCAAGAGTGGTCAGATGATTCTTTGGTTGGTCGGTGACAAGTGAGAGCCTCTCGATGTTTACCGTGACTATGGATTTTTCTCTGTTTGTTCAAGCTCGCCAGGGCTAGTAAACATGCTGACACAGTACTCTCTAAACGATCACTTTCGGGTGTACGGTCGCTTTCGTGCGAGATTTTGCGTAGCTATAGGCAAATGACATGTCGGGACCTGTGGGCGACAGTGTTCTGGCACTTTGCCCCGCATGTAATCTTGTCATAGTGACACCCCGTACATGGCGACGCTTCCGGTGCCGATTCGCACGAAATCTCGCGAAAGTGATAGCATCCCGAGAGTGGTAGTTCCAGAATACCGCCCTTCGCTAACATGTGAGCTGGTGAAATGCTGATCGTTTCCTGTGCTTTCACGGTCAAGTTTTCTTGCATGGTCGACGCAGAGACTCAAAATGGCGGCGCGTCGATATGACTATCTCTGTATTTATCTAAACTACAGCAATTTTTTTTTCAGGATCAATAAAAGGATGAACTCACCTTACGCCCATTTCCTTCACCGTTCTGGTGGTTGAAGCTTCCGGTTATCTTTCAGGTGAGTGATCAAGGAGAAGACCGGTGAAGTTCCTCCTAAATGAAAATAAAAAATAAAAAGTGAAAACAAGCGGGGATTAACACATCTACAGATAACGTTGGGGATAGTACACTGGACATTTCGAAACTATAAGACAGGAAATCTGGATGCTACCAGTTAACAAATGGGTAGGTTCAGAAAAAAAAAACGAACCAGGTGTTCCGATGACAATTTTTTTGGTTTTTGTTTTGAACTAGATAGTTATATGAAATGGGACAAGTGTCTGTTCTACCTTGGTTTTATGAAATACGGCGTACAAACATGAAAAAATAAATGACGCGTCACTGAAAGTGAAAAGTTGGTTTGTTTAGATTGACCCCCTTTTGCAAATCTAGCCCCTATCACAAGAGCTAAAACATTGTACCGAGTAATATATATCATGATATTTTAACATCACTTCTCCTGAGTGTGCACGCAAGCTCGGCTCTTTATGTTGCAAGATCGAATAGAAAAATAGGAATGTGGCGAAGTTGGCTCAAAGAGAAAGCGTCTTTGAATTAGCAGAGCACAGCATGCCCGCTCCTGTGGTGGACCTCTAGGCCAAGATACACCAGCGTCAACATGCATGTATTGCAGCGTGATTCCCTTGCCTAACGGCACCGCCTTTACCTAAATAAAAACAAAACTATAAAAAACATGTGATGGAAAGCTTTTGTGAACCGGTTACCGTATTTGCCCTCAGAATGAACACATTTGCTTTCCGCAAATGTTGACGTTAATTTAGCTGTTGGGCTCAATACGAGGATTGGAACAGTACATAGCCATATTTTGCCTCATGGCAGGTTCCGGCTCATCGCCCGTGGACTCGGACGCCACTCCGAGCCCGTAACTGCGAGCGACCCGCCATCGGGACTAGCTTTGAAATTGCTCGGCTGCCACGAAACTGTCACGTGTCTAATGCGCTCACCGTCCGGACCCAACTGCTGTGAAAAGGCGCCTGCTCTATATACCGAAGTAAGCCATGTTGTTATATATACTATGTTATATGTGTGTGTATATGTTATGTGGGGTTACGTTACGAATGAAATGCGTTATATATGCTATGTTTATGCTTGTACTATGTTATATGCTATTATGTTATATGGGTTGTTATGGGCATGTTGTTATATATACCGTCGGCGCCGAATGCGGTCGACCCTGGCTGCGTTAACGATGACGACGCGTGGAGCAGTGACGTCGAGTGACGTCATATGCGGTCCGTGCTTTCCTCTGTAAAAAAAAAAAAAAGCAATTTCTCGATGACAAAAGTAGCGGGGCGGGGGGGAGGAGGTGTCATTACTTGAGTAAACGGGGCAATTAAGTAATCTAAAACGTGTTTTACAGCATAGCGATTACGCGGGTGCATGGCAAAATCAAAAAGAGTGCGGAGACCTCCACCGCGTGACCCAGATGACCCTCGCTACCGGGATGGGCCCAATTTTTCTTCACGCCATCTCCGGGATCAGCCCAGTTTACTGTTGCACTATCCCCAGGATCGGCCCACTTTGCTCGGCGAGAAACCGGCCCGATCACGTCAGCCAAACGTCGGGGAAGAAAGCATAGAAAGCTAAGCTTTAATTAAAGAATTACGAGCTTTAAGGCGTACATTTCTTGCTGTGAGGATATTTAGGTAGCGTTTGTTGTTTGATTGCGTGATTCCGTAGAGAACAGAGCTGACAACTACACATAGGGTAGTAAACATAGCTACCCGAGTTTTTTTAGACCTTATATATTTTTTTAGAAATCGTCTGTGGCACATAGCGTAATTGTTGCTCTTGAGTTCGATTACTCGAAGCGCATGAAAGGCCGTGGGTGTAGGGGAGGGAGGGAGGAAGGCGGGGCGACGCTGTGTTGCGGCGCCAAATGCGTATCTTGCAACCGGGCGAAAGGGGAACTGGCCACTCTATCTCCCACGCGAAAGCAAGAAAGCGGGAAGGCAGCGCGGGAGGGAGGGGGCTTGTACTTTGCCCTGCTGTGGCGGTCGCCCGCACCGTCTCTTAAAAGCGATCGCCACACGGCTCTGACCTTTGTACGCGCTGTGCATTCGCCGCTCAGTTTCCGGTGAAGCGATAGACCGCACGAACCTTCGATCGCTGCGGCGGCTGCGCTTGCTGCCACCGTTTTGACGGTCGTTGTGTGCGGTCATTGAGTGTGATCTATTGATGTTTGCTTGTGCGCGCTGACACCAGGCTTGTTAATTCAGTTAGTAAGCGAATGTGTCCACGTTTATGCAGCCGATAAAACTACTATCCCTACTCCGAATAGATCTCTACTCATTTGCTATCGCAATTGATGATTGGCCTTTCGGGCGAAACTGCGACATTTTTTTTGACAAGCCGCGGTTTTATGCTTTGAAGCACGGAAGTAACTAGAACGCCTACGCATTTCGTCGCACACTCTAAGAATGAATTTCTCGAAACTGGTTTTGTCCTGAAAATGTCTTCCAAGTAGATACATCGCCTTGCGAACACTCAGCTCGCAAGGCGATGCATCCATTTGGAAGACATTGCAATATGTGCGGTGAAGTTTTTATTAGAAAAAGTAACAAATGAACGTGTGTTAATTAGTCGATTGCTTTATGCATTTCAGTTTCTCGCTAAAGTATTGCTCGCCTCTTTGAGTAATCCAGCTGACTGACTAGCATTATGTCATCTGTTGCCAGTCGCCTTTCAATACAAATTCCAATTCAAATTCTTTATTTTCCCAAACAAATTTGGGGGTAGACAGGGCTAAAAGCTGCGGTCTAGAGCTTGACAGAGGCCCGGACACCATATTCAAGGCAGCGCTTGACTTCGACGTGCATTTTTTAAAAATCAAATGTAGTTAAGGAGCGGTTGGTGCCTATATGTGGCGCCGGCTACTCCTCTTCTCTTACGTGATATTTGTCCTCATAAAGTTGTCAAAAATCTCAAAACTGGACTAAGAACCACATGTACAAATATTCACGCACTAAGTCTTAACTGCAATATAAATGGATGCTCACGCAACAGAAGAGTTCACATAACATAAATACTCACAAAACCGAAGTGTTCACACGCAACACATGAGTTCACAAAGCATAAATGTTCACAAAATCAAGATGTTCACACAGAAGATGTTGGGCACTTGCAAATAGGTCCCTCTTCGAATGCCGCGCTCTAAATGCAACAGTTTTTTACGCAGGCACAAATGCTACATGAACACGAAGACACAATAAACATGTAATCAAGAGTGCCTGTTAATAATAACAATGCCAGCAATAACTGATATCTGACTTAGTAATTTTGTGATATTTTTGAGTCCTCCAAAAATTGTACTAAGGCGCGCACAGCGATGTTTTGTAGTTTTTCTGTCGGCCATGGACCCAAAATTTTTCCTATGGATAGTGGTCGTCTATCCAAGCCATGTAGTTTTTCTGAAAGCTTCTTACGGGGAGCGTCATGTTTTTTAGAGTGTAGAAGAAGGTGTTCTATGTCTTCTTCAGCCTCTCCACATAAGCATGTAGCACTATTAGTTTTTCTTATCCTATACAGGAAGCTTTTAGTATAGGCAGTGCCTAGCCAAAGCCTATGTACTGTTGTTTCAACCGATCGGTTAATTTTAAACGGAATATTGAATTCTATTCCAGGATCAATATTATATAATTGAGAGTTCTGCGCATCATTTATGAACCAAGTGTCCTTGGACAATTTACCGCATAGTTTGTTCAATAAACAACGCGCATCACTCATTGCTAGAGGAACTGGTGATAATTCATTCTTTTGATGAGCTGCACGTGCCATGTGATCAGCCGTTACATTTCCTATGATTTCACAGTGACTTGGAATCCACTGAAAAGTTATGTCGTGTTGTAGATCTTTCGCTATGGCGTACGTCTCTGTATTGCGTATGCCAATGTGCTGTTTGTTTTTCTTAAGCTGATTTCATTTAAGCTCAGCAATGAGGCTTGCGAATTACTCAGAACTACCCAGCGAAGAGGTCCTTAATGCTGACATGTGTAACGTAAAGCAGAAAGTATTGAGTAATTACCACGGCGGCTCCACGGTTCTGGCCAACGCCTCCCAAAGAAGTTTTTTTAGGAGGCGTTGTTCTGGCTGACTAGAGGTGTGTCTAGTGCGTTCTTTATTAGCACACGTCACGTCACATCTATCTGGCTGACTAAAGGCGTGGCCTAGTGCATGCGTTATTGGGCACGTCACGGTGCAGCCACTGGAGTGGAGGTGTCGCCACGTCATGAGTCTATATCATGAGCGTGTTCATCACATTCCGAGGTCTACAATCGATATAATGCTTTCGCGTTCCCACACGTAATCCGTAGTGGCTGTCTCTGCCGAATTCTTTTTCTTTTACTTGTTTCCTCTCAATCATGGAACGCTCGAGGCGCATTGCGCTGTTATTGCCGCCCGCGCCACTGTCGTGCTGTCCACCGACGGCGCATGCGCGCCTCTCGCGGCGCAGATTTAAAGGATTTTCATAGACGCAGAGTGCGCTTGGTTGCAAAAACGACGGAGTGAAGTGGACGTACCGTCAACGCTACGCTGAATCGCCTCGGTTCCGGGGCCATGGCCGCGTTCTACCTTTCCCTGCTGGCGCGAGTGTTGTGCGCACGCACAATATATATATATATATATATATATATATATATATATATATATATATATATATATATATATATATATATATATATATATATATATACTAAGCGCACTAGGTTTCGCGTCGAGCTAACGTTGCGTAATGCTTCACTCGGCGCCGACTAACGCCCACGGTTTCCCGCCGATCTTTGCTCACGCACCATTCAGGGTGTGACGCCTGCAACGCCACTGGCGACTCTCATATCGCCAATGTTGTAGGGAGCCTTAATGCAACGCAGCGTTGCATGTAAGTGTGCTGCCGTAACGTGCTGCCGTAACGCCAACGTGCCGCACCCACGTATAGTTAGAATCAAGTAAAACCTCCTTGGTTAGAACCCCTCCGAGGACTTTTAGCGCAATGCTGAGCCTTGCTACCGCATCCAACGCTTCGCCCTTCGGGCGCAACTGTAAATTTCTTTTGTCTTAGGACTATCTTCCGAACTGCCTCGGATAGCACGGCTAAAGGCGAACAGTTGCCCAACGGCACCTTGACGCCCTTACAGCTGTGGCATTAAGGCAGAAGCAGTCCATCAAGGTACAACACATGAAGCGCGTGAAACCCGTGCCGTCCTAGTGTGCGTATTTCTCGGCAGTTCTTGTGAATGCACTTTACAACAGACAATGTGCAGCAAGATTATGTCAGCTAAAACAATGAAGCAAGATCACGATATAACACATCCGCAAATACTTTTTTTTGCACGCTAATAGGAGTTCCATCAATGTGTCCTTCAGATTATTCGTTGACATCTAGCTGCTTTTAACAACTACGAGTATAGCAGCATGCGATTAACAGTTAAAAGGTAAACTTAGAGTTTAGCTTTTGTTCCCCATATCTTGTTCTCGACCATGGCTTGGATATCGTTTTTATTCTTAAGTTGTACACACTTTCCTTGGTTGCATACTTGAATACAAATAATGATCTATCTCTTTGATGTTGTCGTAATACTTCTAACATTAGCTTTTGTCCACAAGCTCTCGTTATGTTTAGTGTGTTGTCCTTGCTTTAGATAGGCGCAATGCATTCTCTATGACTTAGGCTACCTATTGCCCGCAGTGCTCGACATTGTAACGTTTCTAACGAGCCTAGGCTTCTCTGTTTTGTAGTCGAACGTACTAGAAAACAGCGTGAAAAGCGAGAGTGTATAAGTGAAAAGTATATTTGGCGCTCCACGGGGAGTTGAAGAAGGCGTCTGAACTTGTTCAGTGTGACAACAGCGCGTGATATGTCAACTTATCAGTATGATGTGACTACGATAAGCCGTCGTGGAATGTGATTTCAAGAAAGCTATCAGTTGTTACCTTTCGAGTACCACTATTATGGAAAAGTAAACGCATGTTTATGGGGGATCTAAGTAGCACCCTAGATTTGAAAAGTAAGCACTTTCGTTTATTTTTCTTAACTTCCGCTTGCAGTTATTTGGTTGTTATTAAACCACAAGGCCAGAACCAGTAGCCAGTCGTTTGCCTGTTTGTAAATAGCGCATGCATCTTTACCATAAAGAAAAAAAAAAGGGTGGCGCATTGATCTTTCGGAGATCAGTAGCGGCTTTAGTGCAATGAGCAATCTATGTTATGGCTGGTGGGTAATCGTTGATGCTACATTTCATATAATTATTATTATGAAAGCGGTACACACTCAGTGACAAATACCCAGTTACCTCTACCGAGTGGCGCATGTTCGCATCAAAGATGCTTATCGCGTTGGGGTAGAAGAGGTTCATTGTAAAGCCCTACGTATACCCATATATATATATATATATATATATATATATATATAGTTACGTACCCAGTGGCGCAAGTTGGTTGGACGATTGGTTGTGAACCCAGGTCCCACATTACAGCAGCCCCCGTGCTTCATCCATTTGACCATGGACTACCTAGTCATCGAAGTTGGTGGGCAAGAGGTTAGGCGCGGACATAGATACATAGAGACATACCGCAAACTGCAGTAAGTTGCCAAAGAATGCTAATAGCATTAACATTGCGTTTGCGTCGTCTTCGTAGAAGATTATCTTAGAGCGGTCCTGCACATGGCGGACGACATTCGTAACCAGTAGAAATAAGACCAGCCCTAATGCAGATCCTTGTTGTAGCCCATATTTAATGTATCCAGTTTCCGACTAATCTTCACTTCTGACTGTCAACTGACAACTGCTAGGAAGATACTACTTTAGTAATGTTAAAGTAACACCACGTATTCTACAAAAAAGGGAGTTTATTTTCTTTTTAAAGGATGTCATCTTGGACACTGTCTAAGGCCCTTTAAAAATGGAGAAATATTCACGAAGTTAACATTTTCTTTCTGATGCTATCAATTACTTGTTCTTTCCTCATAACATGGCATTTTCAGCTGATTTATTTTTGTGAAAGCCATATTTCTTCTGGACTATACTGTTGTGCGAGGTAAGAAACCCTGTGTGTCGCCAGTTATGGTAGTCTCAGCAATTTTTTTGCGAAAACGGAGAGACTCAAGATATGTTTTAGTTTAGATTATTTACTGAAACGCCTTTGTAAACAACCGTGACTCGAGCTACGTTGTGTTTCTTTTTTTTTGAAGATGTGGCTTGAGAGAATGAGGTTGCAATTATATCCTAATGATTACTTGGCTAACGGCATTTGGTAGCGTTACTTTAACGTCGCAAGGGCCAGAAGCACAGTTTTCCTTTACGTCCTGCGCTATACAAATACATTTCTCCATACCAGTACATTTAAAGCTCTCAGGCGCTGTCATTAAAATATTGCTGAATAAGACTTGCAGCTTTTTGCGTTAAGGAGAGAGAGAGATAGCTGCATTCTACCAATTGCAGGAAGGGGAATTTAAAATTATGGCCTCGCAGTAAAAAAAAAAAAAGGAGAAAGCAAAATCGGAAATCTAAAGTTTAAAAAATTAAACAAAAATTTCACATATTCATATCTATGCGTCAAAAAAAAAACAGATATGGCTATCGAGCGTCTACGGACCACAGCGTTCTGGCACTGTGTCAACTGCGCTGAGACAGCTTGCCGGAAACGCTGTCGGCCGTAGATGTCGACGCGTCCGGCGCTATGTCTCGTGAAACCTCGGGAAAGGGGGAGTGTCTCCGAAAGTGGTGTCCCGAGATTACTGCCCCGGCACAGCCGTGGCTTCGCGCAGTCGCAGACTCGACGTGGCAGGGTTCTGCTTTGAATTCGAGGCATAATTTTTCTCATAGAAGGCAAACCTAAAAACAATGGAGGACCCTCAAGTTTCGCCTTTCAGGGTGGGACGCGACAGCGTTCGAAGATCCCCGACTGCTTCTCACGCTTCCCGGCAACTGCAGCTTATGTAACCGCAACGTTTACCGCCAAACGCTGGCGGCGAACGCTGTGCACGCAGGCGAGCTTTCTGGTAGAAACGTGGCCGCTTACGTGGGCCGATCCCAGAGGTAGCTAGTGCGCAGCCGCGCCAAATAAATGACATCATTTTCGAGTGTCTGTTATTCTTTCCCACTTTTATAATGTCTGTATGAGAAGTTTTAACGTAAAAGGCATGCGCTGTCGGTGTTTGGTTTCTTGACGTTTGTTTGTGGGCAGTCATTCTCAAAATTCCGGGCAATAACTTTGCTAAGAATGTAAGACAAGGTACGAGCAACCTTAATGATAAAATGGTGTGGCAATATAACCCGCATATACCGCATGCCATGTAGCAAGGTGTGGCATATACATATACCTAAATATGTACGGAAATGTTCTCTCACGGGATGCCGAACCCGGACACCGACACCGGATTTTCTCCGACAAGGGGCCCTTAACGATGTCACGTTAGTAGTGGTAGGTGGGTTCCCCATATCGTCTCGTTTCGGTCCTCATGAACTTATGGTCGGATGGTGGGGATTTAACCTATGCCTCCGGGAGCAACAACCAGACTCTCTTACCGTTCGATGACAAGGTCCGCATCCACAATCGCAACCAGACAGCTTATTTTGAGCCAACGACAACGAGCTTCTCGAGAATTTAAGGGGACCGTATGCCCGTAACTCTACCGGGATTCTTGGTTGCGTCATACCGCATAGCTAACAGTTGCTTACAAAAATTAAACCCGTGCGTGAGCGCCCATTTTTATTATGTCACAGACGCAGGGAAGGAACGCGCGAATAATACTAAGCTTTTACACTGTCTATCGTGTGCGTCACGCGCATGCTCACAAAAGTGAGAGCGTATCAGTTCCTTTCCTTCTCCCTTCGTGGCAGATGGCGCTTTGAAACCGCACGGTCTTTGGAATCGGTAGCCTTTCCTCGTAGCCGATAGTGCTACATAGACGACATTGTACCGCCTTCGCGATTGGTCCAGGTCATAACAGAACACGTTGTAAGATTTCTTCGCCCGAGTAGTCGTTTCGTTAACTTGGTGTGTACCAGAATTGCCATAGTTTGACAAGAATGTATGACGAACATAAATGATGGGTTATGACATCAATGCCATGGCACGCGTTTCATGTAGGTCATGAAACAGCCGCCTACGTCTTGTTGCTCTCATGGTCGTTTCCTTAACTTGGTATACGCTCCAGGCACACTTCTTCGCATAGCATCGACTCCCACGGGGCGTGGGATCTGCCGGCTTTTTTAGATAGTCAACTTTCCTTAGCTTGTTCCTCAGTTATGCGCCACCGGTGTCGTTGGTGGCGCCGCCGTTTGCGGAGCAGAGCTTGGCAGCGCACCAAGATCGTTAAATGTCTGTGCGAAGAAATGTCTGTGTGTCCATTGGTGGACGAGCGCGCGCTTCGACCAGAGAGAGAGGAAATTTCGATTCTCTGCAACACCACTAGATGGTGTTGCCCTTAGTGCATCACGGGCGTTATTGCAGTGTCGCATTATCGACACTGCGCAGTATCGTGCAAGTTTTGTCGCCTAGCTGTCATGCCTCGCCTTTCGTTTCCTGAGTCGGTGGTGGCGTGCGCGTTTGCCGCCGCGTTGCGACACGAATATCGGGAAGGAAGCAGGGCTTTCAGACCCCAAAGCCGTTCAGCAAGTTCGAGGTCTGGAGCAAGAACACCCATCCCGCACCAGAGCTAAAGCATCGACATTCGCGTTACTGATTCACGACTGTCGCGTGAACTTGTTTTTTTGCATTTTTTTCGAGTTGACAGTGAACTTAAGTTGTCGGTTTAATCGTGTAAGAAGATCGCAGTCGGTAGTATTGAAAAAAAAAGAAGGAATAAGTAGTTCTGACGATTGCTGGTGTCCATGTGTTAACAATATTTGGCTACACGCATCATCATAAGAGCCAGCATCATCATAATCATAATCATCATCATCGTTATCAGAGCCACAAATAAAATAAAACATAATATTTGTCCTGAACGAATGCGAGCCAAATCACAGAACGTTCCAAGTACCACCAATAATCGCCCCTACTCTTTCGAACCTTTACAGTGCCAGGTTTTCTTCGGGTAGTCTTGGTATAAAACACTTCAGACGCCACCATATCAGTTTCAAGGTTATCGATTGCCGTAGCCTCGCCATGTTTGCGTTAGTCCTTTCGGGTTGATGCTTGTAACGTACGTGTCCTCAGTTACCAAGAACCTTTGCCTCGAAGCCAACTACAAGTTAGTTAGGTTAGGATACAATCGAAACGCAGAAATACTTTACGTTAGGCATAGAAATGCCATTGGCAAGTGTTGCGCCGATTTGAACAAAGTTTGTTCGATTTAAATAAAAAAAAACTTAAGAAATCAGATTGTAGCAAGCAGAAATTCGTGCTAGGGCCTTGTATTTAAAAAGGAAAACGCAACGAAAAGTTGACAAATTCGTGATTCGGAACCAAAATACTTATTGTAGTTCGGTCAATTCCACCTGTTAGAAAATCCAGCAAGGACACATTTTGATATACGAGTCCTACAGCTCGCGTAAAATTTGTAGAATGTTTACGAGGATTTTGCAGAAGTCACACTTTCAAATTAGCGGTATGTTTCAGAGCCATGTATAATGCAACAATATCGTACACTTTACACGTCTCGTTGGGAGATTTTTTGCCGAACTGTGGTATTCTTTTCTAATTGAGTTATAGATTTGTAAAGGTGATGCCGGAATTTGAAAATTTGATACCTTCAATTAAAAAGACAACAACACTGACGACCTTATTGATAAATCTACCATATATTGATAGATCTTCACTTGTTAACCCGAATAGCATTAGTGGCCTTATACTAGTTTTCCTTCAGGCAACCTAGTTATTAGTTATCTAGATATCCCGCCAAAAATGTGGCCCGATGCCGAAGGTATAGTGAAGTCTAAAAAATGGGCCGTTCACGTGGTTTACTGGCCACTAGGTATGTGGGGCTCTTCAGTAAACCTCGTTGACGCCAACGTGGGTCAACGCGTATGTGCCGCTGGGTACGCGCGTACTTCGCGGCGGCGCCACCATGTGTCGCGACGAGTCCAGGTAGACGCGCGAGGGAGAGGAGTCCGGTTGCAGTTCGCGCCTCACAGACGGTTGCGTACGCTTGGGCAGTCATCGCAGACGAGTTGTGCCCCAATGTTTTCTTTCGAAGCCAACAAACTTCGTCAAATTATGCGCGGCGGATGGTGAGCGAAACGATTTTTGTCCCCCTGTTTCCCTGTGTTTGCAGACGGGAGATGCCGCAGTGATGCTTCCTCTTAACGACGTACACAGCACGTGGCACGAATCACTCCATCCCGTTAGCGCTTTTCCGGTGGGCGGGGGCGCGTTCTCATTGTCTAGGACACAATTAACTCTCGGGCTGCGCCTCCAGGTCACATGTACAGCCAAGGCTGGCGCTTCGCAAACAATGACGCTGACGGTCCCGTATTAGGCGCCGCGAGCTCGCCATTAACATGTGGGACGTCTTTCTTCGTCGGCGAGTGTTCGGTCGCGTCCCCCTCGGTGGCCTCGGAACAATTGTGGGAAACCTAATCGCTGGCTGGGAGGATTTGTCAACAGGCGTATAGAGGCTAACTCCATACGCAGACGTGAAGCGGCCGCGCACGAAGTCGCTGAGCGTATACGAAGTGAGACGCGTGTTAAGGCAAAGAATGTGCCAACAGGAAGGTGAATTCGCCGACCAGCTTTACACTACACTACCACTGCTGTAACTATACTGGATATGCCTTTAGCACGGTGGTTTCACCGACTAGCAGGCACTAGCTACGAGAATTTCAGATTTATTACAGTAATGTATGTACATTTAAACAGGTGCAGAATAAGTAGCAAGATCGGGTGTCCTAAAACTTAAAAAAATGCTGTCGGGGGACACACTATTAAAAAATAAAAATAATGTTATATTTTAACATGCAGCAGTCAGTTGCTTAAAGACATTATACCTAATTTAAACGGAACTTTTTACACAGCCAAGCATCGGGTTGTACAGAAACATCGTTAGCAAAATAACACAGCTAAGACGAAAAAAAAGACGACGAACGAGTGAGAGAGAGAGACAGAGCAAAAAATTAAATAAAATAAATAAAACAACAAACATAACTAGAACAATAAGATGCGCAGTAATCTTAACCAGGTATATTTTCTAACAAGCTTTCTATTTGCTAAAAAAGTAAAAAAAGCAAAAAAAAAGACAACGAATGCAATGAGAAACGAGATTTGATTTCACGTGAAATGCTATTCCAGATCGATATCTCGGCACGAAATACGTTTTGCTTCACGTAGCTCTAGCTTTTCGGACTCGTAAGCTTTGTCGCTCTGCAAATCTGATTTTCTTATTATTCAGAAGATTTTAAACGGTGAAACATTCAACAGTTATCTCTTTGTGTAGAAGACGAAAAATGAAGATTGATAGCTTATGACAAAACAACTCATAGAGAGAATTTCCCAACTCATACAGAGAATTCTCCCACTCATATGAGAATGAAATATAAATGGGCTAAATTTCATAAGTCTTAGCCTGGTTTTGTGAGCCTGGAAGGGATTTGACGCGTGTTTTAAATATGTTGCCCCAGGATTTCACGCAGTAAGAAATATTACTATGAACGTTAGCTTATTAAGCGATAAAATAATGGGATGTAAGTAGAAATGTGTTATAATAATTACATAAATTCCAAACGAATCTTTCTGAAGCCGCGATGTGGAATGAAGATTAAATTTGAGGTGCCTATTAAGGTTCACACCAAGGAACTTTATACTGTTAGACAAAGGTATACAAGCCAGAGTCCTTTGTTAGACAAAGGACTCTGGCTCCATGCTCGCCGGACTGTGACGCTTATATAGCACATCACCGATGATCGTATGGCCAGAGGCATTATATATGCGCTCTTCGATAGTTCATTTAAGTTTTCGTTTTGTGTTGGTATTGGCCGTAATTCATTTCGCTGCAGAAAGCAGTAACGTAAGCTTTTTGCGTGTCTGGAAGCGGTTATCGTATGACTGAATGAATGTTTGATTTGTTTGAATGAACCTGGAATTGTTGGCAGCTATTGTACTGCCGCATGACTACTTCTGTTAAAAAGGTAATCAGTGTAGTTTTCACAATTACTTGCCTATTACTACCTCGGATCATATTATAATGCAATAAAAGCAATCACCGGAAAGTTGCTTAGTTATCCCATCTACGCACACTTTTACCCTGACCTGACAGACCCACACTGCTCATTATGTGGGTCCATAGCCTCCTTAAATTATATTCGCTGGGACTGCAGAGAAGATCCCCTCCCACCAGATCTCCTGGCCGCTCCATCGCCTGAAGCATTGGAAGCGATAGCGATACTTATGAACCCGAACCTGGAGGTTCAACTTCGGGCCATCAAAAGAGCCGAGGAGGTGGCTGTAAGGCATCACCTGGTAGCCACCCCTCACTAAGCCAAATTAACAAAGTAAAGTTGTTTCGTCCTCCTCTTATCATTAAAAAATATTCAAATTCATTTTCAATAACACTGTGTAGTGCGCTTGGGCTGTGGAGGATGTCTGGGTTTGATCGTGATCAGACCTATAGCTCCGGTGTAGATGGTTGTCTCAACGAAGCCACCAAGGAATTGACTACTTCGCGAAATTCAGGATGGTGGGTTTGCTCGCTACAAGTTCTCGCTATAAGTTTGCTCACTACAGGATTGCTCGCTACAAGTTCAGGCTTACTAATAAAAGCCTGAGCACATTCTCTAATGAGTCTTCACGGGGCATGCTATATTGAACGGGCTCTTCTTTGTTACTTGCTTTATTATTGGTTTCCCTTGGTGAAATAATTCTGTCTTACTGTTTTGTAAAAAACGTGCGTTTCGCAATGTACGCATGCTTTAAATAAATGCTAAGGATCTAAGTGCCAAAAGCATGACCTGCCTATGAGGCAAGCCGTAGTGGGGACTCCGGCATTAATTTGGTCATCAGAGATTCTTGAAGATGCACCTAAATCTAAGTATGCAAGCGTTATTGCTTGCTAGAGGGCTCAGTGCTCGAGTAAAAGGAGTCGAGTGTAACGAGGGCAGCTAGCGGTCACAGTTACCTGTATCATAAAAGCGCTGGACGTAGTGAACAGAGGGAACGGTCAAGAAAGCTGTCGACCAAGGTCAGGGTAACTAAAAGTTGAAATAGACAATCCGCAGGGATAAAACAAAAATAAAGGGAGAGGAACAGAGACGGTAAATTGGACGGGAAGGAGAGAAAAATAAAAACAAAAATCTATTGAGCTTTACAAATAGGGCACGAAAATGAGGAGAGAAAATCTGTATGATAACACAAAGTGCAGTGACTTGCTTTTTTAACACCAAAGCTGGCTGCCGGAGCACAAAAACGTACAGGAGCACATATCATCAGCAGGGTCAGGCATATGTCAACTGCACAAAAAAAATGAAGGGACGACTCAGCACAATTTAATGAAATGCGAAGACATCCATCCAGCCATAATCGCAGGGAACGTCCATCTTATAAAAGTGCTTTGACTAAAAGCTGATTGGAGTGTTAAATGATCATTGGCCGAGATAAACGAGGGACGTTTAGAGTATTGGTAACAGAAGAGCAAGGAAGAAATGGGCGTGGGATCGTCACAAATTTAGGCAAATTTTCGAAAAAAAAATGAGAGATGAAAAGCATGCTTGATTATTATATTGAAACACGTAAGTAGATCACATAGTGTAGGTGGCTACTTGTCGCCATCCCGATTCAAAGGAATGACATTAGCGGTCATTAAGCGTCCAGGAAGAGCTTCCATTCGGTGTGCGCTGGCGAATAGGCTGCATTGTAAAACTGATCTCGAGTGTCCTCTTCATGGAAAGCTACAAGAACCCCGGTGCACTTCTTAACGATGACAATGTTGTTCCAACGTCTTAGAGTGCGAAGTGAAAGCTGTCACGTGTGCGCACGCACAAATTTATGAAACCTTTCCCTTCTTTTATGCCTCACGTTGTTACCCTCTCCCAGTTTAGGGTAACAAAGGAGGAGGAACCTGGTTCGCCTCGGTGCCTTACCTTTTTCTTCTCTCTCGCTATCTTTGTTGACTAAAATATTACAACTAAAACAATGTCTGAATTCTGGGCGGCATCCGAAGCGTCCGTGAAAAGGAGAGACAAGGATAGATTGAAAGGCAGGGAGGTTAGCCAGGACTGAGCCTTGTTGTGTACGCTGCAGTGGGTGAAAGGGAATTGGAAGGAAAAGATGAAGAGAAGTTAAGTTTAGGGTTGATGTCGCCGACGTAGTGAAAGTTCTCAGCGCTGTATCATAGACGGCCACTCAGCCTGGTCGCCTTTAGGAATCGCAGCAGCGCGTTCCTGGCCGTCTGCAGCCGTCATATGCGAGTACATGGTCTCAAAATATTGCATAACCAGACTTCCTAACATGGCCCCTTCAGCTATCTGCGGAACGTGAGCGCAGTGCAGCGATGTAACTCAGTGGGGGCAGCGCTGTAAAAAAATATACACACTTCAGAAAGCCTCCCAAAGCTCAATAATTTTCAGTTAGAAACATCGAGAGGGTGCACCTTTTTATTAACATGCTTTTACGGCGATTGGTGATAACGTCTTTGCTATGTTACAGCAGTCTTCTTGCCAGGATTAAAACACTGCTTATAACACAGCATGAAAGCTAAAGAATAAGCCAGAAATAAGAACCGTAAATACGCATGTTATTAGGAGGGCGTACCTTCTCGACTTTGCTAACTGAAAGTTTTGAAATTAAACCGGCCTTTTGAAATATCATTCTTAATATTGCTGCCCATTGAGTTCGGTTGGTGTATTGCGACAGATGGAGCGCCGGGGCAATTATGCCCAAATTACCTGGGTATGCTGCACGAGAATGGTCTTCCGTTTAAAGACTATCATAGAATACTGTAGTACTTGGCGTAGTAGTGCACTATTGTAGATACATTTGCCGTCCGATCCTTGAACGCTTATTCAAAGCTGCTTAGACTTGTTAGGTACACCGTTTCACTTACACGATATCGTCTTGCCATTCGGGACTAGCTTTCACTGCAACAATTTTGTCGTAAATATGGTGGTTTTCTGCGTATTGTTGTGGCCATAGGGATTTAATGGACAGTCCAGGCGCATTTCTGCCGTCGGCGTCACCGTGGTGTTCCGTATAAAGTACAAGGGCGATAACATCGTCGCCGCGCGCCGTATGCTGTATGTGTGAGTGAAAGCACGCAGCGGTTAGCCGACGATGGTGGCTAACCCTCGGTGTTGACACCGAGCGGAGGGGAGGGATGGCTGCTGTCGCGCTTTCTCACTCCAGCGTTTTGACAGCAAGTGCGCGCGGTCACCGAGTGAGATATGTTCATGTTTGCTTGTACGCGCGTGACACCGTGCTTGTTAATTCAGTTAGTAAGCGAATGTTTACAAGTTTATACGGCTGCATAAAACTACTATCCTTTCGCCCTATAGATGTATACTAATTTGCTACCGCAATCGATGATTCGCCTTTCGGGCGAAACTGCGACTTTCTTTTATTCACGGGCATTTGCAGGTGGCGTTGAATGGTGCAGTCGTACAGCCGAAACACCTAAAGCCTACATCACTTCGAGAAAAAAACATTTATTAGACTACTGAATAACCTTGAAATAAATATGTTGCGATTAAAAGAACATTCTGAATTCTACCGACTGTAGGAAGCAGGATTTTAGAGCGAATAGTTTTACAGCGAAAGCTGTATATGGGTAGGCGAAACGAAAAACCGTTCGTCCCATGTTTCGCTAAACGTTTCCATTGGCTGCGCCGTCAGCTACGTCGTTCCTACGTTGCACCCAAGCGCGCGCGCCATTGGCAGCGCCGTTAGTGAACGTCGTTCTCTGCGTCGTACCTGATCTGCCCGCAACGCCGGCTCCTCGGCTCGCCGTTGTCGCATGCGTTCGATATCTCGAGTTAGCTCGGCGTCGTGGTTAGCACCATCCGCCTGTCACTAGCGCTTGCGTTCCACTTCGCGATTTCAACGTAGACGTTTCGTCGCAGCCGAAGCTCCCGCCGAAAACTGCCGCCGAAAGCGGGCGTTGAACCCGGCGAACGCGTTCCCGCGATTGCCACGTGCATGCTGCTTTTATTAACTATGCGCCTAATTTTCGCTTCTGGCTGGCAAGGGCGAAGTCGCCTTCAAACACTACTGCCTCGCGCGAATCCAGCTTAGTCCAAGCAATCTCGCTCCATTTCCCAAACGTGTTTCGTACGATGGCTTCGCCTCAACATGTGTATCACTGCGGTGGTGCACCTCTTTACAGGGTTATTGTGCTAAGTGGTTACCGCGGCCTTGAAACGCTTTTTGAACATAGTAAGGAAACGTTGCTCATGCGTAGAAGAGGCTCCTGTGAGCAGGTGAGCCAAATATTATTGCACTGCATGCAGCAGGGAACTAACAATCTCATGTCAAACACAGTGATAAATCGTTTGCTCTCGCCTACGCAGTGTCCTCATCGCAACCAGCAAAGTCCTCCAACAGCTACTAGCTGTTACGTGATCGCCTAGAACGTTCTACGTAATACTATTATTGCTAATGCCAGGTACATATATTGTGAGCACATTTTGGACATATCGTCGTCGTCATCTGTACATACGACTCATCATGATCTTTTGTCTCGCGCGGTGCTTCATCTGTGCTTCGGGCGGCTATATATATAGGGGTTTCAGCGAACACTTTCAAAAATTCTTAAAGGTTGCCTGTGGCAGATAGCACAATTATAGTTCATGAGCTGGTCTACTCGAAGAGGCGGACATTACTTGCACAAGAAATTGAAACGCATAATCGAATAATTAGCAGAAATTCACTAATGATGTTTTTAACTATTTAACTGATGGCCCGTATTGCAGTTTACAAATTGTAGCCGTGGAGTTCGCAAGGCGGATCCACTTGGAACGAGTTCTAAGGATTACACAAGTTTCGGTATATTAATTCCCGAACTTTGCGGAGAAATGCATTGGCGTTCCAGTTAGTTCGTTAACAAAACGCTTGTTTTATGCATTGAAGCACAAAATTAACTGGAACGCCAATGCATTTCTCCACAAAGTTCGGCAATTAATATCTCGAAACTGGTGTCATGGCGAGAATTACATTTACATGTTACAATTACTTACATTTCTTATCATTACACTCTTTTCTCTCTCTTTCTCAATTCAGCTGTCTCTATCTCTCACGAGACAAACCATTTCCTTGAGAATCTGCAAGTTTTACGGAGTTTCCGGAAAAAAAAAACAAAGGTTTTCCCCCGCCCCACACTAGCATGAAGCAACAAAGGAAATCCGAACAGGTTTCTCATAAACAAAGCTGTGCAGTTGAAGAAAAAAAATCAACATGGCCCTTTCTAGCTTCGTGTTTGTCTCGGGTGAAGCGCAACTTTTTCCCGTTTCATTAAACTTCTTCCACCCTGTGGCTTTCAGCAGAACTGGATTGCCATATTCGACATCGCTGCGCTTCGAGTTGTCCATCAATTGCCCCTCGCCCTGCGACCTGCTGTCGAGCGACTGTCCCAGACAGGCGTTGGTTCCGGGTTCCACATCCTGGCCATGACAGATTGTTTTTAAACTGCAAGGATTTCTTTCTCAGAAACCTGTCATGCATTTGCTTTGCGGCTCAGTGCTGTAGTGTGGTGGATGGCAGTTCGAACCTTTCATTGAAGATTTGAGCTCAAGTCGCCAACTATACTGAGGTTTAGAGATGGGCTATTTGGGAGATAAGATGCAGATTGACAGGACGACTGTCTCGGACAATGCTATTGCGAGCGCCGTCTAATTCCCCGGTCGGGCTTTCTCCTGTGATGTGCTCCGACGTGGGTTATATCCAACATGAGTGACTCAAATTTAAAATCGAGGCTGATTTCATGGGTTTCAAACATGTCCAGCGTGGAATTCAAGGCCGGTCTAAAGTAGCGATCCCTTCCGCTCGGTTCTAGTGGGGTGGGATATCGATCACCTCCTGCTTTTCCCGCTCAATCAATCAAAAAGTCAATCAATCAATCAATCGATCGATCGGTCAATCAATTAGCACAGTGGGTCAGACAGTTATTCAGTCGAGTCATACCAAGCCAAGCGAAACCAACCAACCAGGCGGCCAGCCAGTGAGTCAGTCAACCGACTGACTGAACAAGCGTGCATGTTTGCGGGTTAACGTGAGCAACGCCGTCTCCACTCTACCATCGCTCAAAGTCCCTGTATCTTTCTCCCAGGCTGATCAAAGCAAAATGAGACTCTCTCATCGTTGCCGGGGCTTCCCTCAAGCATGTGTGTATCCGACACCACAGTGCTGGGCTATTCCGGTGGATTCTCGAACGACGCGTCACGGTCTTCAGCTGCTCATATACTGTGTGGCCCAGCTAACGTTAGCGAAGCTGTCCAACGAAAAAAAAAGAGAGATTACAAAAACATGTTGCAAAATTCAATTATAAGACTTCGCGGTGCTTGGTCATCAGAGGTTTGGCGACCGAACAACGTAGGTCTTGAAATCGTACCTTGCACCACGTTTTTGTAATCTCTCTCACTCTCCCTGTTCTTTTTTTTATTCGTTGAAGAGCTTGGCTAACGTTAGCGCAGACACCCTATATAGCATCGTCCAAAGGAGCGTGTTTTCGTCGTATGTAGACTCTTCTCTCCGTTCCTCTTCGCACGCCGTCAGGTTGCAGGGAGAGGCTCAAACAGTAGTGCGCTGCCCAGGTGGCACTCGCAAGCTGCCGCTGACTCGTTCTGATCCGGCGACGTGTATTCTCAAGCAATAACAGCCGCGTTCGTGAGTGTTATTCGCAATGGAATACACGCCCCAGGTCAGACACCATCATTTCACCAGTTGTCCTCTTCGCAGAGCTCGTCGGCTATGTCTTGTTCTCCTCGGACGCCGCTGTCGATTTCGCAGGCGCAGCAGGTGCTGTCTTGGAGTGCTGGACGTGCTCTTATGCTCATATGCGGCACATGTTGTTTTTATTTGGGTTAACATTATTCAAAGCAAAATATACATATTGTCGAACGAAGACTCGACGCAGGTGTTCGTTCTTTCCCATTTTCTAGCCGAAATATCACGCGGCTTTTTCGCGATCAATAAATTATTTCATAAGAAATCACTGCAAACACAATTCGCGGAAGGATAATGAATTGCAAAATGTGAATTTCACTGACGGCGGTGTGCATGTTCTGAGGATGGTGGAACAGGAGGTAGTTCATCGCAACATGACAAGTTCGATTGTAAATTTTTCTTTTGTCCAATGAAAGACGAAACAAGTATGCTACTTACCGCTGGAACATTTGTCGACGTTTATGTTTCATTCATCTAAGCAAGAGTTCACCATTTTTTTCTGCTCTCCTTGTCAATACAACAAAGTGCTCGAAGATATGAGAGTCAATCGAACCAGTATATTTCCGACGCATTTCCATACATATATTTCAGTGAGCAAGATACGTAATTAAGCTGTATGTACTGTTATGTTTCGTACTAAATTGTCACGCGTTTAAGTTCGAAGCCCTTGGTGAGTAGCTATGCCGTTCATGGGGCACCCTGAGTGAGGAGAAGGGGAAGAGCCGAGAGGCTTGAAGTTTGCTTCATTACATAACTAAACACCATGTTTAGAGGAGAAAGGAAAAAAAAAAAACCTCCCTGCTATATCTTTTATTTTGTGTGTGTGTGTGTGTGTGTAGCACTGGATAAACTGCCGTGACAGCACCTAACCTCTCACTCGAAAAGTTGCATCTCTACTCACAAAAACCGTGCTACGCCTACTGAGCATACGCGCCTTTTTCAAGCGCAAGTTTCGAGCCGAACAGTAGACGCTCGTAAGGAATTCTATTGCAGCGTGAACCGGGAACACGAACTCACGACGATACAGATACACACGCGCAGATTGTGTCTTCCGTCCGCGTTCCTGCTTGCGATACTAGAATACCTTACAGTACCATTCATACCCACAAACCCACGTGGCAACTCCGCCTACGCTCTAACGGTCGGTAAACTAGTGTCTCCGCCAATCTCCCGGGCTTCGCACTTCTCGGCCATGCCATAACCCTTGCATCCGGGTTACTCGCGCTAGCACGTCGTGCAACAGGCTAAATCGATAAGGAAAAGGAAGAGGGCCGAATTAAATGGTCTCGGAGACGAGAGTCGGGGCAACTCTCGGCGACGCGGGAGAACGCAATAGCGGAGTACCGTTCTTGATCGCAAGAAAAAAAAAAACGCGGCAGATCGCGGAGTTCTACAGATAGAAGAGGCGAAGCACGGCGAATACTCCGTGCAGGCACGCCGGAAACTAATCCAAGCGATCCGCGCAAGGTGCGGAAGAGAGGATCCTCGCACGCTGCGCTTGTTTTCTTCGTCGACGAGCCTGTATAGCACCTCCTGGTTGTCAGGTGCCTCTTCCCCGCCGACTCCCCCTTTTTCTCAAACCAAAGTCGGCGTACGCGCATATAGAGGTGCGAGGCAGGCGTGGCGCCGAGGTAACTGCGGGATCGGGCGATGAGTCGATGAGTGTTGGTGGCCAAAAGGAAGAACAGGGTGGAGCGGAAGAGACGGAGAGAGCGAAAAGAGTGAGTCGCAATTCGCACGTTCGCCGCGAGAGAAAGCCATCTTCTCCGCTTCGCGCCACCGTTTGTATCTGTATTATTCGCGATCGCGCGAACCCGCCGAGTCTCGTTAAAGGGGCTTCGCGCCGAGCTTTTGCGTCGTGGTTGCCCTGCGTATGTGGTTGTCCCTGTCGTGTTTCTCGCTCTCCTAAGTTTTTTTTTTTTTTTGGTGCAGTTGCACTTGAAGAATAGCGGCTGCATAATGGGACGCCGCGGAGTCGTTGCGTTCTGCGTACACCGTAATTTTCGCGACACTTCTGAGAAAACGGCTTCGTGTCTCTGTCTTCGCTCCAGAGAAATCAAAGAATGCTTTCTGCAAGACGTATGAGGTTGTATGTATGTCATGATAACTGTGTTGCGAGATAACTAAAGCATTCGTTTCTCCCGTTGACTGTTCCTGTGCTTAATTGGTTTACTGATTGGTTAGCATTATAGCCTCGTAGCACCCTAAGATTGGTTTGAAGCATGCGCAGCGTGGCTGGCGCTTCGTTCGTGCTACGAAAGGGGATTTTCCTGAGGGAGATAAGAAAAAGAATAACAAAAACAGAAAAGATCATAAAAAAGAAAAGAAAGGAACGTCCGAATCTATGTCAACAAAGCTTTCGTGAGTGGTTAATTGAACACTAATAAACTAAATGGGATGCGTACAGTTGTCTATATTGTCACCGTATGCAACGTTTACTGTGATGCGATATCTAGGTTTGCGCACCGCACAGGTGACAACTTTAATGCCACGCAATGTTGACGTCGATCGACTACGCCGTTTGCAAGTTATGCCGAAATGCTCACACCAGTTGGTGCGAATGCAGGGTGCGAGACTTTGATGGAGTGATGTCCCGAGCACGAAGGCGACGTTTGGCATATGTCGAGGGAGACGTGGTCAATGAGTGGTGTACACGCAGAGCCACGTGCGACTCGACAGGCGCTAACTGGCTATTATTGGCTATTGTTCACCCGTTTCATTCCAGCGTCTGCAGCCAAATGGAAACCGACACACGCACGCGCTGTCGAGGGAAATTGTCTGGAAGAGCTTCTTGCCGTTGGCACGAGAGAATTGCGCGTGCGGTTGTGGTCAAATATTTGTAGAATTCCTTGCAAAGTATTCTGAGTCGGCCAATGATTGACCGATATTTTTAAATCAAGCAACACTGGAAACATGACAGGCAATATATATATATATATATATATATATATATATATATATATATATATTCTGATGAAGGCCGGACCCCGGCCGAAACGTCAATAAACCGCTTCATACGCGCGTCTACTTCACTGTGAATATTTACCCGGATCCAGAATCGCTTTTTTCTGGTATATATATATATATATATATATATGTGGCCTGCAGACAAAGCAGGCCACATAGAAAGAAAAATGTTTTGACCAAATAGTTGGAGCATCGGACACTTGTGCAGGAAGACCAAGGTTTGATCCGAACTTGGCAAGGCGCGTATTTATTTTCATTTTCGTTGTGTGCGTGATTCGGTTAGACAGTGGTACAGCAGCAGCACCCGTGGTTTGTTAGGTCCAGAATGGTTTGCTAGAAAGCTTCGCTTTAAAAATAACAACTTCGTAATAGGTTTCCAATTCTTCGAAAACAGCAAACGCGCGTACGCGCAGGACGAAAAATTCGTTTCTTTTTTTTTTTCTTTAGAACGGCCATACCGTTGAATCACGGCTGAGCGCGACGTCCCACAAGCGTTGCTCAGCAAAGTCTAATACCGACTCACAGACGCAGTCGCTTCGCGTTAAAGCACGCTTCCGATGTCTCGAGAACTTGGGCGAAAAATGTAATCTCGTGGCAACAAATGGCCGAGAATCCGTCCCTATTCGGTTCGGGGCGAACGCGATTCGCGTTCGAAGGCTTGGTGCAGGTATAACGCGATGTTCTTACCCACCCCCACCCCTCCCCCTTTTTATTTTCCTTTTTGTTTCTTTGGGTATAGAAAGTGTGTCGCGTACACTGCTTTCGCGGTGGCAATAACAAGCGAAGTAAGGAGACCAAAAAAAAAATTGTAACCGCCTACCCTAACGGCCAAGCCTAAGGCTGTGAGGAAATCACGAAGTGCTGAAAGGAGGCAAAAGGGGGAAAAAAGGAAGAACAGAGGAAAAAAAAAGAACAGCGTGGCAGCTCGTTGTTTCTGAGTTCGGTCGTCTTTACGGTCCCGTTGGGCTGAGCTTGTTCCCAGGAGCGCGCGTATCTTTGTTTGTTCGGAGACACTTTGTTAGCGCGGTCGCAGGGTGAACATGTGTCCAGCGGTGTTCCCGGCTTCGCCGGGCCTGTTTTCCTTCGTTTAATTGTCTTTCCTTTTACTCCCCCTTGTACGGTTGGTGGGGATTGAACCTTCTCCGGAACGCAGTGACTCGAATGAAAGCCGTTTAAAGGAGGATTCCTGGTGAGTCCGGGCTCTTGTTCTTCTACTTCATTGTTTTTTTTTTCTGATCTAACCACGCTCTTTTTTCATTGTTTCACTTGAATCTTGAAGCGTCATGGTCCTGACAAATGTTTTGCTTGAAGTTTTTGGTGAGGACCTGCGGTTGTTAAGATTGCAGTAATGTGTCTCGGCATTTGAGCAAGGTAATGATCCCGGAGGTGCAGGTTGGACGCGGGAGGCGTATGCGAATTGCACCTGCTTCCGCCACGTGCGAACAATGGGTTTAGATGATGAGAATAATGCATGAGAGTTTATGGCGCAAGGGCCAGCGACAGCCAAACGAGCGCCATTGTCAGTAATTCGAACGCTCTGCCCAACGGCTTTCAATGAAAGCGTTTATATATACTTCAAAATGGGACGTCAAACATCGGTAATACAATCAAATAGCCACCTCCAGGACTGCTTTAGAAAATTAAGAATATGCGAATTTGATACAAAATGGTAAATTTTGCTGATCATGCTTTATTGCAGGGGTGCACATCAGAATTTATGTTGAAATCCCTAGTTGATGTACTTATTAACGGTCAACAAAACTTTACTAAGTAACCTTATTGAGAATGATTCTAGCGGGGTACGGTTGTTTTTACAAAATTGAGGTCAGCCAATACTCCAACATAATTTTTGATATAGAATTTTTGTGCCTCTATAGACAGTTTCGATAATTAAGGATCCAACTTGGGCGTGAAATACATTGCTGTTTGAGGTAACATATTTCCGCATAGCATTTTTGTGTAGTGTGCAAACATGCGCGTGTACCGAATAAAAACGAATTTAAAAAAAAGAAACGCGGTATTCATGAGCTTGTTTTCCATCTAACTGCCCGAAATTCTGTGAAAACGTCTCCACCGTGCAAATATTGGACTCACGTCACAACGACTTCGTAGTCTGCAGCTGCCTGATTCTGATTGTGTGCATTGTGTTGATTCCCCGTCCGTCGTCTGTTACATGATAGTGGCCAGGAGACGCGAAGCTCAGCGAAGGAAAACGCACCGACGCGATGTCCCCGGTAATTGTACTCCTCAATGTCGTTTACGCTAAGCGGATTTCAGACAGAGTTTTGTTGGTTGTTCTTAACGTTTAAGGCCAGCTGGCAGTAACGTACATAGAATTGACGGACTAAACTGCGGAACTAATATCAACTTCTTTCATTCAGTCTATAGCTAATCGGTAGTACGGCGATGGCTGCCTTTATCTCCCCCTCCATTGTTTTTAAATATAAGTGATAAAAATTAATTACGGAATTATGGAACTCACATGACAATGCCATATAAAACACACTGAAAGCGTAAAGTCAGGATACATGAACTAAAGGTCGAGCACAAAAGAAAACAGTCAGGTCACAAAATGTCGCACGGAGTCAGGCCCCAGAGAAGCATAAAATCAGTTGAAATGCGGGAAACGCATACAGTAAGCTTACATCAGGTGATAGAGACTGTGCTCAATAATTACCGAGGATATTGATCTCTCCCAAAAGCTTCCGGGCGGGCACTTGCGGCCGCATTCGAAATGTATCCGTTGGCTTTTGACTTATGATTACATGCGCTGTCTTATTGTCATTATTGTCAGACGTCCTTAACTATCTGGTTGCTCTTCCTGTGGTCATGGTAGCATGCTATGCTACTCTCAATACTGCTTGTTTGTTTGATGAGGATCCTAGGGTGGCGAGGAAACGCAGGGAGGTGCGCAGAGGCTTGGCGAGGATCGCACTGTAATTTATGGGAGCAAACGCTACGCGAACACTCTCGAAAGATTAATCGATGGCGAACGTATGTTTGCGGCCGTCGGAATCATCATTCGCAACAATAAAGTTGCGTAATACCTTACCGTTGTACATTAAAGACTACAGCTTCGTTAACGTCACTGAACAGCTATAGAGTTCTTTCATTTATGCTTTCTTGTATTGCTGCATTGGCCTGCTCGTCCTCCGACTGATTTAAACCACTAAGTCATCCTTAATGAATAAGGCTTAATCATCGTCGTCTTTCCTCCGTTTATGTTCCTTGCGTTGCGATCTCTCGTAACTTTGGCCTCTTTAATGTTGCATCGCATCTTGCATTGTTCTATATTTTATGTAACTTTCCCAGAAAATCCGGCATACTCATTGGCCACTGGACCATGGTTCAATTTTCTCTTGTTTTAGGCATAACACGGATAGGATCAATAATTGATAGTCATCCTTGTGATAATTATTAACAAGATGGCGAGGCTACGGGACATCTGCACTTTCTAATGCTGTTCAAGCGGCTTTGTACCTAGTTGTCACAGTCGCCTCATTGCATGTTAACCTCCTGTTCTAGTCGCTCCATCTTATTATCTTCCACCATGAACTGTGGTTATATCACTCTAGTTTTTTTTTTCTCTCTTTTATTCTATGTAAAGAACCACGGATGGCGGAAACGCAACGGGGGGCATTTTGTGATATTTTTTACAGCGAGCAGCTGGACGCTGTCCGGCCATGACACCGGTCAGCCTGTCCAGCCGACGATGTCCAGCCATGTTCTTCCTACAACTGGCGTAGGAAGTTCTAGCCGCTGAACTGTCAGCCCAATATACGGAAGCACAACTCTAATATTTAGGGCTTGTGTTTTGCGGTCATTCCTATTGCTGATATGCCAGTCAAAGGGCATAATCAACGTTGCTGCAAAGACACATGAAAGATTCCAAATTTACTTCAGCATTCCACAACACATTAAAATTATGTGCAGGGAAAGCAGATAAAATAAGAGCCCTGCCTGGTTGGTATATCGCGGTCCGCAGTTTTATCCGCGATAGAATACTTCCACGTATTTCTGTGACAGCAATCAAAATGGGGCTTTTGAGTTTGTTCTTACGTAAGCCAGCTTCGTAAGCTGAACAGATGCTCCGAAAGAACATCGCGAGCGCCATTTCACGGAATGGGGTGAACAGCTCGCTACAGCAGGCTTCCCGGGTCATTCGACTTCACGTACGCCCAAAACGAAGCTGATGGCGCCGAGGAGGAATACAGTGACATCTATGAACGGAAACGGGACGACAGAAATGAAACCGTAGACGTGACATTACCGGCGGCTGCTCCTTCAAATTTGAGAGCGTAGAACGTAACCGCGGTTCGTGCCACAGAGGAGCGCTCAGGAAATAAGGAAGAGTGTTCCGGAAATAAAAAGAGATCTCTGTCGAGGCGGTATTCCTAACCTAAGTGAAATAAAATTTAAAGAAAAAAAAAAGACCCAAGGAAAAGGGGATGAACGAGAAGTAACACTATACGGCTGGTCATGAGAGGAGGAAGATTGCGAAAAAAAAAGCCGAAATGAAATGGGGAGAGTTGGGGGGAGCAGGGGGGTCGGGGAGGGATGGTAGTTAATAGGAAGAATAAAAAAGGTGTAATAGAAAGGTGTCATTTGGCGCACAAACGAAAAAGAAGGTAGTGCGAAATGCAAGACGCGGAGAAGGAGACGTCATAAAGAAGGAAAGATAATAAGGAGCCAGAAAGGAGTGGGAAGACGACGTAGACGACGTAAGGGAAAAGGAAAAGGAGGAGGTGCGGATGACAAGACTTTGGGGAAGCGATAGGGGGGGAAAGGTGCTAGTACCGACGAACCATCGAAATAAAGCAAGAAGCGCAAGGAAAGGAAGAGGATAAAAAGAGAGAACTCGGCGGGGTCGCCGGGACGGCGGGAGTGCAATAAAAATCAGTACTAGAAAAAAAAGAAGACCCCCCCCCCCCTTTCCAGAATGGTGCGCAAACCCTCAGCGAGAACACGCCGAGAAAGAAAAAGGGGATAAAAAAATAGGCAAGAAATGTGAAAGGAGGGAAGAACAAAGACGGAGGGGAAGAGAAGGCGGGGGCGAGGGCACCTGTTTGCACGTCGCGATCAATAGAACCTCTTGTTGCGCGGAGACGAAGCGAGCCAGGACGGCGGGACCTCGGGAGAGGTTGCTGCGGAGGGCGAGGAGCCGGCGGAATAGGGAAAGGGGGGCTAGCTGCGTAGGGAGATGAAGTAGGGAGATGAGGAAAGTAACGACGACGCGGGAGGTACGAAACGAAGGCTCGCTCGCTCGCACGCGCGTCTTCCCGACAGCGGAGAAGGGACGCCTCGCCGTACTTCCCAGGCTGTAGCTCTGGGGGATTCCGTTTCCTTATTTTTTTCTCCCTTTTTTACGCGCCTCCCCTCTTCTACATTTCGTCCCTATCTATCCGGCTGGTATATCCCCGTATGTATAAATAGATACGGACATGGACAGTAATGCGTTCTTTCTCTTTCCGCCTGCTGCTTCGCTTGATTTTGTGCCAGTCGTCCAGCAGCGTGTGTTTCTTCTTAGGCGGAGAGATGAGAGGGGTGCCGTCGTGTAGAGTTTTTCTTGCCTTTGTCTCGGCTGCCCATGTGCTCGAGGAGCGAGCGAACCAGGGGAGCCGCCGAGGCCGCGAGAAACACCAAGTGCGTAGGGAAAGACAGCTGGCTGGGAATCGCGTTTTTTCGTACGGCTTTGTCCTCGGGCTTTGTCCATGCTGTTGGTGTCGGCAGGCGCGCGGTGGATCACCCCCCCCCCCCCCCCCCCGCCGCCCCTTCTCCTCGGGACGACGGAGGAATAATAAGAAAAATGAGAGACGCCCGAACCACGACTCAGGCGCGAGAGCCACGTAGTATACGAGCTAGCTCCACTCTCCCGCTGTCGAGCGCGTGTTGTGCGATTTATTATTCGCCCTCACGCACTAGTTGTTTTATTGTTTTTTTTTTCTCGGTCTCCACCCCGTGGCCGGCTTTCTAGGCTGCTAAGAAAACAACGCCGAAAAAGAAAGAGAAAACATTCGGTGGCTTACTGCACTCTTCTTGGTTCCTGAGTGCCTTTGCTTACGCCGATCTGCGTTCGACCGGCAGCGATTGTTTTCCCGGGGTGTGGTCTTACGGGTCACGTGCTTTCTTATTTCTTTAAATCGTTGTATTGTGTTTGATTTCGTCGCAAGTGCAGCCTGAACTGGCACTGCGACGGATGTCCGTGTTGAGTGCCTCACGTTTTCTGAATAAGTTCTTGCGTAACCTCTTTGGCGAGACTTCACGGCAGCGGCTTCGTCCTGGCTCGCCTGCGCTCGGTCAAGTGCTTAGCGAGTGCAGCAACCAAGCTAAGTTTAATTACGAGGAGCACTCTTTTCGAACCATAGCTGAAACATACTGCACTGCAGAGCGGAAACCCTTTGAACTTTTTTTGCCATTTACACAGGGGTGCCAACTGTTTTTCTGGAAAAATTTCGATAACCGACAAGGTATCGACAAGTGAAGTGATGAAGCCATTGAACAGAATAAAACTGAGCTGTTGAAATGTGTTTTCTTTTCCCTTAGACTGTTAGCTAGTTCTTCAACAATTATTTTCATGAACGCGTGCGAGACGTGCTTCTGCTTTAGATAATAATCTTGGTAGGTCTTGCATCTTGGATTCAAGTTCAGCTTCACTTCAAGGTCTGCGATCATAAGTTGTCTGTATTGTTCCGCTGTTTTTCGGCATACTTTTCGTCAGGGATAAGATAAACTCTGCAAAAATGTTAGGACATCATGAACTCTAACCTTGTTCAAGCTGTAGATGCAGCAGTCCTGTGCTTCGAAGGCATAACCAGAACTAAGTAGCTGATCGAATTTGAGACAAACGCCTGTCGTGACAAGGCGAGGCCAGGAAGGGGGATTTCTATGAAACCGAGAAAAGTTTAGCGCAGTTATGAAGGAATGTGTATTAACCTCCCTATGTCAGACATGGCCTATGGCAGATGAAATGATGTGAGACGTCGAAATAACACGAAATATTTGGCTCGGATTTTGTAACGTGACAGTAAAGTGCGCAAGACGAGGTCGATATCGGACCTACGACCTCGTGCTCGGAAGCTAAACGCCACTGAATGAGGGTGCCACTGTCGCGCAGTACTCGTGACTTGTAACCGTAATTTAAACGCAGCCATGTGACGTCATGTCGAAAGCATTTTTTCGACGCTGCGTTTCGACAGCCTACTGCAATCAAGAACAATAATATCGCACATTGTGCAACTATGCACATTTAATTTCATTTAAACTAATATTTTACGAAACAGTACATTATGGACAGAGCCGTGGTGGAACCTCTGTTTCTGAAGTCCAAGACAAGGAGCAACTTAGGGCAGTTTTGAATGTTTAACAATCACATGCAATAAATTGCAAGTTAAAGTTGTCACATGCGTTTGGGCTTGGCTAGCTGTAAAGTGACTGGAGGTTGTGAATGTAGTCGGAACTCAGTAAACTCAGAATTGAGCGCTCGATAAATACAGCCCACACTCTCTCCCTTTTAATGCGTGACGTCGTCATCCCGTAGTTTAAACAATTTTCCGGGGGTAGCATCATTTCCGCAATTTAAAAGTGGGCAACTACTACCGCACAGATACTGCAAGCGGGCGACAATATACTTCGAGCTATGGCGCAACCGTCAGCTCATGCCACCGCACTGCCACCATCCAAAAATAACTCTGCCTAGCTGCTACCTGCTGCATAACCTCATCTAAGAAGAATACTGGTCATTGCAGTATAAAAGCGGAAAGGCACCTCCGCGTAGAGCGTTCCTATTTTCAAGCGAAGCTTGTATTGCGTTACAGATTTCGGTGGCGGCGTAGTCACGCAAGAAGTCACGTGTGACGCATATCCATTGGATATGCGGGTATGAGCCAGGGACAAGAAATAAAGAAAGAAGGAAAGAAAAAAAAAGAAAGAAAGAAGGAAAGAAAGAAAGAGCAGGTGCGCGGGAAGCTGCGTCGGATGACGTGACGCACGCGACTAATCAGGGTCGTTTCGTGTGTCGCGGGGAGGTAAAGGGAAGGAAAGGGGGTTGGCACGCGCTCCTAAGGGCTTCCCTCGCCTCAGATCAGTTTAGGCGTCCGGATGGGAAGGCCACGCGTGGTGCGTTCCGCCGAGGAGCAGGCTGCGTTTGAGCAACGGCGCTGCGAACTCACTCTTGAAAGGGCGCGTCGTCGACGTGCCGATTCTACCCCAGGCCAAACTTCAGCGAAGAGCCGCCGACCCTGAGTTTAGGGCAAACGAAGCGGAACTCCTGCGACAGCGTCGTCTTGCCACAAGCTTCGCTTACCCTCATTTCCTGGACAGGGGAAGGGCTCTGAAATTTTTATGCTGACAGAGCTCCATTTTGAACTCTCGACAAGCTTTCGTATCTCAAGGGTTCTTTTCATCCCTTAAATCCCTACCCCCCGTCTAGGGTAGGAAACCGGACATGCACCTGATTGATCTCCCTACCTTTCATCTTCCTTCTTCCTTTGGAGTCACCAGTGGCGTATGCTTAACATGCTACACAGACATTATTAAGCAAGGGCGCGAATATTACACAGAGTCATGCACCAAACACGAATATTCGTACTGGCACATGAAGCGCCTAGTAAACAACGACCACTTCTCGATAATATCGTACATTTTTGTTCACCTTAGGCATCAATAACATTTCGTAACACGCACTTCACATTCCTGCTTACCGTAATTTTCTAGCCGTCCTTGCAAATGCTGAAGAATTGCGCGCGAGTCGCCTGTTCTTTGGTCAACATGCATGATCTACTATACCTTGATGCATGCAACGGCTGGAAATCCACAATTACAGGAGACACGCCATTATGACCTGGCACAGCGTGACGCAAACGTGTTCGCGGCACATGTACCAGGGGGGTGCTAAACACGATTATGCACAACGCCGAAGAGCGTTTTGCGCACATCAGATTCTCCACATGACTCCCCGGATGATTCCCTGTCCCGTGGGGAACATGGTTTATTTGTGAACAGAGGTTATTATTGGTGAACATACCGACCGACCAACCAACCGATTCATTCATTCATTCATTCATTCATTCATTCATTCATTCATTCATTCATTCATTCACTCACTCATGTGTTCAACTATTGGTGACACCAACCTCATTACTCGGCCTAATGTCTCGAAACAACACTGGTGCCATTAAATATGGCTCGGCGGGGGTCCCCGGAGTAATTTTGTCTACCTGGCACTCTTTGACATGCACCTAATTTGTATAGACGAGCGTTTTTTTTGCAGTCTACCAGGTATTGAAGCTATCTGGGAGGCGTTGTAAATACAGATGGGACAGTAGAGACATCAATAGGAATTTCTTCAAGCCTTCATTCTCAAATACTGCACCGTACTACCTACGTTAAGGAATGAGGATCCCACAAGAGAATATGGCAACTATGTACTCCTTCCCCGCCTTCTTTTCCCAAGTTTTCCCCTTTTCTCAGAGGCGTCAATACTGTGCAGCCTCAATTCACGCACACCTTTCTCTCTCTTCCACGCTACACCCTCCACATTTTACCCCTCCCCCGCGCCGACGGAGCACGTACAGGGTCGTGGCTAAGCTTGGTTCGAGGGTTTCGTGCCGTTCCTTTAACCCCGTTCTTTCCTCATTTGCGTTTCTTTTAATAAATTTCTTCTCTGTCGGTCAAGTGTTCTCTCTGGCCCGACTCTTCGCGTCCAAGAATGACGGTCGGGTTCGGGGGCGCTGCGGCTGGCGGCGATGGCTCGAAATTGAATCTCCTCCGCGAGCGCGAGCAAAGGAGCGGCCGACGAGGCCACCGCGCCGGGAGTTAATCAAACAAAGGACACAGGCGCGCTCGCGGCTGCGGATCGAGTGATAATAAATGCTCGACAAAGGACTTGCCGGGAAGAACCAGAGCTCTGCCCCCCCCCCCCCTCCACTCCTCTTCCCGAGGAGGGATTGGGGAGTGGGGGCCCCCTTCCCCCTCCCCTTCCTGTGGAGGGATTGGGGAGTGGGGTCGAAGAAAGTGGCCGGAGTGCACGATGGGGAGAATAGGGAGAATGACGAAATTCCCCCGTCCCCTTCCCCCCGGCCAACAGGAGCCGGGGCAGGCCGGAGGTGGCTCATATTTTAACTCTTCCAAGACGGGAAGCTCGCGGCGGGCAGTTCTGGCGCACGCGAACCGCCGTCAGTCCGTTGGCGCGTGGCAGTAATGACCCTTTGCCGCTGTCTTTCTCGTTTTCCTCCCTTTTTTTCTATCTCTCTTGTGTTCGTTTTCCGAGGGAGAGACTAGCCTTCTACGTTATTCCTCTCTTTCCTTTTTTTCCCACTCACATTCCTTCGCTGTTTTTTTTTCTTTCTTGGCGATGTGTCACAAGCGCTATTTCCCTTCGTTCCGTACGTGCTAACCTTTCTCCCCTTCTTTCCACTTCTTCCCGAGCGCCGACTTAATGAGGATGTATGCGCGCTTATGTACGTGCGACGAATAAAAATAAAGAGGCATTCCTGTCATGTTCGCGCTAAATACGGCCGCCACGCTCGCCGAAGCTGAGTGCTGCATTTGGGAAGGGCACTGAAGAAAGCATTACGCCGAAGCTTTTTTTTCTCCGTGAGAGAGTTGGGGGAAGAGAGAGAGAGGCGGTGGAGGGTCCTCCACTGGAGCTCATAATCACGTCGGGACGTCGCATTTGCCACTTTGCCGTGCCGTGTAATTGACTGACTGCAAAATCGAAAACCGTTAAAGGACCAGGAGCTACTCTTTTCTTCGTCGCCGATGTCATGCAGCTTACTCAGCGAAAGCGTCATGATGTAATGTTAGAGAAGTGAAAGTTCATTGTTCACTATTGCATTTGTGCTCGCAAGAGGGGAGCCACAGTGGAGGAGTGAGAGGGGGCGACAGTTGCGCATCACTTGTGCGTAAAGAGCGCCAAACGTTGCGGAAGTTGCCATATTCCAAAACTTCGCTATAGCGCAGTGGGTCGCGCGGCCAGCTACCAACAGCACATTGCAGCAGGCGCGTCAGCTCGTATCCCTTTGGCGACAGGCAAAGCTTCATCCTTCTTTGCTGTACGGCGAGGTGATAACAGCGGTCTGCATTACGGAGCGCACGAGGGTAGCCGACATTCTAGTTAAGATTGCGAGAAAGAAATGCACTTGGGCAGGCCAGGTAATGCGTACGGCAGATAGCGGATAGTCTATTAGAATTACACAATGGGTGCCGAAGGGAGTGAAGTGCACATGAAGGCTGCAGAAATCTGGTTGGAGTGGTGGAATTAGGAAATTGGCAGGCATAGATTGCAGCTAGGTGCTACAAGGCAAGGATAACTGGGGATCACTGGGAGAAAGTTTCGTCATGCGTTGGACGTGCTGCTGCTGATGACGGTGATGACATTGGTGGAAACGTTGTGGGTGAGGAGGTGTCCTAACGACGTCGGGCATCGACTTCGGCATAACAGAAAGGGACGGCGTAGCAAACCCAGTTTCAAGCCCTTCCGTCAGACTTAAAATGATAACGACCTACAGCCCAGCGAGACCCAGCTATGTGATACTCTTGAAGTACTATCTGGTTTCGTGCCTTTCTGTATGTGACTCAAGAAAGCTGATTTCGCAGCTCTGATAGAGAAACGCACACTAACGCAACGCAAGTTTAGCGTTACATGCCTTCTCTACTCTATCTTGGTCGCTTTTTGTAGTTAGTTTTTAATTAAAAGTTAGTGGGAATAGATGACGACTACTTGAAGTGATTGGTTCCTTGTGCGGAAAGGGTGTGTTCGACTGCCACCGGCAGCAAGTTGCTTTTATTGCGATAACAATTATATGGACACTTCAATCGGATTTCTGCCATCGGCGTCTCCATCGCCGTCGCCGTGAGGTTCCGTATAGATAAAATCTTCGCCGCGCGCCGTATGCCCGAGCGGAAGCGTGCGGGGACGCGCGCTATCACGGAGAGCGAACGCACTCAATCTCCCACGCGCAAGCAAGGAAGCAGGAAGCCAGCGCCGGAGGGAGAGGGGGGGGGCGCCCTTCTACTCTGCCAACAACTGCGCTCGCCGCTCGCCCGCACCATCTCTTATCTCCACACGGCTCTGACCTTTATGCACTGTGCATTCGCCGCTCAGTTTCTGTTGAAGCGATAGACCGCACGTACCTTCGCCCGCTGCAGCGTATGGGCTTGCTGCCAGCGTTTTGACAGTCGTCTGCAGTCATTCAGTGTGATCTATTCATGTTTGTTTGTGCGCGCTCACACCACGCTTGTTCATTCAGTTAGTAATAGTCGGGCCACATTTTCCAACGCACGCTACACATGTAATGCTGCCCGGATCGGCAGTGCAGCACTACAGGTGTGTCCCTTCGCACGCGCGCTGCCCACGGGAAGCACTTCTCATCAACACCACCGTTTCACACGCGCCTTCTCGTGGTCATCGAGTCTCTCTTCATGTCGGTCTACTTACGCCGCAGCACACCTGCTTACTTAATCAGATCATGTTTACTACAATTCATATTGCTCCCAAAGCCGCTCACCTTACTTCGTATGACATTGCTCTGTTGCTATCGCATTCATTGCTTCGCCCCTAGGGCGAAACTGTGACATTTTTTTCGTCCACCTTTCATTTCCACAGTCCAATTAAAAGCAAACAAATAATTGCCTTATGCTTTCCGGGCTTCATTACATTATGGCTGCTAGATGGTTGTGAGTAACAAAAATCGGGCCCCTCGTTTCGCCGTCGTCTCGTCTAGTTTCTTAGTACTACTACCAACCTCTGACAGTCTATCGCTCGAAGCCATAGACAATTGTTATTTTATATTTGTATTAGTCTGTACTTTTTATTACCGTCTTCCCCAGATTTAATTTCTTTTTGGAGCCGACCAAAGAAGATTCACTCCCCTTTAGCGGAAAATAGCTGGAAGACTGACCGCTCGTGGCGCAATATGTTTTGAGATCGCTTTCTTGACCGACACCCACGCAGAGAGCTGCTGGAATTTTTTGAAGGCAAATTTATTATGTTAACAATCCTGGCGACCTTGTTCGCGTGTGCGTGTTCACTTACGTATCGTTTTCTCCCTTTCTCTGCCTCATTTACCCTTTACGGTCTTTTGAAGGTCATCTTGACTAACCAGGTGCAACCTCGTTAATTCTTCCGTCGTTCATCAGCATCTCATTCTCAGTCTCTAATCTCACGGCTCCCATAGTTAACACGTCGACTACTCGAGACCTCCCTTTCGCACCAAATGTTTCAGCTTGGCTCATTAACTTCTCTACCTTATTCTCTCCACAATTTTATTGACTTCGACGCCTGTTCTGCATCACGTATTTGTGTTTTGCTTGCCTGTAAATGTTTTTTTTTTTTGCCCAACGGTGACGCGGGCCCAGTGATTGTTTTCCTTTCCTATAAGCCAGCTACAAAAAAAAAATCCTTTGTGTCGCAATCAACCCCACGAGGCGGGGCGTTTGCTGAAAGGTCATCGAATATCATCAGGGGCTCACGCTCCGCGTCTCCGTCCCTGGAGTCTTGGCTACATGCGCGAGCTTGCTTACATGGAAAGTATCAGGTCAAATAATTCGGCGACAGCGCTCTTTTCGGGCCAAGTTCTAAGGACTTTTGCCATCGACTGGTCGGCATAACGAAAAATGCGCCACTCAATTTTCGAAGACAACTAACATTCGTGTAGCCGCGAGGCGACGCCTGGCCTCGTAGACACGTGACGTGACAAGACATTTTGAGACTATCACAAGTGTTTATTTACCATTGAGTGGTGTTAGGAATACATGGTACCGGTTCAGACACGTTGTGGAGGAAACATGTTATTTAACAAACCCAAGTTCGAGAACTACCTCCCAGAATTATACTTTCAATCCCGAAAATTGCGTATTTACGCATTGTCAACCGACGCGCAGGGTCTCAGTTATCAAAATTGACGTCTTGGAATTTAACAAAACGAAACTGCAGAGTTGATTAAGAGGAATGCCGTAGTGGAGAACCCTGACCTAATTTTGAATACCTTGGGTTCTTTAATGCGCACCCAAAAGCACGGTACACTAGGGGATTTTTTTTTTTTTTTTGCAGTCCAGCCTCGTCGGAATGTGGCCGTCACAGCCGGCATACGAGCCCATGACCTCATGTTCATGCAACGAAATGCCGTAGCTACAGGTCACTGCGTTATGTGGGTCGCCGTTCTTACGGTGTAACAGATTTTAGCATATTCCTGCTTGGTTCTCGACACAATGCCGACACAGAAAAAACAGCTACGGGGTAACAAAACGCGGGTAGGCGATGTTCTCATGGAATCTGAGAGGAAGAAATGAAGTTGGGCAGGTACGCGAACGCGTAGAATACTTGCGTGAAATCCGCAGGCTGATGCGTAATCGTGAATGACTGCACCGTATTCGTCTGGTCATTGCTGACGCAAAATGCCGTCCATGCTTAAAATTGAGTTGATATAATCGACGCAGTGTTCCTGCGTGCAACGTACGGTAGGACATCGCTGACTTAATCGCATTTTCCATCCATTTCACGCTACGAACGAGCGCGCTAATGTCTATACACTGAATGTATTTCAGGCACCATCGCCTTGAGCGTACTTGTACATTGTAACTCGTACCAACCTTGGACTTTGTGCAACGTAGGTACAGCCGAGTGAGGCACGAACTACCTTGTACCTCGAGCGTACTTGTACGAGCTTGTACATTGAAACTGTACTTCAGAGTTCACGGCTTCAGTGGTGCTTGTGCATACCGCGTGACGAAGAGGCTTTTAATTTTATTGCGATAGCAATTATATTGACACTCCAAGTACATTTTGCCGTCGCCGTCGCCGTGAGGTTCCGTATAAAGCCCAGCGAGTGAAAGCGTGCGAGGGTGAGCCGGCAACCGCAGCTTAATCTCGCACACACGAGAGAGGCGCACGGTCTTCGTTCGCGCGCGCGAGGCACGGGGAGGAGGCGACTGAGACGGTGCGAGAGAGGGGGGGGGGGGTTGCGTTCTGCTGTTGCGGCTGCTGCGCACGGAGCTGCCGCTCGGGCGCCGACCTTGAAAGCGATCTGCGATGAGTACAAAGTGCATGCGCCGAGAGCCGGCAGCTTCGTATGCGCTGCGCTTGCGACGTTTAGTTCGCGCTGAAGTGATAGCCAGCGGGAAGGTCAATTTGCTCGCTACCGCTCGCGCGCTTTCTCACTCCAGCGTTTTGACGAGTTTCCGCGGTCGTCGAGTGGGATGTGTTCATGTTTACCTGCGCGCGCGGGACACCGTGCTTGTTTATTTAGTTAGTAAGCTAATATTTACAACTTTGTACGGCCGATAAAACTACTACCCTTACTTCGTATAGCTGTCTACTAATTTGTTATCGCAATCGATGCTTCGCCTTTCGGGCGAAACTGCGACTTTTTTCTGAGACGCACTGGTGTGAACGAGAAACTGTAGTTCGGTACGCTGTGCGCCCGTGACGCTCAATGTGCGTGTCGTTTCATTTCTCGTCGTTCTCGCCTTGATTAAGATGTGATGCTTGTATGCGGGCACTCTCGGTACACCAGCTGGATTAGAAAGAGTGCGTATTGAAGGAGAGTGCACTTGATGAAGGCAGACCAACAAAGCGGAGGAGAAATATTGAAGTGTAAAGCGGGTTCAGTTGACACGCCACAATGGTATTTCTAGACGTTTGCGAGTGGCCGTTGTCCGACGGCAGACCTTGCATCTTGGCGATGGGTGCGCAGAAAACGGGTTTTAGTTTCGCGAGGTGGGGTCAGGTTGAGATATCAGCGCGCCGCAATTATTTAGCACAGGATAGATCAGCGGGCGCGAACTCATGCGAAGCGTTAGGCCTCAAGCTTAGTATGCACAATTCCATGCAACGTTGTATCGTGCATCGTGTATTTGCAACGTACATCCTAAATTTCACGCGCGGTCGTTACTGTGAGATCGTAAAGAAGAGGAGAAATCGGCAAGGCTTTATATACGCTCACAAAGACAGATGGTGTAGCTGAACGTTAACGGAAGAAGAACCGTGCGAGTTGCATGGGGCACGTGCTAGGCAATATTGAGATCCCCCAAATCACAAGGAAGAATAACTACAGAGTTAGCGCGTTGAGCATAACTTTATCGGGTTTACGCAGAATTCGCGCAGGAGACATTGGCTTAGGTAAGATGCATACGACAGTGGAACTCATCCTGCACATGCAAGGTTTTTTTGCTAGTCTAGCACTCTTCTGTAGAATATTTTCGTTATTGTCGCAGACTAGTACTTTACACCCTCACATTGTCACAGCGTTTTTCTTTCTTCTTCTTCTTCTTTTTATTTTTGGTCAGTAGAACTCTGCAATAGAGGCATCCTTCAAAGTGATGGTGATAATGATGACAATGACGATAAGGCGGACAATGTCCTGCATAGCTTCGTATAGAAACTCGGTTATCTCGTCCTATTTTGTCTCTAGATCTTTCGAATTAAGAACACAAACCGATTTGTAGGGAGGCGCCAGTTGAATGGGCCTGCATGCTCTGTGGATGTAGACAATGTTAACTCAGTAGCGAAGCCACATCGTAACCCATCTTGAAGGTCGCGGTTTCTTCCCAGTGATTAGTATTTTTTTTTTGTAGCGACCCTACGCATCTAGATAGTTCGATCCTATCGGCGTTCATGAACCTGTAGACGTTATCGTACAGCATATCGTTTATGGTGTCTTGCGCCACTATGGTTCTCTAAGACGACGACGGCAAGGAATACAAACAACGAAGACGACGATGTCGACGAAGCAGGAGCAAAGAGTGCCTGGGGAACATTCAAGCCTGCATAACAAGCCGCTTTTTTTTTTTTTTTTTGCTCTGCTGGTACAAGCTACATCTCACGAGGCAACTTATTTGCCTACGCCGACTCCTCTTGTTGCCACTCTATTTCGAGCACGCACGCACGCACGCACTCGATCCACGGCGCGAGGTTATGCGCACCAGCCGAAAGCGGAACATCTCCGACGAGAGGAAATTTGAGTTTGAGCACGCGCTCGCCGAGTCTAGGCCACTCTCGAAAGTAGCATTCCAACTTTCTCCGTGAGGAGAAGAGAAAAGAAAATCGCGAAAGGCGAGTCAGACAATGTAGTCACTCGTTTCGCCGTTGCTGCCGAGCAGGCCGAAATATAAATAAATTACAAACATTCGGAACTGAATCCAGCGCTCGCATCACCGCGCGCGCACATTCGGTCTCTTGTGTTTCCCAAAACCTCTTGTTTCTGGCAGGGGACCTTCTAGAATGGAAACGGATGGACGGTACTGAAAGAACGGCTTTCACGAATAGTAGATGGAGGGTGCGCCCCCCCCCCCCCTTTTTTTTTTCCTCTGCCTTTCTTTCTGTCTTACGTGTTATTACTCATCCCTGTTCGCGTGCGCATATTTTTTTGCAAACAAACTTAGCGCAGCGACTTATTTATTTCTATATTTTTACAAAGGATGAGCATGCTTGGCCTGTAAAACTGATTTCCCTTTTTGTGCGACACGTGTTGACAGGCAGCTGTGATAAGCTGCGGTTCGCCCTTGAGAAAATTTCCCGAACGTAGGTTTATTGTGCAAATTTTTATATAAGTGCGAAATGTAGTTTCCCTCAAACATCGTGGCGCACGCTGTACAGTGACACCTCGCTCGTTCTCCTAGATGTACTGTTTAATGTTCACTCGCTCACATTCCTCCAGATATTATTGTAGCCGCCGTGGGGGCGTAGCGGCTTTTGTGTAGCGCTCACATATGATCCCGCTCACATATGATCCCTGCACGAGCGCGTGGGATTAAATCCCGGCCACACCGGCCGCATTTAGGTTGGACCAAAATTCAAGGTCTGCCGTGTACCATGCGTTGTGTGCACATTAAAGAGTGCCATGTGGTGAAAATTAATCCGCATTGCCTCGCTATACGGTGTGCCTCATAAGCAGATCCTGGTTTTGGCACGTGAAACTCCAGAAGTTGTGATAATTTTACATATTCTTGTCTAATCCTCTCTTCTGGCCCATTGTAAAGTCGCCTGCTAAAAGCTGACCCCTTAGGGCTTTCTTGCAATTGGTACTTTATTTCTGTGTCTGTGAGTAAGTGTCCTTTTCCGGGGAAAGGAGGCTGGGAAGCCCCTCTATATTGCATGTGACTTGGGTTTCAGCGTTTTCGACTCATGATGTCTGCAGCTTCGCTTCTGAGTTCGCGTTATCTACGCGTCCACATAGCATGCTAGCCCATTGGACTGACTCCGCACTAAAGCTGATTGAACGTGGTTCTGTCGCTGAAGGATTGATGGCTCATGACATTCATTGCCTGTGCGGCTATGATGTTGGAGGTATACGGCAGAATGCGCAGATGCCAATTTATGAAAGCTGGGCGAAATATTGAATATAGCGGGCTCGCAGGGAAAACAGTAAAATCTGTTAACCTTATTAAAATGAACACTGTCTAAACCGACCACCTCGGCAACCTAGAGGCACCACGACAATATTGCCTCGCGCCCCTGAAGGCTGCATGTATATTGCTGGCGTAGCTACACGATCTCTTATAGGCTGTTGGACACTACTTATCGCTAGCCGTACCAACATCCTATCCAACAGGTTTCCAACGCGTTTCATTAGGATCTAGCCGACAGAGACCTAAAGTTTTACACGCGCCATGCGTATAGTTTCACAGGCGTCGTGCGTAGTTACGGATGCCGCATCGTGCATAATGTATGTTACCTGGCGGTCGGCAGCGGGAGACAACAGGATCGACTTAAATGGCGGCTGCATTAGCCCCACAATTTGTTTTTTTTTTTCATGTGCCTTCGTAATAAGCAACTGATCGACAATAGGAAGGGTACCAGTAATTTCAGCCCGCTGCCCGTTTTACGTACAGTGTACGTTCAAACATCTACAAAAATGTTGTTATAACGATTTATTTACCCATCACTCCGAGGGTTTGACGTGTCGTAGCCGTCTGTCTCACCTAATAAAGATTCTCATTAGATAAAAAAATGACGCGACTGATGGTGGGTTTCGAACTCAGTTCCCCATGTGCAGAAAGATGATGTTCTACCCATCACTTAGGGCTTCAGTGTGACAAAACTGCCAACAGCGCAGGGCCGCCTTACAGTGAACCTTTCTATATGGTGTCCAAAGGTTTAGATGCTGCGCTCAGAGGTGGCGCTGTGTCGCATTACCGCCGCTGCGACGCATAACGGTTACACTGCGACGCAAAATCAGCTGTGCATCTCTATCGTGGTGCACCGTTTCGTCTTCCCAGCCAACCGAAAGCTTCGCTTACAACAATTCTTACAGTGCGTGGGATCTGTACGATTCCTTTTTAAAGCGAACCTGTTATAGGCTAGGTTCCAGGAGATTGCAGTCCGTAGAAAACGGGAAGTGTAGTGTACAACAATTTCAGACCCGTCGCGGCACCTCGTGGAGTCGTATGAAAACGCCGCCAACCCGGCGTTTTCGTACATTACATACAAAAATATACTTACCATCGGCGTTAATTGAAACGCGTAGAGTAAATAACTGGTCAGAGCGTCGGTTACGCGTAATTACATTGAAATGCGACGCCTAAAAGCCTCTTTAGCCAGTCTCTAAGCACGGATTATATTCCCAAGTGTTAATCTCGGAGTCTGAATGAACAATAAACTTCAACTTTCAAACTTTACACAGTAACCGGGCGGCGCCCTGTCCTCCAAGGCAAACCCACTGTCATGGCAGAACGTGTATCGCGCTGCGACCGTCGACCGCTTCAGCCGGACGCGCACACCCTTCACGCAGGGCTCCGGGGCCCGGGCCCTAGGCTTCTTCCAGCTCGTGCAGCAGAAGCCCTCGGCCGTTTCGAGTTCTCGCTCCTTCCCAATCCACTTTCGTCGTCGTGACCGGGAGAAATCGGGCTCGCGCAGCCCTTAGCAAGGGGGGTGCTGGGTGAGTAAACAAACAGGGACGGGAATGGGGATGTGGGGAAAATGATGGGAAGGGCGCGGCGAGACAGATGGGGGAACGAAGAGCAAGCATGGGGAGAAAAGGGGGAAAGCGAGTGTGGTGAAAGAGTGGGAGGAAAACTCGGAAGCGCTTCCCCATTTCCCTCCGGCTTGCTTGGATAGTGTTTTAAAGTCGCCCTCAGGAGCGTTCGCGGTGAAGGCACGGGCGAAGGGGCGGGTCGGGGCAAACGCAAAGCAGGGACCGTAAGGAGTTTGAGGAAGGCGCAGTTTTCTGTCGAGGAATAGGAGGAAAGAAAGAAGAAAAGGGAGTAGAGCGTGGAGATTGGGGAGGGAACGGGAGAGAGGCTGCGTCGTGTCGTCTCAAGTTGACGTTGAAAGCGACGCGTATTCCTCTCGCGCTTATTTCTTATTTCTTTTGCGCTCAACTGCGCCGACATTTTGCTGCCACGGATGCTTCGTTTCGTTCTGTCTGTATTCATTTCTTGTATTTTTTATTTCGTTCTTTTCGCTGTGGGCATTCTTAATCTTTTTTTTTTCGTACTTTAGTATCTGCCTTTATGTTTTACAGTGAGCGAAAATTTATTTTTGTTTGCCACCGTGTGGAACGAGATTGAGGGGGAAAAATAAATAAACTCGCGCTGCGCGAAGTAAAACGAAACGGTGTGGTATATAGTGTACGTGTCGCCGAGAAGTTTTCTCCACTGCTTCTGTTTTTTTTGTGTTTTTTTTTTCGGAGACCTTTCTGTTTCCTCCCGGCTTCGCAAAAGTTCCCAACATTTCAATATCAGAAGAAAATACTAAAAAAAAAATAGGTGTAGGCCGAAAGTGTTGGACACTAGAATTGTCTTCTCCCCTGCTATAATTTGAAAGCAAAAGAAATAAATGTTTCCCAAACTGCCGTGGTCCTCTTCGCCCTTTGGTATAAAAAAAAGAAAGTAAGGAAAAGTAAAAGGAAAAGGCGAGACCGTGAAGGGAGAGTAACAAATAGCAGCAAATGAATAGGCAAGCGACGCCATGTAAAAGTGAAGTGCTTTTCCTTCCTCCGTATGCTCCTCCTTCTCGCCTTCGTGATGGGGTGTCGTTGGAACGAGCGAAAGTGGGAGAGGGTGAGAAGAAAGAGGGCAGGAAGTTAGGCCTAACTCATCACTTATGCAAACTGCGCGGCGGCGGTGGCGATGGCTGCGCCGTCGCGCTATGGCGGAGAAGGCCGCCGCCGCCGCCGTCTGGCCGAATGGGCGGACATTGAGCGGCGGACGTGGAGTCGGGGACAGCGTCTCGCTTCGTCTAGCCAGCAGCCCGCGCCTCTGCTCCAACACCCCGAACATTTCTACCTCCTCCTCCCCCGCCCCATCCCTTGCCTGACTACCTCCACGTGGCACATAGACTCCCCGTGGTCCCTCTAACGGGGTCGTCTTTTTCCCTTTCCCTTTCCAATTCCCAAAACGGTTCTCTTTCTTCCCCAAACCATCGCCATTTTTAGGATGGCCTTTAGCGTTGCCTAAATGCTTTCTTCCTCCCGTTCATTCTTTGTTTTTTGTTTTGTGTGTGTGTTTCAGAGGGGGGAGGGGGGGGGGGGGTTTCGAGACGGCCGTTTTTAAACTCGAGCGCGCATTCGGTCGTCACTCCTCCGGCCCCCGCTTTAAAAGTTTGACGAAGTCCAGAGACAGTTTGTTCCCTCTCCCCTCCACCGCGGCGCCGCGTAGGTAGCAATAGCACCCACCCTCGCCCTCAACGTTCGACCACGGCTTTGAAGCCGACGCGTCCTGTCCCTTCGCGTTCTACGCGGCCGCTTTGCCGGGAAGTTGGGTTCGTCGGCTGGAAAAATGCTGGGACGAACGTCGAGCATATGGTGCTTCGCTGCGATCCCAATCTGTTCCATGGTCTGTCGCGGTTCTATCGGTAGGGCGCAATGAATATGAAGGTTATATATATATATATATATATATATATATATATATATATTAGAAGAAGAAAGGAGGATGGAGTGGATGGAGGGGGGCGCTGGGCGATCATTTTTCACTGCGTGCTTACGGTTCACTTGAAGTGGCCGATATCCTAGCGTTTCTCTCATAATCGCGGTTGTTTCGCGCGTGCTATATAACCGGGACTTTTTGGTCGGAAATGACTCATAAACGCTCCGAGAGGTCAACTTGTCTTTGTTTTATTATTTAATCGGAACACTCCGTTTTAAGTGCAGCAATGTGTATCATCCCACGAGAAGTGCTCTTCAAAGTACCACGCGAGAAGTACTTGTCGTAATTCACGACACTATGGTGGGCTAGTTGGTTAGGCGTATTAGGAAACATGGTCTTACGGCGCAAATTTAGACGGGACACGGGGAGATACAAAGGACAAACGCCGTTGTCGTAAGTTCCAAACATGTGTAGGAAAAAGGGTCCATGCATTTTTTGTATTCGCGAACTACGCCTGAACCGCGAGAGACGCCGTAAGGGTGAGCTTCCAGGTACGTGAACCTCCCTGCCTTTCGCATCTCATTCAACTCGATCTCTATGTGTGTGTGCTTCTTGAGAGCGACTGGATTGTGCGAATGCATTTCATTGCATGTCGCCGCACGCGCTCACACACACGCGTTCACCGCGTATTTCTTGCCTCTCACCCGCCGTGGTAGTCCAGTCGATACGGTGCACGTGCTTCTCAGCACGAGGTTTAGGGTTCGATCCCTGCCACGATGGCTGCATTCCTATGGGGGGCCGGAATGCAAGAAACGTTTTGTGTACAGTGCATTAGGCACACGTTATTAAAGAACCCCGGATGGTCAAAATTAATCCGAAGTCCCCCACAACTACTGCGTGTCTCATTATCAGATCGCTGTCTTGGTACGCAAAACCTCAGAACTTGCTTTCATCATCCCTCATCCTTCCTTTCGTATTCCCCCTTTTCTCTTCCCCCAGTGTCAGGCAGCCAACAAGGCACTTTTGTTCCTTTATTTCTTTTTTTCCCGATAAACATGCGCAGCATCCCGCATTTTTTAACTATATCGCGCGAGCGTCCATCATGCGTCATTTAAGCGCCTTTAAACGGCGATAATCAGCGAGACCGGAAGAAGTACTCTCAAGTGCGCTAAGCACTCTCCTGTGCACGAGTCGTCTAATGCAATCTTCCCTTCAGGATGACGTACGCCCATATTATAATGTTCTCGCGTGATATAATTAAAAATGCGGGAGGCTGTACATGTCAAAAGGATACCAAGAAAAGGATTGCGTAAGCAACTTGACAATTCGTGATCATTGTACACTCCCCTCCCTCTCTCTCTCTCTGTCTCTCTCTCTGCGATTTAGAATGAAACACCCGTAGGTTCTTTATATATCGTCCTAATAAAATTTTCACAAGTGCTGCTCCGTTTCTGGCAGCCCTGCCGCCCTGGACACTTCGTTGCTGCTTCCCGTACGCTAGCAACAACAGCACGAGGCCAACCCGGGTTCGGCGGTCAGCAACCAGCGCCGAAAGAGGATTGCCTCCTGGTAGCAGGGAGGAGCCGTTTGTTGGCGGGCAAACGACAACGCGCTTGTGCGACTCGGTCGCTCGCGCCTCTCTTTTTTTTTTTTGTTATTGTTTTACTCGCTTTTTTCGCGCCCCTCTATCTATCTTTGCCGCGTTGCTTTCGGCGGGCAGGTTTGGCCCCTTCGTAAATATTGCGTGACCGAGGGGCGTGCCGTGCCTTTCCGGCGCGGAAAGGCCGGGGAGGGAGAACGGGCAGGATGAAGAGAGGGGGGGGGGGGGGGCGGTGGAAGCGGGTTCTGTCGAGCGGTTCAACGCGGAAATGTCTGTTCTGGGATTAATTTGGGGACAAGGTAGGGCCCCGGCGCTGGCGACAGGGGAGAATGGAAGCGAGGGCCTGCGAGGGTGGATGGAAGCGATGTTTGATGTGCCCCGCTCTTTCCCGCAGGTGCGTGGAGTCCTTCGGTCGTCGGATAACGTGGGGACGCGGGAGTTGGTGGCGACAGCGAAGTGCGACCGTGGCAGCTCGCCGTCGCTCGCGTTCCCTCCTGGGATGATGTTTACTTTGCCGTTCGACCTGAGCTGGGAACGGCGCCTAACTATAACCAGTAGTTTCTCGGCAGATATCTTTTACTTGAGGCGCAGTTATCATCTCGTGAATATTCGGGATATGTGCCAAGGGATAACTTCTTTCGGTATATAGCGAAACACGACGACGTGACAACGTTAAACATTGTGAAACGAGAAACAGTAAATGCGCACTCCAAAATTTTTTCCTACGCCACACTCTTGGTAGCCTGCAATTTCTTAAGTTGGCTTCGCCTCACAATGAACGTACTGAAGGAGAAGAAAGCTTTCCGTTGGGCACTGCAGCTGGTGAGAAGCTCCCGAAAAAAAAAAAAAAAAAAAGAGCCGAGCTTGTGCAATGCGGGAATCTTGCTCGAATTGTGTCGTAATAAGATTCGTCTCACATTTGTGATATCACGAGTGCCACCTTGATGATTGTATCTTTGAGATACTAGAGTTCATGACGTAGCGGAAAATAAGAGTACAACGTATTCTACCCACCCATTTCCTCAGGAAGAAAGCGGAGAACAGAAGTAGTGGGAGTAATATACACATTGTAATTCAAGTATTTGATTTGGCGTGACTGTTTGCAGTTGATTTCACTTTCGAGATTTTTCCCACATCCGGATGGAGTATCTCTACTCTTTCAGTGGAGTATAGCTCTAGAAAACGAAGCTGAATGCTTGACCAATGTATCTCCCAGCAATAGTACTTTCAAGCATTTTCTCGTTGCCTTAGGAGCTTAGTGGGGTAAGAAAAGAAGCAAGATTTCCGTAACAAATGTCACTACGCAGTTGCTGGTGATTAACATGTGGCTGGCGATTTAAGAAATATCTGGACACATGGGCCTTCTCGCAGGTGTATAGGACAAAGGGATATCTAGTTTGTGTAATATTTTGCAGATTGTTGGTTGCGCTTCATTTTGCTATGTGCATGAATATGCGCGGAACAAAGTAAAATCATGACATGTTATGTATATATATATATATATATATATATATATATATATATATATATTGTAAAGATGAAGAGATGCACTTGGGCTTGGGCGCTCGGGCATTGGGCGCTAGAGAGCGAACGAGGAGAAGACGAGGACGTAGGAGATAATAGAACAGCTGGTCCAGGAACGGGTGCTGTCCCTGTGTCTCTGTTCCTTTACAATATATATATATATATATATATATAATTCTAGCCAAGACTACACAGTTCAGTCATTAGTACCAGAATTTAATATATTCATCGTGTGCGCGGAATGCAATAGTAATAATTGATCGGTATATTGTGCTGCGGTGAGCCTTACACGCGGTTTCTAAAGTGTGGGTATACCACCATATCTCCTTAAAAATGTTAATCATACTTGTTCGTCAGATATAGGACTGACTGAATTGCAGCGTTTGCTAGTAGCGCGAATGCCTCGCAATCCCACTGAGCTAAGCGTAAGGCAACAATCAGAGAATGGGAAAGAATGTATTACGTGAAAATCGAGCGCCTTAAACAGTGAGGTTTATTTACCACAAAGTCCCCAAACTTATTAATCACCGGCCTTTCGGAGGAAAGTTGTATCTTTCATTTGATCCATGTTGTGACTGCACGCTGACACGTTTATACGCCCATCGCGTTCCCGTTTCATTTTTATATTTGAAGAGTGAAACCCAGTAGAGCTTGCGGCAGGTACTTGGATGTAAGAAGACCCGACAAAGCTCCTGCGGAATTTGGGGAGGGTTGGAGCAATTTCGGTTCGGCTGTCCTTTCTAAATTAGTCCATTTTGTTGTTGTTGTTTTCTTTTCCACTTCAAAGCAGTATATGGGCTTTGCGGGACAGTGGCGGAACATCCGGTGAGCTCCCTTGCCTTATTTATGAACACGAAACTGCGGCTGAAGAAAAGCGGAAGTTTGAACAGCCATGCGAGAAGGAGCAAACAAAATATGGAATAGAAAAAAAAAAGAATGAGCGGGCTCACTACTTATGCTCGCAGAGGAGGCGCAATTGTTATGGCCTCCCATTCAACTTCATAACCCACTCGGGCGAGCAGTGGGGTAATAATGGCGAGGAAAAAGAACCGGAAGCTGCATCGAACGAGAAGGGGGAGGTACGTAGTTCAACGTAGACAAAGAAAAAGAAAAAAAAACCCTAGCGATGTCTCAGCCAACGGACGAGCGTAACTCACTTGCGGGCATGCACTCCCGCTGCTGCTTGCGTAGTGCATAGTGTGCACGGTTGTGTGGCTGGGCGCTGCCATGGTTTTGAACCTACGAGTGTGCTCTGCGGGAAAGACTGGATGCAGAAGGCAAATTGGCAGACGGCAGAATAAAAGCCGAGTAATGCAAAGAAGTGAGGGCAAGGGAAATTCGGCAAGAAGCAAGAGGAAGAGGCATAAATAGACAAGAGCTTGTAAAAACTAAACGCAGATAGGGCATTTCGAAAAGTGTTGTTTTGTTCCTACTAGGCGTGTAGAGAAACTTGGAATTTCAATTTTGTGACATGTCAAGGCGTTTTGCGGAGTACTTTATGCAGTTCCTTGTGGAGCGTCTCTGGGGAAGTCAAATCGCCTAAGTTTGGCTGAAATGAGCGGATGAAGCAGATATTAGTTGGTTAGGGGGAGATGTGCATGTCTGCATAGTACCGCAGGTGTCTCGCAAGCACGCTTGAAATATTCAATGTTTCTTTTTTTTCGTGATCGAGTCATAACGTAATTAGTAACATCCGGGTCCTCAGGTATATTCAAGACGAAGCTTCCACTACTTCCAAAGCATGCCTCTATTCGGTCTTTGGCAACCGACATCTATTGCAAACGTACAGTCGGTAGTAACGTCTCTTGAGCATTCGGTCCATTGCTACGATACATTTCGTTGCCAAGAACAGAGCACGTTGTCTCCTTATAAACTAGTATAACGTTTGTCGTTACAGAAGCTGTACTGCCAACGTAGCCGCTGAAGCTACTGCGTCTAAAGCTACGTAAATACTCCACCACTTGCTGCCCGCACTTACAGTTATCTCGGAGCCAGTTGTGGTTGTGAGCGTGAGCATCATTACAGCGTCAGTCTTCACCTGGAATGGAAGGTGAGGCATAAGGTCAGCTAAAGTGTTTCCTTTATTGCATATTCAGAGTCCATCACAGACTACTGAGAGCCTACATTTAGCTTTTGCACGTGAGGTCAAAGAAGCCCTCTACGACGTAGGCAACCATTTCCACCTTGACCAGCTGTTGCTCCACGCCTCCCGGCAGGCTGTGGACAAGTCCTCAAGACCTCTGTAGGAGCTGTCGCTCTAAACAGAAAGGGAGCGCTGAAAACACAGTTCGCGTGAGTAATTCGCGCTGCCGGTCTCATAATCGACGCCATTTTTTTTTATACTAGCCGCACTACCTGATGGGCTATGTTCACTCTGCCTAGAGTGAGCACCTTTCTTTCTAGAGTACAAGAACTCCAAAAGATCGGGTTAAATGAAGCGCAAGCGGTTATTCCCGCGAGAGAAGTTTCCAGCGCATCATTTCTTCGTAGTCTGTAAGCCGAGGTCACCTAGCGTAGTCTCGAGAAGCATGCCCGAACTGCGGCAAAAAAAAAGAAAAAAAAAGTACACGGTGAACACGCGCGCCAGCCTCCATCTTATGGCCATTTGCCACAGCGACCACGACCGAGCAATGGGAGACGCGAAATATGGGGAGGGCGGTCGCCCGAAGAAAGGTGCCGGCGGGCGCGACAGCGCAGAGCGCGGAAGAGCAATTGAAGAAGGGCGGAAGCGGAAACGGGAGGCAGCAGCAAAAGGTGGGAGATGCAGGAGTAGGAGCGCTGTGCTCTTCGCAAAGGGCGGAAGAAGCAGCGGTCGCGCAACTAGCGCAAGAGCGATGGCTCGAGGTAAAGGGGGGGAGGAGAGGGGCTGCGCCGGTCTCGCGAAGGGTCCTCTTCCGGTGCCTTGTCAAATTTGGGAAATGGCGTCCAGTGAGCCAGCCAACGCGCACCACGCTGGTGTGTGTGTGTGTGTGTGCACCGCTGGAGCGCACGTCGCCTTGCGCCTCCAGCTCTTGCTTTTCGGTGGTCTTTCAGTGTGTGGAGTCTCGCCTCGCTTCTCCTCCCCTTGTTTTTTTTTCCTTTCTATTTTTTTTAGTTTGTGTGTTTGCGTCTGCGTGCCGAGGCCGGCCACTTTCGTCGTGCTGGGTCTGCAGGCTGCCCGCCTCTCGGCGGTCTCGGATTGCTTGAACGCAGCGCGTCGTAATGCGGTTTTGCCTGGAAACACTGCACACTGGAGGGTCTGTCCCTCTCGTTCGTGTTCTTGCGCGTGGTGTGCATGTGTGGTGAGTGAGGGGGGGGGGGAGGGGAGGAGGGTCGAGCGAATGGATGAACGCCAAAGGGGATAACAAAGCGCCTGGAACGAAGATTGCCCTCTACCTTCTGTTGTTTTCTTTCTTTCTCTCTTTCCTTTCTTTTCTTTGCTTCTTTCTCACTTTGGCTTTCTTGCTCTTTATGCATATCTACGCAATGAATGTCAACTGGGTTATCCTGGTAGTAAGTTCGGTGAGGGCAATCTCAAAGGAACCAGAGAACGGCAGCTTGAGCACGGTGAACACAATATTTAGACAACCGTCCGGACTGGCTTTTCGGTACACTGAATGCTGTGTTCTGGTCGCTGGAGAAACCTAGCAGAGAGGGGCTTTCATCCTGCACTGTGGGCCTTAAGGCCACGACGACCACGTTGATAACGGTGACGAAGAGCCTAAACTGCGTCCAGTACACAGACCCGGGGCGTTGTCTCGATCTAAGAAGTGCTAATTACACGTGAAGCTGAACCGAAATATTAAATTCATAACCACAATGTTAAAAATTAAATTCATAACCACAAATATTAAGTTCATACCTAACAAGGTATGAACTGAAAGGCTTGTAACGAAAGAGATGAAAGTGAGCCAAAAAGTGACAAATGCAAAAAGAAAGGCAAACCTCGAAGATAAAGTCTGCGGTTTTGCACTTACGTAAGCTCGCATAAGTAAAGCCGCGCGCAAGAGAGAGAATCCATCAAGTGGCTCGCGGCCCGAAAAAGAGCGCACGGCGAAAACAAAACCACAAGCCAGCAACATCAAAGCGGGTCAAATTTGCTTCTTTTGTTTCTCCCTTATTTACAGGATCGTTAATGTCCGCGCAGTACCCCTCCACATGTTCAGTCTTTAAACGAAGCCACGCGGCCGCTTGAATATTTAATCGATTTAAAACCGGAGCAACGGCTTGTGTGCATGCTGTGTATTCCGGCGCTGGGCTCGGGAGTTCCATTCGAAGGCAGGCAGTAAATGCCACACCGCTTGGGGATTTTGATCCGCTACTTGTGGATATGCGCTTGTCGGCGAGAGAATCAGAAATAAGTGCGGCAAACAAAGGGAGTAGCAGATGAGCTGGTGAAACGTCCCGCGGTTTGTGTAAAACCAGCGGCGATTACGCGCACTTTGCGTTAATCGACTGGCAGTCGCTGGGGGGCAAACGGGGTCGCCGCATTGTCGACACGATGAGGCAGTTTTTTTCGCGCGTCGAATTCTTTTAGCGCGCCGTGATTGATAATTACGCGTATGCCGTCCCGATAAGAAGGGCCGAAAAGAAGAAGAAGAAAAAAGCCCTCTGCGTGATGCATTACGACGGATGAGGATCGGAAGATGGTCAATATTTGTTTCGGATGTGGCGAGTTCGGTGTTTGTGGGATATTCGTGTGGAGCTTCGGTTGTTCTTAATTAGCACCAACGTATTCTCGCTCAAACGATCCTTTCGAATGCTGTCGGATATGTCACGCCTTTTTTTTTGGGGGGGGGGGGGTGGATGGGGGGTTAGCGTCTCGGAACAGCATAAATGGGTTACGACGGGCCACGTAGTGGAGGAGTCCTGGTTAATTTTGACCACCCGGGGTTCTTGAACGTGCCCCCAATGCACGGTGCACGCGCGTGTCTGCATTACGCTATCATCGGAATGCGGCAGCCGCGGCCGGGAACAGACCCATTGACCCGTGCTCACCAGCGCAACGCCGTATAGTTACTGAGCTATACCGTTGCAGGAAGAATCTGAAACCTGCCTCTGCATAAAAGCAGCTTTCACAAAGGTGTTCGGCTGCGCATTTCGCTGTTTACGAGCACTGGTCTAAAAAAAAAAACATGACCTGCACGTAGTTTTTATCAACTGCCTCGCGGAAGCCACCTTCACAACGCTGTAATAGTTGAGAACCGCTCGTGTGCACGTTATGGTGCATAGCCGCTTCGAAAAGCCACGGATGCTCTTAGGAGCAACACTTGATTCGACTTAAGCATCATAGCACCTTCAGGTTCTGGAGGATTGCCGAGTAAAAAAATTGCACGGAGATATATTGTTTTGGCGACTAATAAGGTGTCCTCTCTTTATAATGATAATATGTATGAAGAATGCGGACGGCAATTCTTGTGTTGGGCTCTTATACTGTAATGCCTAGCGTGTCATTTGTGATTCGCTCGTTTTGTTCTTCGATATCCTGATTTAGGCAATAAAATCTTGACTCACAGCCTATAGGAACTTCCTTTTGTATGCTATGACGAAGATTCGGCTGTGGATATTTCAGAAAAACAATTACTAATAATTCATATACTAAGTAAATTATATTCCAAGAACTTTTTATAGCTGTACCGCCCACGACCTGAAATAAATAATAATTTTTAAATTTTCGTTGATGTGGAACCGTGGCATTGCAGGCTCGAAGTGCGAGCCACCATGCCAGTAGGCGTGACCACCTCCTCTAGAGAATGGATGAAAGTGCTGTGAGATACATTTACGCGTTAAATACTCAACATATGTGACACACATGCTGCAAAATTCCACTCAGACCATCTGGTTGATTATTAAGCAAGACGTGAGAGTGGGCTGGTGCACCACATTTTGTTCAAGGAACTTTCTACTCGTACGCCATGGCTTCAGCTTGAGAAAGTCTTTCTCGCCGCTTAATCAGGATCTTTTCTGAGCACCAATGCAGTTCCTCCTGGTTACTTTAATTTCTCCATCTTGGTGTGTGTGTGTGTGTGTGTGTGTGTGTGTGTGTGTGTGTCTAGTTGCTGCTTGTGTTTATTCAACAGCTCGGCAGCGACCTTGCTCTAGTAAAGGGTGCGGTTGTCTTGTAGTGACTATTTGCGTGAAGTTTTCCATGAATATTTACTTTTTTCGACAATATTCTAAATACATTTTCTTGGTACAGTACCCGAGGATAAAATACACTTTCTTTTCTTTTTTTTACTGATAAAAATTTATGGTATTATGCAATGCCCATACAAATCTCGAGACGCCGTGCAAACATCATGAGCGTTGTCCACCCTAAAAATTAGATGTCCACTTATTCAAGAATTCTCCCACTGACATTGCCGATCAATCCCGAGTAGCCTTTAGACAACAGTTCAACAAGACGAGCATTCAGATTTTGAATAATTAAACATCTCAATGCAGTCAAGGTATTACTGCAACAAGCGTAAGATACAATATTTATTATTGTAATGAATCGAAATCTGTTTTAGAACTTTGCTCACCAATGCCGGGTCAGTTATGCGCCATAACTACACTACATTAATTATTTGATGTGTCTTCAGAACTGTGTCCGTTGCCGCGCGCAAGTTAATTCGTATTTCTGCTTGTCGTTTGCCCCGGTTACCATCACACTGATATTTCTCGGGCAAACTTGGTGTACTATTACAGTCCACTATTGTTCACGGGTCATTCAGCCTTGCCCAGAAACAGTGTGAATCCTTGATATGTGGCACTTGGAAATAAAATGTCTTCTAATGCAACGAAGACCAAACAAGGCTCAGTGGAGGCTCAAAAACAGGCACCAGTCTTGCGTGCCGTGGGCCAACTAGTCTCTAAAGTTCTGTTAAGCCGAATTGTACGCGTCGTTATTGGTACTTGCTCAGATGACGTGGATGTACAAAAAAAGTGAGTGAGGAGTGCCTTAGACACCCTGTGATTCAAGTTCAGGAGACATAAAATCGACGAATCGGTTTAGCGGAAACGGGACAATTATTACGGAAGACAGTGAGGAAGACAATTGTCACGCGAGCAAACTTAGCCGTGATTGGATGACGCTAATGAACGCAGGGTGAGCAAGCCATCAGCGATTTAATTTATGAACAACTCATTTCTTTAGGCCTATCGTGATATATGCGTCATGGTTGTATATATTGCACCATTCGAATCATTCTCGGCGTCTTGTAGGAAAACAAATTTTGCGTTGCTGTTTTTAATGTATGTCGCAACTAATCTAGAAATGGGTTATGTTTGTTTCGAGCATTTGAAGAAAAATCTATCAGTTTCTCCGCTCTCCGGATCTATACATCACCTTGCTAGTCATCAAAATCTTCTTCAGGTGAATCAGTTGCCGTGTGGCAAGTAAGCGGCAGCAGTGAATTTAATTTATGGAGCGCAACAGCATAAACTGTACGCACGTAGAAGTAATAGCATTGGATGTTGACGTTCACTCTCAAAGGCTCAGTAATGTACTGAACACTTAAAGCTGGTTTGTTGCACCCAACCCTGGCTTCTTCCAGCATCCGGAGAGATCACAAGGGACGCAACCACTGAATAAATGCCTTTCAGCGGTTCTTTAGCGAGCAATCACAACTGGCATTGTTGTAAACGAAATTCCTAGCTCCAGTAAGAGGCACCCAGAAATAGCGACCGCTAGTCCTTGATTAACAGCGGAATAGGCTGCCAGAGAAGCGACAAAATTAGCTCACCGTCGGCTGAGGTCACCCGTGGCCAGGTCTCCGTAGCTTACTCGAGTGTTCCATCGACGCTGGCCGTCGCGGCTCGAGACAGTCACCACAGATCACCGCCTCGGCACGCTCCGGCATCTTTCGCCAGAACTCGTGTCGCAGCGGCGCGAAATCAAACCTCTTATATAGGCATCGCGAGGAGCTCTTTCCTCCTTACATCCGCCGGAAAATGGTTACAGCCACTAGCTCAGAATGGTGGGGGGCGGTAGACGTGAGCGGGCAGCGGAAAGGGGGTGGGGGAGGGGGGAGGGGAGGTGAGGGAGGCAGAAATCGCATCCAAGTCCATCAGTCAGTCTCGTCTCCGCCGGAGCGAGCTCGTGGCGCGGAGCGCAGAAGTGCTGGTGGCAGCGGGAACTCGCGACTTCCACCGGCTTGGATAAGCGCACGCCGGGGAGCGCGATGGGGAGTTAGAGGGTGGGGCTGGGGGGAGGTTGGTGTAGCCTGAAGAAGACGCGAGCCGCACAGCACGTGTCGCGACAGAGCGGTCGTGCTGCGTCGCGGACGTGACGTCGAAACTAGCCGGCTGGCGACGGAAAGGATATTTCGGCGAGTGAAAGGCGAGACAGATGTACAGGCGTAGGCGATGTCCGAGGAGGCAGAAGCACCGTGGGGATTGTAGCGTGGGTGCAGGGGATGGGAAAGGAAGCCCGCGGTTAGCATGGGAAGACTTCGGCGCCGGAGGGGGGAGGAAGCGAGGAAAGAACGGGTCGGTAAGGGAGACGGGGTGTTTTGCGAGGCTGTAAGGAGCGGCGGGTCGTCTTGTCACGTGACCGAGTTGCGGGATGATGATGCGGCGCGCGCGTGAGCCGCGATGCTTCTGTTACTCTAGGGAAAGAGAGAGAGAGAAAAAAAGGGAGGCGTGTTGCCCGAAAGTTTCCTTTCCTTCGCCGAAGCGCTCGGGTTTCTGCGCGCCTGACCAGACCGCGAGATTGCATGGTCCCCCGTCAGGGGATGTTGCGGTCCCAATTCTCCTCACTTCCCCTCACCTTTTTTTTCCTTTCTAGCCCCTGCTCGGTATCCCTAATTTCGTTGACGAGTTTCTTCTTTTTTTTTTCTTGTTAGTTGTGATGGTCTTTCCCTTCTGCTTGTGGCTTTTGGAGACGTTTCTTTCTACTGCTTTGACAAGGGTTGGTACCATGGGCTTTCCGGTTAAAACCTATTTTTTGCACCATTTTTTTCGCTATGAAAGCTGAGATACTTGAAATTGTTAAATTGTTCCTGCTGTAAGCGAGCGGAAACAACCTGCACACACAAAAGGTGATGTATACAGGGTAGCTATAAGAACAGGAAAGAAGATCAGCACCGCGTGTAATTTGCATTCCACGACGTCGCAGTTTTCCTAAATATTCTTTCCGTGCATTTTCTTTTTTTCTTTAACACAGTTTCTACATGGTCGCTGCTGGCTTCGTGCGCCAAGGGCTGAATTCAGTGGGGAGCGGGAAATTGAGTTTTTAACTCGCGTTCGTCGTATAACTTTTTCCCCTTCGCCTGGCTTAAGTTCTTCGGCCACGTCGACTGAAATTTGCATAGTCACGTTCTGACGATCCAAGACGAATGGATAACACGGTCAACCTTGTTGAGAAGCTCTCTGCTGTAGCTTGGCCGTGACGTAGAAGTACGTAATAAACAAAATCCTCGTCAGGTCTTCTCGCCGACGAAGGTCCCTAGGAAGGCACGTTTGCGACTATGAGACCCCCCCCCCCCCCCCCCCCCCCCCCCAACTGCTCAAGCCGATGTCGCTTACCGACTCATAGGAAGGTACCACCATCTCGGAAAGATGAGGATACACGAGAAGCGCCTCTACCATAAGCAAAAAAAAGCTCGTTTCAATGTTATTCGAGCATAGTTTCCGCTTCTGTCATGCAGTCTTCATGACTGCTCCATGATGTTGATGTAGGCAGCGAAAAATGTGCGCTCCACAAATGATTTCTATACGAATAAATCTTCTAATGACAGATACATTCATTTATATGAAACTGCGCAGAGCCCTGAATCATGCGTGGTATTGTTGCCTAGGGAGAAATAATTGCTTGCCGACGCACCAAGCGTTTACGCAAAGATACACATGCTGTTCAGTAACTGTGGCGTTGCTCCAATCGGCAGTTACGGAAACAGGCCGCTGAGACCCAGTACGTTTTCGATGTGGTGCAACAGGTACACGAGCGACGCTGACGACGATTGGTCCAAATACGTTCACGCATATCTGTACTCTTTTGTTATTAACCGGTCACTGTGTCTATAGACTGAGGTAGAAAGTACAGAGGTTGCTCCATTTCTGTCAGTTGTATGGCGCACATACACAAAATTACCCGCCGTGGTGGCTTAGCGGCTATGATGTTGCTCTGCTAAGCAAGAGGTCGCGGGATCAAATTCCGCCTGTGGTGACCGCATTTCGACGGGGGCGAAATGCGAAGACGCCCAAGTCCTGTGCATTGGGAGCGAGTTTAAAGATCCCCCAGGTGGTCGTAATTAATACGGCGTGCCTCATAATCAGGACGTGGCTTTGGCACGTGAAACCCCCGAATTCCTTGATACACACAAAGAAATCACCAATAAATAATATTAATTCAATAAATGAAAAAAAAATGATCATGAAGATAATCATAGCGATGAGCACATAATGACTACTGCCATAAAAGTAACGTCTAAATATCGCCCCATAGACTAGCCAATCTTTCCTCTGTCGCTTCAACGTTAAGATTATCCCTTACAGTATATTATCGTTTGTCCTTAAAGGCCGGTTGCTTCCTCTTGTCTGTGGAGTCAATCTTAATTGTCATTTGGCCGATGTCGCCCTTAGTTCCGCCTTACTACGTGACCGAACCAAGTTAGTGTGTTTTTTTTTTCTTCTTCTTCTTCTTCTTCTTCTTCTTCTTCTTCTTCTTCTTCTTCTTCTTCTTCTCCTTCTTTGCAACATTGGCACTAACGTCGCGAGATTTTGACGGCTCCGCGGTCGCGCTCACCCAAACCAATTCTTTCCTTGTCACTCTGTGCATATCCGCCTCAGCTTGTTCATTTCCGGCGGCTGAGACATCTGGCCAGACCTTGTAGTGCCTAGCTGTTTTTTCTTTTCGTTTTCCACAAAATTGTTATCCATAGTGACATTGAATCTCATGTTATCTTTCTTTTTCAGTATTTTCAAAATCACTCGGCGAAGATTGCCGAGCGGCATTCCATAGGCGGTGGCCTCTTGTGGCGAGCTTCGCCGGTAAATTTGGAGTGGGTTCGTGTGTTCCACAGGTCCGTTCGGGTCATTTCGCCCTCATATAAGGCACTTTCTTGCTCAATCTTGAGGCAACTGTCAGCCGGAACTAAGTGTCAGCCGGCACGTTCAGCACGAGAAGACGGCAGAGTTGAAAGTCGGGCCGACAGCCCGACGTGAGACTCTGGTTGAACATCTGTTGTGTGCCTGTCTTTGAGGGCGCGTTGCGTCTCTTCCTTCTGCTGGGCGACCGACCTTCTCTTATATTAGCGCTTTATTTGTGCTGGCATCGATACGCAAAATTGCGACAATTTTGCATCGGCTTCATTTTTCTGTCGACGCGCGGCCCTATACTGGCCCTTGAAACACTACAGACAGCTAGTACCAGCGGCGAGACTAATACCCGTGCCTTCAGATGCACAAGAACAGATACCCACAGGAGAATCGATGTCGTTTTCAAAAGCGGCTGCACGTGGTAACTTTTGTAGCGTTGCAGAGCTGATATCACTTCGTTGTACCTGGAATATTTTGATGTGGGAACTCCAAGCGCTTTCCAGACGATTTACACGCTTTCTCAGAATTTACCGCCGAAATTAACTCTTAGGTGTCGCGGTAAACAGTTCTGTGTATCGGAATGAAGTTTGTCGCACCCAAACACCCATTCGTGTTAGACCCCGTTTCTTCGGAGCAGTTGTATTTTTCTTTTCTTTGTGTGTGTGTGTGTGTGTGTGTGTGTGTGTGTGTGTGTGTGTGTGTGTGTGTGTGTGTGTGTGTGTGTGTGTGTGTGTGTGTGTGTGTGTGTGTGTGTGTGTGTGTGTGTGCGCGCGCGCGCGCGCGCGTGCTCAAAATAAGAACACAGGCGTCACCCATTCCGAGCACTATGATGGAGCCACCGCGTCTGCGAGCCACCGTGGATCTGATTGGCCGATAATTGGCACTGTTTCGTAGTTTCGCAACGCATCCTGAGAGCGCCAGTAATCGAGCCCTCCTTGGATGACGCGTATCGCCCTCTAGCGCGCACTGATAGTCTCTTGTGAAATTCTCTCGCAGCTCTATATAGCAGAACCAAGGATAAGGCCAAGGCTGGTCCCGTCACTTACGCTCCCTTTCCTTGCACCCAATTAGCGTGTCGCTACAGAAACGTGACGATGTGAACGCTAGAAAGGGAGGCGACAGGTGAGTCTGATCATGTCCTAGAAGGAGAAACCCTACACAGAAAGCTCGCTACTTTCGTTCCATTTATTTTTCCATCAGTGAGGTCGCAAACGAAACACAGACGGCAGGTTCTTAACCTTTGCTAACTGTATACCAAGTGTGGAAGCGACGATGCTTGGGCAACGTTGGTTCTTTGATTCCCCGACTGCAGAGGGCTTCGATTTCAAGAGGACTTGCCGGCAAAGGTCACGCGCCATTTCGATTGCGTGTTCCTGCTCTTGTTGGACACCCTCCGTGGTGGCGTAGCGACTTTACCGGTACGTTGGTAAGCCCGAGGGCGCAGAATCATATCCCGGCCCCCACGCGGTGGTCGCAGTTCAATGGGTGCGAAATGAAAAAAAAAAAAAAAAACTCCGTGTACCGCGCACTGGATGCACGTCAAAGAGCCCCAGGTGGTGAAAATTAAGCCGGAGCCCCCCACTACCGCATGCCTCATAATCATGTCTTGATTTTTGGCACGTAAAACCCCCTCTTAGTTAGTTTTTTTCTTGTTAGATTGACATCAGTGTAAATTTCGAATTGCGTTGGCATCACATACGTGTATATGGCTCTTCAGCTTCTTATGACTCAATGCATAGCGTGTAGTGGATCCTGTTCTCGCATTATTGTCATAAATGCGTTCCTAATTTCAAACAGAATTGGGATCTCGGTTACTCTTCTTACCGCGTACCGATTCTGCAGTATTAAATAAATATAATTTTTTCAATACTTTTTCAATATTGGTGTTTGGGACGCCCTCCCAAACACTAATCTGAGCCCCGACCGTGTGACTCTATCACCCTACGCCTTCAAGATGGCAGTCCTATACCACACGTCCCTAGTGTCCGGGTCCTGGGTTTCACCATCTCTACCAACGGCTCTAATGCCTTGGCTCTCAACAAGGTCTGCGCCCAATCTCAAAACACCCTACGGCTTCTTAAACGCATCTCCAACCGACGAGGGGGACTCAAAGAAGAAAGCCTTCTCCGCCTCGTGCAGTCCTTTGTCATATGCCACATTACCTACGTTGCTGCGTACGTCAACTGGTACCGGGCTGATCAAAACAAGCTCGACACACTCATACGAGGGGTCTACAAGCAAGCACTTGGCCTCCCGCATTACACCAGTACTGAACTCTTCAACCAACTAGGAGTTCACAACACCCTTGCCGAACCGATTGAAGCACAACAACGCTCTCAGCTTGAACGGCTCACCCCTACTGAAACGGGACGCATTATTCTATCCACGCTTGGCTTCACTTACCATCAGCAACAGGGCCCCAAACAATCGATCCCGACTGACATCCGTAGCTGGATCCACACAGACCGTATCCCTAGAAATATGCGCCCTGAATATAACAGGGCCCGGCGCCAAGCTCGGGCCGGAGCTATCATAAAAGCCCTTGCTCATGTACCTGGTGTCACATTTGTTGAAGCAGCCCAATATTCTCATGGCAAACTATTTGTGGCCGTCGCCACATGCGATGGAGTCCTACACCGCGCCTCCAGCGTCACTACGCCCACTGCCGAAACGGCTGAAGAAGTGGCCATCGCCCTGGCCACTCTAGATCCCACCTGTCACACCATCGTGTGTGACTCTCGCTCAGCTGTCACTAACTTCAGTAAAGGCCGTATTTCTCCTCAAGCTCTTCGTATCCTCCGGCCAGGCACCACAGTCTAAAGAAAGCATGATCTCCCTGACATGGATCCCGGCCCCCGCGGGCACTGTCCACCCACACCTCCCCAACCTCAACGAGGTCACCCACTCCATTGCGCGAGGCGTAGTCAACCGCACCGGAGACACTGGAGACGAGTTGGACACCAGGGACAATCTGACTATTTATAACGATCTCGTTAAGGCATTTTACCTTAGTCGCCGAACCTTCCCTCCACCTCACCCCAAGTTCAGCCGGGTGCAGGCTACCACCCTGCGTCTGCTACAAACAAATACGTACCCTTCACCCGCCCGCCTCCACCTTATATATTCCCTTAAGTTTACAGTACCCCCAACTGCCGGCGCTGTGGCACTCACCCGGCTACGCTTCCGCATACGCTGTGGGAGTGCCCAGCACAGTACACACAAATTAACACCACGACCCTCTCGTTGAGGTTGCTTGAGGCTCTGCGGAGCTCCGCCCTTGACGATCAAACCTGGGCGACCCAGCACGCCCGTGAGGCGGCGGCGAGGCAAGCCCTCGACGTCCCCTAGGCTTAGGCCCGGCCATCTTAAAGTTCTGGTTACACAACAAAAGTTTATTCCTCCTCCTCAATACTTCTTTGTAAAAGGAGCGGCCTTCATCTTGGTAAGGCGATTAGGTTAAAATTTTCTTTAACTTTGGCGAGAATTTAACTTGTGCGGAAACCATCGACGATGATTGTTAATGTAAGCAAAACGCGGAACGCGCCTCGAAAGCTAGCTATTCGCTTTATTGAAGGAATGATGGGTTCGAAGGCGTGTAATTGATGCACTGAGGGATGTTAATGAGGCGCTTGTAGTTTTGTGGCGTAATTCCGCAGACGATTGACTCGTCAACTAGCACATTTGTAGTGGTATAGTATAGGTGGCCATGCATATATAGGCCAGTTAATCATACGTGCGTTAAGCATATAATCGGCGCGAAGCATCTCCTGTAGCCGCCACAAAGGGTGAGGACGGCGTAGGAGATAGAAACAATTATTTGTTATGAGGATAGAAATATATATGGAAAGTAACTATTTCTTGTGCAAGAAGGGTGAATCTGTATAGGGGGGCGAGGCGAACTCCGCAAGAGAAGCCGCGCTTATTTTCACGTCCCTGTAGCAAAACAATCTTTTCAGTATTTTCGCGGTTCATGTTTTCGAGAAAGCACGTTTCTTACGCCTCACCACTGTGTCCAAATGTCACGAAGATACATTACAGCAAGTGCCTAACTTCATTCCTTTTGTGTTCCTCGCGTTTTGTTTACCAGATTGCATAGTCCTAATTGATAGTTCGTCTTTTATTTACAAATGGCTCTGTTAATTGTGATCTAAAAGCGCACTCCTCCCTTGAAGATTTGGGATTGAGTGACGCGGGGACGCAAGTGGAAGTCCGCGAAAGATTTCAGCTGCGTGGCCGTTGTTTTCTTGTTTCTTGTTTTTAATTTAGTTGCTGTGCCCGGGAAGGAGGGGAGATTTTACAGGGGCCGAAAAACGTACTACAGGACGTGCTGCAGAAAGGACGTGGTAGCTGAAAGTGGCGACACTCGAATTTGGGACGCGCTTGTAACCGCTGAACAGCGCCGGCTGCCCCTGGCTACTAAGCCACGGCGCAGTACGCCGCAGATCCTCTCGACTCTCGGACCAGGGTTCCCCCAATACGCGTGTCACCGTTCTGCGGCCAACAGAAAAAAACTTGGTCCGTACGTGACCGCCTTCTGGTTCTCTTCACACGGTGATTGCTACGCGTCGCGGTTCATCGAAGCGTTTAACGACTTTGCTTCGCCTTCGGTAGGCGAGGGAAAACGAAGCTACTCCACGCCACGCCGCAGAAGTTTGGGGGTCCACAGGCAGCTCGCACGTGCGCGTAGTCCGCGTAGTTCGAGAACACGCTAATACGCGATGAACTCTACTCCCTCCCTTGCAAGCCGTAGCCCGAGGACTGTGATGCTCGTCTGCGCGCTGTTCATGCTCGCTACGTAAGCATGAACGAGCCTTTGTCTGTGTGTGTGTGTGTGTGTTTTTTTTCTTTTTTTTACCGCCACTCCCTGGTTCCCGATGGTCTACGCGATCCCTTGGGACCTTGGGGACAGAAAGTTGTTCATCGGGCTTATGTGTCGCACGTGGTCACTAATGCCACGGTCGCCAAATGGCGTCGGCTTCTTCATGCCGCCAAGGAGCATCCCTGGAGTTTTGCGCAGCCGCCTTCTCCTCCTCTCGTGCTGTTGACGCACGTAGTGGTACCGGCATCAATGGTTTGGTGGTCTGGGAGCTGCTCCTGAGATTCTGATGATTTCCGTGACGCGTGATTCTCGCAGCTGGTCGTTTTATTTTCTGTTTTTTTTTAATTTAATTTTTCGTGCGAGTTGTGTCGGTATAGTGTTGAACGCTGGATAGCGTGTATGCGTCGTGTATCCTCTGTGTGTCAACTGCATCGACCGACGTGGAACCGAGCTTGCACTCGTAAGGTTGGGTTGGCGTGACTCGATTCACGCGTAATTGAAGACTCCCGGAATTGGTGTCACTCCGGCAGTGGACCTAATCATGATGGAACGCCGTCGAAACAAGGGAATATCGTGGTTATGGCGAGCGTATGCCTTCGTGCCCGATATCTTTCCTCGGAGTTTTGATTTTTTTGTAGCCCATTTTTCTGGCGTGTTTCCTATTGTTCTCAGAATATGTCAATCTTCACGATGAAATGGCGGGAATATGCGAGTCCAGGCGGTCACGTCCGTGCTGGACCTGGAACTGTATTTTGCGATGATTCTTTTTATTCTTCATTTTGTCCTTCGTCGATGCCTCGCACAATGCCCTGTGCCCAGTGCAATCTCTATACCTCGTGCAACGGCCATTTGGCGTGGCCGACCATAAGAAATCAAGTCAGTAGGAATCAAGGCAAATTTTACAAAATATCGAGTCCTTGTTTTATGTTTTGAGAACGCGAATGCAAACGAAAAAAAAAAAGAACCGTTTTCGTTGTGTGTTGTGTGTTTGTGTGTTTCCTGTTTTCGTTGTGTGTTTTTCTCAAGCAGCCCCCGGGGACTTGTTATTGCCTTATCTCCGCCGCTTCGTGGCGTATTAAGAAGTTTTCCTACCTGTTTATGTGAACGCTTGTGGCGAACACATGCAACGAAGAACGCTTCATTCCGTACGTGCGCGAGCATAATGTGAACTTATCTCATTGTCAGCGTTCAATGCCCTTTCCCACTTCCTCGGCGTAGGGTAGCCTGTTAGACTCAGCCTAGTTAACCTCCCTGCTATTCCCGCTATCCCTCCTATCTCTCTCTCTGTCCTTCATTTCACTATCGATGACAAGCAACCTCTGTCGGTTGCACACGTCAGCCTGACGGCATGGGAAACAACTGCCTCATTTCACACTTGTTGTGTCAGATCGGCGAAATTGGGAGGAGTAACAAAATTTTACTCGACTTCACTGCCGACGACGCATCAATCATTTTTCCAAGTTGCTACGTGTTCGCCCGAAGCAGCGTGTAGTGGACACATGCCTTGTAGACGTTCTCCTGCTGTATGTGCGCATGCGCGCGCCATTTTCGAACAACTATAGAAACACCTTGCAGCTGAAACAAACAAAACAGTCGCACTTCTTTTGCAGTGACGAAATTGAATTCAGAATAAGGGTGAGGCATGTTTCTTTCGGTGTTCTTCTGTTCGGAGCAGAAAACTTGCAGCGCGCCAGCCTGCTTAGCTGTTCCTAGCGTAGTTATTTGTTTTCTTATCCTTCTCGGTCCATCCAGTGCAGAGAAACTAAAGCAGTATAGCTTGGAAAAGTCGGAGCGAAGCCGAGCTGTACAGTAAAGCCCAGTCGGGCGGTCCACATTTGCAATCTCTAAGCCGGCCTGTCTGCCTCGCAGAGGCTTCCGGGGAAGTCCCGAGCTTGAAACCTTGAGCCCGTTGGAAGCGGGCGGCCTGGGAAGCGGTTGCGCGATGCAGAGAAGCTGGGCAAGTGCAGGCTCGTTAAAAAAAAAAGAAAAAAAAAAGACCACCCCGGCTCGACCTTGTCTAATTCCAGTGACCGCGTTGCTGCAGTTTGCGCCGGGGACTAAGGGAGAGAGAGATAAAAGGAGGCAGAGAGCGGCGTACGGAAAACCTAGAGCGATGGTTGAAAATGCCGGGGTCGGGCCGAGTTTCTGCGTTCCGCCGAGGGCGTTGGGGTGGCGAGCGTCGTAGGCCACGGTGAAGTTAACTGTTTGTTCATTAGGATGAGTATATAAACAGAAGCAAAGATAATTATATATGTATATGTATATATCATCGTCATCAGCCTATATTTATGTCCACTGCCGGACGCAGGCCTCTCCCTGCGATCTCCAATTACCCCTGTGTTGCGCTAGCTGATTCCAACTTTTCCCTGCAAATTTCCTAACTTTATCACCCCACCTAGTTCTCCACTGTCCTCGACAGCGGTTCCCTTCTCTTGGCATATATATATATATATATATATATATATATATATATATAATGAAGAAAAGAGAGTACGACGTACGTTGTATTTGCACAGTATATTTTTCTAACGTTTCGGCTGGTGGACCAGCCTTCATCAAAGCTATATATATATATATATATATATATATATATATATATATATATATATACAAGCCTCTGATATAAATAGGCACTTGTTGCCGCAGCTAAACGTCGCCTCCCTTCCCTCCCCCTCCCCCTCTCGCGCGTCGGAAGAAGGCGCGTTTGCTCTACATATATGGTGATTGTAAAGGAGAAAAGAGACGCCTACTTCTGCAGCCCTTAAGGAAGCACGGCGCAGAACGCGCGTTTGTTCTCCGCCGTGCGTTCACTCCCCGTGAAAGACGCGCCCCTCGCGCCCTTTCACTCGCACATACAGCGTTCGGCGCGCGGCGACGATTTCTTCTCCAAATGACGTCATACGGAACCTCACGGCGACGGCGACGGCGACGCCGACGCCGACGGCAGAAATCTGCTTTTGAGTGTCCATATAATTGCTATCGCAATAAAAAAAAATGCTGGGACCTCGATCTAGACTAGCGTCCCAGTTGAAGTCACGCACTAGCGTTCCACTTGACTCACGATGCACACTGACAAGCTCACGCAGGCAAACACGAATTAACTGCGCCTCGCGCATGCTTTCACAGGTAGCTGGCGACAGGCATACCACCTATCCCGAAGACACCAGCCAGCCAAGGACGTGTCCAGAGCACTAACGTGGGGGAGAAGAGACGTAAAGACTACGGTACGAAAAGAAAAAAAAACAGAAATGAAGAGAGACAGTCACGAAAAAAAAATAAAATCCTGCTAGCCAATGTCTCCACGTCGTCTCCACAAGGGCCCACACGCTGCACCAGCCACGAGTGCCAACGAAAAGATAACAAACAAAGAAGGGCGAAATTGGGAGGAAGTGGGTGTTGGTATGCGTGCGATGGCGCACGTAGGAGAGACATTTGAGACTAAATGAGAAGGAATGAAATGGTTCGGAGGTGTTTTGGGGGCAGGGGAAAGCGGGCTAGAGGAAAGGGGTGTGGACGGAGCGGCGAGCCAGCGGGCGCGCTTGGATGAAATGAAAATGGAGGAGCGTGATATCCCTCGCCGTTTCCCTCCCTTCTCCTACCCTTACTCCTTTTTTTATCTCTAATTTGCGCCGTGAAGAGGCGAATGGGACTCGGCTAGGGAAAGGCTATTGCAGCGTGTAAAAAAAAAAAGTTGGGCGGGGAGAAAACGGTTAAGGGCTTTACGACTCATCGTAAAATGTGCGGCGACCCTCCTGACGCTCGCTTCGTCCTTTTTTCGCTCCCTCTTTTCCGTTCTGGCTAGGCGGCGTTAGCGTCCCTAAAATGCTGTCGCAGGAAAAGCGTGCAGCGTTTACGAAGGTATGGGGCTAGCGATAGCCAATCAGCGGAGCTCACGTGACAAGTGGAACGCGATCCTCCGTGACGTACAGGCATCCACGAGAACACGCGTTTGTTGCCACCTGCCGCAGAGGAAAAATGGCTAGAAGACGACAGTGAAAAACGCGTCTCAGAACACGGTAACGCTTCTGCGTTGGGGGTGGCGCGCGCGTGGAACGTTGCGCATGCGCTGTGCAAGCGTTTTCTTGAAACTCGGCACTACTTTCTCGTGCGCGTTGGTGACCGGGGGATTGCGCCATAGCTTCCAAGCCAATGCACGCCTTCAATATCACAAGCCCTGTTTTATGTTTTCTCTAGTATCCTATACCTGCACTTTTCCTCTTGCTCGCTCATATTCACAAATGCAATTTGTGTTTTTCAGGCTTCTCGACTCAGTTATATGCCCACTTTGCTCGTCTGCCCGATGTCAGCCCCTCCTAGACACCGTCCACAAGGCTATAAATGGCAGTTGTTGAGGCAGAGGGAAGAGGGGGCAGAATACGGTCCGAAAACGGACTCCCGAATATTAGACTCGGTACGACGAGTTTGACGACAGCGATATGAGGAAACGGTCCTGTAGTGAGGACGGGGCAGGGATAAGCGCCGTGCGACATCGTTTTCGCAACTCGCGCATTCCGGCTTCCATGAGCTTAAGCGCCGATCGTGCTCGAATGCCTGCAGCCGTAAATTCGAAGCGTTCTCGTCGTATATGCGGGATCGTCCGGAGCGGATAGGCTTCCAACTGTTTCGTGCGGGCAGGTTTCTGAAATGTATTGTTTCGCGTTGACTTTGCGCTGCTTGCTTAATCTCAGTGTTTCCAATTATGGGGCTGGAAATGTGGAGCCCGAATGCTTCGGTTACAGAAGTTCGACTTTTGGGACACTGCGTGCTTAGTTACGGTGATGTTGGGGAGGAAACGTATGAAGGAAAGATAGGCAGGTTAGACAGGTGCCCCTCCGATTTGCTACCCTGCACTGGGGGAGAGGGGACGAAACGAGAGATGGGAGAGAGAGTGCGCACACGTGATGATGCGCACCGAGCCTATAAACAGTCGCAGCCGAAAGAAGCGCCTGCGGCGCTTTTGTCAGTTTTTTTTTTTTTTAGCTGATGACCACATGACTCAAAGTCAAATGTTGGGAAGGGAAGACGTAATTTTTCTCATCGGGTACCCGTTCTCAATGACCGTCTCTGCTTGAGTAGCGATGCCTGAGTTAGAGTGCCTTTGATGTTAAGCGTATACCAGCTCGGCACAACGCTGTCGCGAACCGATGAAAACATCGAAGGTTGTATCCATTACTCCACGCGAGAACTGTTACCCTGAGCCGTTGATTCTCGATCACATGCTGCGTGGCATATTTCAATGTGTAATGTTTTCGTCGAAATGTAGGCTAGAGCGTCACCGCGGTGACGGCAAGGGCACATCCAGCAAATCCGCTTAGTACGCTTTCTCGGCTATTACGTTGCGGTAACGTGGAAAACCTATTAGAGAGACTCTGTTGTTATACCACTCTTGAACTGCATCCTTCTTGTTTGCTTTTTTTTTTTCAAATCTCAAAACGAGTTCTCCGTTTCACCACATTATTTTACTTATCTGCGTAAAAGAGGTCACGATACACAGAAGAAAAGAAACGGAGAGACGCGTTGTAAGTAATTTTGTAGTACTGTATTTTTTTTCTTTGATGTGTTCGACGAAAGCAACGCATTTAACCTGTCTGGGTCAACCGCCGCTTTCTTCGCCTTCACGCCGACCTCGTAATGCACCACAGCGACGTAAAATAAGGACACGAAAGCGGTAAAACAAAAGAGAGAAAAGAAGAGACAGGAAAAAAAAAGAAAACCCAACAAAACCTCTAAAGCAGATAGACGACGTGCGTATAAGTACGAGTATATACCTTGATGGAAATCAATTATGTACACGATCGCGGAGCGCCGGTATTGCGGGGCCAGCGACGCTTCCTCGTGGTTTCCGTTTTTACGGTAAACCGCGGTCTCCTTGCACCGGCTGTATAGTAGGCCACGCGAAGCGATCGCTGCCGTGGCACTCCCATCCGCAACAGCCCGACATAAAACGCGCTGCTGGAGCCGGCGCTCCGAAGACGCGGCAGTCGAACGCCGCATGTACTATAGTGCGGCTTAAATAATTGACGCCACCAGACTCGACGCTTGCCCCGTTCTTCCTACATTTTCCCTCTTTTCTTTTTTAACAACTTCTCCTCTTCTTTCCTTTTTTTTCTTTAATTTTTTTCCCTTCTCGTTCACTTTCCTCTTTATTTCTCGCGCGTACGATCCGAAATCGATAGTCGAGGTGGCGAGAAAAAAAAAGAGAGAGAGAGAGAGATGGAACGTTTGCTCTCAGCCGAGCTGTAATACGTGATGGGCCTTTCATCGGCCGCGCGCGTCATAATGCGACGTCGCCGTTCGTCGAAACGGACGTTTGATACTATTCGCCCCCGAGTCACGCGATCCGGGAGCATCAGAGCGGTAGAAGCGCCGGGCTAGTGGTGGTGTGTGGATCGGCCCGAAGTGGAGCTTGTCGACGCGGCGCGATTACTTTAGCGCTCCCCGTATTTCTCTCATCTCCCTCTCTCGACGAGCTTCCCGAGTCGCTCGTTCGTTCGCCGGTTGACTGCGCCGTGCGTGAAGCCGAACGTCGTCATCGTCGCGGTGTTAAGCACGCGATCGCTCTCTCTTTTCTTTCTTTTGTGGGTTGCGGTTTCGAGTTCTGATTCATCGCCTCGCGAAGCCGGTTGTCGTAGAGCGCGAAGGCTGCGTGTCGATTCGGCGTGCGAATTCTACCAGTCTGTTTTGGTTGCCTACTTCATGAGCGCGCGAGGACAGCGAATAAGGCGGAAAAGAATTGTCAGCTTCCTTGCTTTTTGTTCCTTCGCGTGCATGTGTGTGTGTGGGTGTGTGTGTCTGTGCGCGCGCTCTGGCTGACTGAATGCCAGTGCCTCTGATTGAGTGATTGCCTGACGAGCCAGTGCGCTCTGGCTCGTCTCTGGCTGTTTGATTGGCGCCATTAATTGTCACATTGGTGTGCCTTTCCCATGACAGAACGCGGAGTCGGCGGCTGTAAATTGATCTTGCTGTGCATTACTCAGTCTAACTCGCTTAGCCTTGAATTTAAGCGAGTGACAGAAGCAAGCATCACGCGCGCCTCCCAGCGGCGGAAAGTTCTCTTTTAACAGCGAAGCTGTTTAAGCCAGCCCAGATTTGTGGTTCGTATCAAGAAACTAGGCTATACAGCCACGCTTGCAGAACGTGCATTTATGCGAACCATACGATTGCGTTCGAGCGTCGTCGTCTTCGTCCACAGCGGGCGCGTTCGCACGCTCGCGCTCTGCGAGGCGAAGAAGAGGTTTTGCGTGCTTTGCTCGGGAGAGAGAGAGATTGTGATTGTGAAGAGAGATAAAAAAAACGAGAGCGAGAGAGAGAGAGAGAGACGCATTCACGGAGCGGGTCTGCTAGAACGCGTTGTCGGCATTGCAACGCGGTGGAACGCGGTGTCTGCGTTGCAAGCTAGCTGCGCTATGCAACGCGCCGTGACGGACGTAAGTCCGAGACGCGCGAAAAGAAATTATCATCATCATGGGTAATAGGTTGAAAAGTTCGCGCGTACTTCCGGAAAATTCTGGGCTACGATCGCCCAGCTTCGCTGTTTCAAGCGTTGCGCGGCGGAGTGCAAGGTTTTACTCCGCTTTTATTTCCATTCACCTCATTATTTCTATATTTAAATTAAAGAAAACTTTATTTCCCCTATGCTTTCTATGCTTTCATTGTTTGTTTGCCTCATATGGTTTTGTGTAGCGAGAATCGAGGCCTTCGGCTCGCCCTCTTCTTGATCATGTGTTGCCTTAATGTGGCACGCTTGTCGCAAAAACACAAGCTCAATTCCTGTCAAATGTTGTCACACTGTTATAACACAATTCGCTCTAATCAGCCTTCTTTATTGCCACCATCAGAACAAAATACCGTACAATGTAGTTTTATTTTTATATAGCTTCATGGCTTTGTATACATGTTGCCGATAAAATAACCAAGGGAAAAAAAAACTATGGTGGTGAATGATGAGTCAATCACCGGTTTCTGTGGTTTCTCAAGAAGGGCGTAGACAAACGGAAGTTTATACTGCAAAAAGTATGCCTAGACTGAGCGGCATAGCGTTCACGCGGAAGGTATAACGTCCCTACCGGCGGCTTTGAATGTGCTGGTTGTGAGGCTAAGTTTGGAATGTTTTAACGCGACAGCGTTAAGGGCCCCGTGTCGCAGGAAATCCGGCGTCGGTGTCGGCTTCGGCGTAAGCATTGGTGTCCGAAGCATCCGTGGCGGAGAAATTCATCCCGAACCACCCCGACCACACAGGCTCTCTGCGTGGCGCAAGGGTATAGCGAACAAAAATTGTAAAATCCGTCAAAAAATCGTAAAATCTCATTTAACTACAAACTAAAGACAAGATAGCGTCGGTTTGTAATTTGAATATACGAGAAAAAATGTGGTTGATCCCTCTTATATAGGAATCGGTATAGAACACGAAAGTGAAACGTGTCTTCACAGAAGTAGTGTAATGTTTATTGCACATTGATATATAACGTCTATTGGTGTTTTGTGGCTAAAGCGCCCTTAGGCGTTGATGCACCCACGCTGACGCCTGATGGCACGTCTCCTCCATCACGACTACCAACGTCGATGACCATGAGCAACCGTCGTGCATATGGAAGCTGCACTACGCTGCACACGCTAGCACAACGCGAAAGACGAAGCACGTAACTGACACACTAATACAACGCGCAAGACAAAGCACGTAACTGAATCGTCACCGAGTCAAATCAGCGCGTACAGCGCGTCGTAATTGCAGCCTCCGCGATCAACTTCAGAAACATTTTCAGAGCTAATTGCGGAGGCCACGCTCCGCTGTGCTGAGTACGGTGAACGCCACCTAGGTGGTGTTGGTAGTGCTTCTTGATGCCAGCGTCCCTTCGAATGCTGGCATCGAGGCGTCGTAGTGCTGAGACCACCGAAGCGTTCACTGTCGGTGCGCGTTAGTGTCATAATGCAGTACTTCTCTTTTCTGCTCGTAGGCGGCGGCACCGCCCCGAGCAAGAGCGCAGGTACACGGAGGAGTGTTAGATATATAAGGCGCGTCTGTGTAGCTCTCTGCAAATGCGTTTGTGGCGCAATGGGTTAAACGCTCGGCGATCTATCGTCGCGGACCGAGAGGTCGTGGGTTCGATTTCCAAATTTTGCATGTTTGTGGAACTTTTTCTTCTGGTTTCTTTCTTTGTATTATGTTCTATGACGTATTTCCGTGACGGAAATACGTCAGTGAAGTCTTGGTGGACCCCGGCATAAAACACTTTCGTGTTAAAAAGCCTGATAAGCAGCCAGGGATCTTTGAATGCTATTGCGTTCCACTCTGCAAAGGTGAATTAAGCTTTAAGCGCCCTCGATCTAATTCTGATGGCGTTGGATGAGTCACCCACTGCTCGAGTTTTTTCATATCCTCATCATATTGACATGAAAAAGTCCATGCCAGTATGGGCACCTTTAGAAACATGACTTTACTTGCGCCTATGTTGGTGTTGCTGCTTGCTCGTGTAGAGCTATGCCAGAAATACAGGAGAGAAGCGCACAAACGCACAGATAGAATGGTTCATGTTTATCATTTCATGACTCCTAATTGCTTTAAGAACAAGCCCTATGATAAAAAAAACAATGAGATTATTTTTTTTTTCTTCTTTGTGTAATAACGGAACTCCACAAATGAAAGAACGCGATCAATGACGTTAAGAAAACCGGTGAAAGAGTCTAATTAGGTTAAGAAACTGGAATGGAGACGGAAAAGCGGAACCGTGCAGCGAATTGACACGCTTGAAAAACGAAGCAGAGGCATGTGCGGATTAAAAGTCGTAATAAAAGTCACGAAGAAAAAAAAAAGGAGGGGGGGGGGGTGGCTTCTTTGTTAATAATCCCAGCACTGGAGCTATCCAGCGAGTGTGTTTGCACTAGATTATTCAGGAGTTGAGCGTGGTGGACATTTTGAATTCTGTGATTAAACGTGTCATATTGTGGCTGTGGCTTCTTGATAATTTGGTGCAGCTAATATATGTTTTGTAGACAATGCATATTTGAAATGCAAAATTCGTTTTTTTTTTCTTTCTTGTAAGTGTTCGTGCGCGTGTTCAAATTTACGTGTGGCCTGTGTGTGCTGCTTATTGTTAGTATTATTGTACGCACCGAGTTACATTCGTTATGCCAAAGATTTTCTCTTGTTATTCTTTAGAGGCGTCTTAACGACTACGCACTTTGATAAGCGGTTCATATCTCATTTTTGTTATATTCACTTTATCCTTGTTTTTATAGAAGGTGGTCCTGCCATTTTTGTTTTCTAAACGCTGGGACTTTTTCCTGTGTCGTATGTTATCATGCGTAGATTTTAGAATCTCGTATTTCTTTTACAAAAAAAAAAAAAATAACGTCAACGAATCAATAAACGTAGGTTTAGCGGCTAAGCGACAGATGAAACTGATATCTTAAGTATAACTGCCTACGCGCGGTCTCTTCGCATCAAGATAAAAAGCCAGATAAGCGAGAAAAGCCTGACATTGATAGAATACCTCCACTCGAAAGGTGCGATAACGGCGATGCCAGAGACTGATCAAGGTGAAACATCCCAAATCTATAGTTAAGATATGAGTGAAGCCGCATAGCGGAAGATCTCCGGTTGTTCTTTCAACACCTGCCCCGAACCAAAATCCCCAAACCACAACACCAACCGAAATCCCCAGTGGGGATTGCAGTATTGATAAATAAATAAAAGTTAATTACTGTACGAAACATAATGCAATTTACGAATTGTAGCCGGTGAGCTTGTCAGGCGTATCCACTTAGAATGAATTTCTAGAATGACACCAGTCAGTTGGAGATATATATGCGCCATCAAACTCACCGTAAAAATGCACTGTTCTTCGTTATTCTTTTTTACCAAAATGCTGTTTTATACATTGAAGCACAAGAGTAACTGGAACGCCCATGTTTTTCGTCCCAAACTTTGGGAAATAATATCTCGAAACTGGTGTCATCCCGGATATTAATTTCAACTGGATGAGTCTTGCAAGCTCACCGGCTACGATTCGTAAATTGCAATTTGTCGTAAAGTAATTAACTAAAAAGTAGTTCATTAGTCAATTTTTGCTACTTAGTTGAATATGTGTTTTGATTTCTCGTGCTGCTAATGTCCGCCTCTTCGAATAACCCAGCTCAACGATAAGAATTATGCTACCTGCCACACGCGACTTTTAAAAATTCCGTAAAACTTAAAAATGAACACCCTGCATATTCCAACAATCGTATCAGCATCTCGCCGCCGACGCACTGCTGCCTCGGAGATCAGAGCCGCAACATCGCGTAACGTGACCGGGCTCCTGAACCGCAACAATTACGGCGCGAATAGTAAGCCTACCTGAAACAATTCCTTTCCGGGTTTCGAAACCAACCATCGTACACACAAGAACCTACTTACCCACCGACCAACCGACCGAATAGTGCCCGATAAGTGGCAAAGAATGCAGTACTCTTTTTGTCGTAGAATGTTCAACGCTAGGCTAGACGCGCCATCTGGTGTACACGGGAGAAGTGGGGGTTATGACGTCACTGCGAAATGCTACAGGTTGATGCAAAGACCCCCGACGACGTCAGAAACCCAAGGAGATAGTAAAGAGTGCCTCGCGTTGAAGTACCTTGCCGCAAAGCACTGGTTATATTGAGCGTTCCGGGTGCTTGGATGAGTGTGGGAGCAACGCTTTGCCGAGGGAAAAAGAGAGGGAGAGAGAGAGAATGCGTTGCTGCTTTCGCGTTTCTTGAGAAGCTTCATATTCGCGGCCATTTCGACGCGCTGCTTCCACTTCTGAGGGCGATGTGCTGCTCGGCTGCGAAGGCGTTAATCACCAAACTGCCTCGGCACCCCCTCCCCCCCCCCCCGCCCCCCTCTCTCATTCACCGCTCCCTTTTCATAACCAGAGTCTCCTCAGAACCAACCCAGCCACTGCTGCGCACCGTCCTTCGCTTAGCCACCTTTGCTATCTACCCTTGAAGTCTCGCAGGCTTCCTTCTTCCCCACGGCGCCTTTTTTTTTCTCTCTCTCTCGCTTACTCACTCAGTGGTGACCGTCACGGTTTGCCCTTCTGCCTTCGTTTCCCCAAGCCTTCTCCCCATACAGCTCTCTTCTCTTCCCTTACCCGCGCAATCTTTCTTGTATCGTTCCCACGTACTTCTCTCGCCCGTGTTTTTGTTTTTGTCCTCAGCAGCGCGCGAGCGAGGAGAAAAACAAACGAAAACGTATAACCAAAAAAATTACGAGTGGGTTTATTCTGCGGCGATTGTCCAAACATTAATATCGCGCGCTCCATCGCCGCCACGAAGTCCTCCGGAAAGAACCCAGAACCCAGGCGCAGAACGCGCGTTTCGCGTTCTGCGCCTTCCCCCCCCCCCCCCCCCCCCCTCCATCCTCCATCCCCCAACCTCCGGCGGGCAGATGCTGCTGGTCACCAACTATAGAGGGGCCACTCGCGTACACGGTGACGCCCCCTCGCGTCGCGTTTGGACTGTTTGGATTATTCCCAGTGAGAGGAAGGTTTGAAAAAGGCGCGAAAAAGGGTTGAAAAAAAAGGGTTGAAAAAGGCGCGAAAGACGCTGAGCCATATCGAAGCAGCCATTCCCGGCTTACGAGCTGGAAACTGGGACCGTTTACGCGAGATGCTCAACCACTCAATACAAAAGCGTTTCTAAAGCGAATTTCTTTGCAGCGAAACTGTCTGTGGCTAGGGTTCTGTGCATTTTTTCGTGTCCGTCAACAGACCTGCGTGTGAGAAAAAAAACTAATCTCCCGAATTTGATGAAGATCGCTTCATTCTATGCAAAAGCTTATACGCCTCATCACTTGGATATGTATTTTCAGTATATTGGTTATAAATAGGCACCATTTTTTAAAATCGGTAGACTCTCACGTAGATAATAAGGGTTTCTCAAAGATTTTCCGCTGTGCGACCCGCGTTGGCCATGTGCGCGCTCGCACCGCCCTCTCTTTGTAGTCATTCCAAGCGCTTGCGTGCCTAGTTTCCTTCCGCTCTCCCGGCGTGGCGGTCCCGTCGCGCGTGTCTAGTTTCCTCCCTCGCCCCGAGGGGGCGGAAGTCTTCCACGCGAATGTATGCCGCCGGTAAAGACCGCCGATCAAAATAAAAGTGTGTGTGCGTGTGTCTTTCTTCGGGATGACCGCCGTCGCCTCTCAAGAGGAATAAAATTCGCTCATACCTCTGATCTAAATTCTGTGTCACCTCTATATCGTGTGCTGAACTGCTTCGCTTGATAATCCACCTTCACAGCAGTAGAATGGCGCGTTATTTTTTTTTTTTTTTTTTGCGAACACTTCAGGAATTCGCTGAGCATCGCTATTCCAGCTGCTTGCTGTCTTGCCGAATAGCTGGCACACGCGAGACAGCACGCCTATAACGAATCGATGTCATATATTGCCATATGTCCCGCAGACCCACTGAAGAGTAGGTCGATCGCTTGAGTCAGCGTAATCGACAGTGGTGTTGGTCACGTGAGTCGTGTAGTGGGGGAGTCCGCATCTAGTCATCTTAAGGGGGCGCGCATCGTAATTACAATGCTGCAAAACGTGCATCAGAAAGTGGAACAGTTTGATAGCATTTAGTTAACCGCTTCTCGAAAGCTTAGCTTCATATAGATCCCAAGATGTGCGTCGGATCTGTGTTATTCATCCTGCAGGCAAAATACTTGCCTAGTGGCCACACCCCATGCTAAGCAATGATCTGCATATCCGAAACACCACAGCCAGTTAGCTACCGCTGCGTGTTTTCCCATCGCGTTATATAAAAGTAAGTGGCTAACTTTTTTTTCCTGAGCGCACTACGGCAGTGTCCTCGTATGCACCGACTGTCGCTTTCGAACGCAAAACCGCATAGCTTGTCTGAAGCTTATTGGATTTATATGATGATGGTGGAAAATGCTGGTGAGTGTAGTCGTCGGTCTTTACGTAAACGTTTGATTTTATAGTGAATATACTGAATGGGCATAAAGAAATGAGCGAATCAAAAAAATACACACACGCACACACGCACGCGCAATGACGAGTGCTTAGTTTAGCCACAGCGCGCTTGAATCGATGAGCCAGGCGTTAACACTAAACGTTTGGTACGATGTGCAGATAAGTGTTCAGGCAAGCAAAAGGGGCAGTTCAAGAAAACAGTGGAATATACAAAGCATGATTCAATGTCATAATGTAGGCACACTGACGATATCCAGGGCTGGTTCACTGGCCCAATAAAAATTTAGAGGACACCCAAGTACTTCTTATGAGCTGTGAATGCGAAGTTCGATTGAAACTTATTAAAGCTTTCAGAGCTCTAGTTGGCGCTTCTTAGTCATTCCACGGTCCAAGCACATTTTCTACAGTAAAACGCAGAGACTCTTACGCGTTGAGCTCAAGACATTCCTTTGTTTTTCGTGGTTTATTTTGTTTTATCTCTACTGAACACTAATCGGGAGCTCGTTTCAGGGCCGGGAGACAGCCTCCGTGTTTGCGAATGACAAGAGAACGTAACCCTGGAGTATCCCAGAATAATTTCCAATTGTGACACTGATTGTAACGCCACCAGAAAGCGGACACGCATGTGGTGTGGATGGATGCCGTGCGTGCACGTGTAAAGCACACACGGAGCGCCACCTTCTAGTTTACAGAAAAGCAGAGAGGCACTTAAACGCGTGTTATTATATACAGCACTTTTGTAGGCAGGTACCAACAGACGTTTCGCATCTTAAGGCATTCGGTGTGCCATGCGATGGCAAGCTATTACGCATGCATTTTGAGGGAGCTGACAGTTTTTTTTTTTTTTTTGCCTTAACGTACCCTTACTTTTCGCCCTGACATACTGGCTGAACATCACCAGATGTAAAAAAAAAAAAGACAGGGAGAGAGACAGACAGAGAGAGACAGACAGAGCCATCTATTCTCGTAGCTGTAGATATAAATTAGAAGCGAAGATTATGTGGACATTGCCGCCAAACAGAAGGGACGTGTAAATGAAGAACGTACAAGGGAAGCGCAGGTGAACTTGTTTATGAGGTTTCTAAATAAATTAGTATTCCGTGTACACGTCGCGCGGAGGTCCGTCGTCGTCCGGCTGACTGTCTTATCTTCTTATCTTTCTTATTTTTTTTCGTTTTTCTCGGTCATTTCAATATTCTACTTCTGAAACTCGATGGTGTGGACCTCCAGTATTACTTTTTTTCTTCTTTTTTTTAAATCTCGTGCACGCGTGTTGTTAAGGCTGTGAATATTTACTGTGCCGAAGAACAAAATACTACGCCCACTTTTATCGTATCTCCAGTCACGATAAAAACGGGAGTAGTATTTTGTTCTTCAGCACAGTTTTTATTGTATCTCCAGTCATGGCGTGCCTCATCATCACACCTGGTTTTGGCTCGTAAAATCCTAGAAAGAAGAAGTATCATCTCGAGTCCCAGGTCACGTAGAAGGCTTAGAAGGGTGTACGCTTTACGTCGAAACTGTTAATTATAAGAGAATCAGTTACAAGTCTGCAGAAGAAAAGAAAAAGCGTTCCCGCAAGAAAAAAAATTTTCGACGAAAAAAAAAAAGACATTGGCGTTTGGTGCAAGAAAACTAAGACTTCAATAAGAACTAAAACTTGGGTAAACACGCAAGGCATTGTATATGGCACCAAGCGAAAGTATGAAGATTAATAGTTTGCATAGTTTGCATAGTGGCAACAAGCCCTGGGAAAATACGTAACAATCACACGTTACATAAATTTTATATGAAAACAAAACGTGCAATGTAGCTGTAGCCGCGCCAGATTACGCACATATGTGATGTAGTAGTTCTTTTTTTTTTTTTTCAGTAGCGGCACGCCAGAATTCAAGCTCAACCCTCGTGAATGGGACACAAGCCACTTTTAGTCTTGTGGAAATGTTTGGTGACCCAGGGGCCGGCGCGGCCGCGACCGCAGTTGAACGAAAGTTAATACGGCTGTTTTACCAATCTCGGAACAATCTTATGGGAATAGCTTTTTCTCTCCACATCGTGTAATGATTCCTTTTCTTAAAACGACGTCTTCTGTCTCGCGCTCATCGCCGAGACAGGCGGACACCTGATCTGGCAGACGGCAATGTTAAGAAACGCCGAACCGTTGTTCATACCACACGAAGCGCAATACAAACAGCGATACGCGAAACAGCGGGGACAGTGGTCGCCAAAATGGACAAATGGAGCGAAGGATTACAAATTTAGAGTTGTTAAAATAATGACGATGATAATATAGAGAGGACGGACACAACCGTTATATAGTTTCTTCATCAGTTCATCCTGCGAGTCGGTGGGCCGTGCAATGCGAACCGAATTGGACACTGGTATGGTTTTTATTTATTGTTCCTAGGCTCATTTTCTCACTCCTCTCCTTCTCGTCTGTCTCGAGTGCATTTAAATTTGTAATGGCCCCGTCCCTCACATCTCGTTTCCTGGCTCCTGACGTGCTCACTTCAGTCCATCTGCTACGTTTACGCTTGGCTACGAAGCGGCGCGGAATCTCAAGGCGCACTTTGTATGAATTATTTGTATGTGCTTCTCTGTGTTTTTTTTTCTTTGACGAGTAACGCAATTAGAAGAAAAGAAAAAAAAAAACTGTGTACACCACAGCTTTTGTTCAGCTATAGCTATTTCTTATCAGTATTGGTCAATTTTCTTTTCATGTTTCTTTTTTCATGTTTTCTTTCTTTTCACTCCGAAGGAAGAAGCTTTCAGATTAGTACAAGGGAAAGAAAGATCCAGAGAGGGCGTATTTCCCTGCTCGTTAACCTTTATTTCCAACAACAGTTGATTAAAATTAAGTTTCTTTTGCCCTGTCGTATTTGTTCACTGCTCATTTTAAGTTCCGTCGTATTGCTCGCGCGATCTTTTTCAGTACTGCTAACAATAAAAGCAATACAAGCCGCAATGGTATTTTAAAAAAAGCTTGCCGAGGTGTTCTCTCTCTCTGAAATTGGACTTTGGCTTAGTTTTCTTCTTTCGAGGAATGAATTTTCATCGTCCCATATATCTTTTGAAGCGCGCGTATAAGAACTCCTATTTCAATCCATGCTGTTCTTTTTTTTATTGTATCTGTGCCTAAAGGACGCGTATCATAAAACCGCACGATTGAAGTGTGCAGAAAACAAGGTTTAAGGAAACAATTTCGCGAAGAGCCACTGTGTGTCTTTATATATATATATATATATATATATATATATATATATATATATATATATATATATATTGGTCATTGTTGCCTCTGTAAGAGCCTTTGATGGTTACGTTTTCTATTTCTGCCTGTATGAAACTATTATGCGCGTCATCCAGGCTATTAGTGCCTGTCTTTCTCGTGGAACCAGCTTCACATGTTTTCTTTTTTTTTATCCTAGTCGTATGGATACATATTTTATGTTCGCTGTAATTTTAGGCTGACGAAAGAAATTTATACTTATCTCTATGCGACAAAGACAGAGCTACAGTGTTTCCCAACCAGAAGAACTTAGAAAACGGGTATCAGCCTTCTGAGGTTCAAGCTGCCGGCTTACAGTTCTTTTCACTGTGCAGTGAGTGCGTGTGTTCGAACTTTAATTCCATTCGTTCTTATTTACTTTTTTTCAGTCTAGCGTCAAAGTGCGACATCACATCATTCCACAATTTCATTACTCTTCATTTTTCGTGTTCATCACTATTTTTCGATTTTTTATCATCGATAGCGTCTTAGCTCGTATATGCATACAAGTTAAATGGAGTAGAACCTATCTATCTATCTATCTATCTATCTATCTATCTATCTATCTATCTATCTATCTATCTATCTATCTATCTATCTATCTATCTATCTATCTATCTATCTATCTATCTATCTATCTATCTATCTATCTATCATCTATCTATCTATCTATCTATCTATCTATCTATCTATCTATCTATCTATCTATCCAATCACTAAAAGGCGTCTGTCTGAGCTAATACATGTATATAGAACCCTTCTACGGACAACAGACGCGAAGAGATGTCTAATGGGCCGCATCAAAAGCGTTGCCGTGACCCCACGTTAGTTTGTAGGCGGCGGTGATTCGCAGGCGACAGCGAAAGATAGGGCAGTCGACTTGCAGTAAGTGGACGCTAAAGAAAAACACTTATTCAGTTTAAGGTGATGAAGCATTCTTTCAACAGTCAATTTTCGTTAAGGTCATGGTAAAAGGTTCGCTCAAAAAATCAAGATCAAAATGATTATTTTTTTGAATTTTGCATATACGTATACGTCAATGTGACGTCATTGATTTCATAGTAATTGCTTCGTATTTGGGCCAATGTCGCTTAGTAAAATTTTTGAAAGTCGCTAAACACAGTCCTTGGTTCTATTAGAATGCAGTGTAGTTTGATCTTTACCGATGAAAATATTAACTATGCCCGAGAAGACTCTGAATATACGTGGCGCCACGGCGAGCTCGTGCGGGAGCTTAAAAGGCGGCCCACCATCTATCTTTCGCTTTTACAGACCCAGGAATTTTCGACACTGCCCCTGAGGCTATCTGTCAAACTTCGCCGCAATGCGCCAGCGTAGCTCATTGGGCCGCATTTTTAAAAATGATATTTCAAAAGGTGGCGCAACCTTAAACGACTTTCGGTTAGCGACACCAAGATCTTATTCGCAACTTTCCTGCTGCGGTATGGCATCCAGCCCGAAATTGTGCTGTAACGCAGCAAGGGCCACGAATGCGCGTGTGAATAAAAGACCGTACCATCTCGACGTTGATAACAAGTTGAACTTCGGGCTGCCTTCTGAATCATCGATATCTAAAAAATGCTGCCCATTGAGTTGCGCTGGTGGTCTGCGGTGAAGCTCGGCAGTTATCTGAAAGGGCAATGTCCAGCATTTCTGGAAATGATCTTTCCTGACTTGGCAAGCTTCCCATCACGGCAGGAGTGGCGTTTTTGTTACATTTTAGAAAGCAGTTTACTAATACATCCCAACCTAATTTTGTTTTTACTGTTCCTTAAAACAATGAAATGTGGGTCCTTGTGCCGACTCTACGCCGGTCTGCTTTTTTTTTTTTTTTTCGCTCAATGTCGGCCGAGTAAACGTAATTGTAAAGTAGCCGACTCTTGGATATCTATGGGCACATTGACACAATCAGGCCTCCGTTTCAGTGGCCTTGATACAGGCAAGAAGAAGATGTACGTATTTGAAAGTACGGCTGCTGCTGCTGCTTTACTTTATCAATACGAAAAATCAGAAAAGAGGGAAATGAAGGTATCGCGCTGAGCACCGCACCAGGCGCTGGCGAGTGGCAGAAAAAAAAAATTTCCCGCACATCGCGAAGATAGGAAGCCATAAAATTTGAGCTCGACGGACTGTGCAAAGCAATGCGTGGCGTATATATAGACGATGTCGAGCTATTGCCATAGCCGTTACGCTAACGACTGCTGCCGTTCGCCGCCTTCCATCGGTGCGAAACATTCCTCGAGCGACCGTGCACGAGGACTCGACTACGCTCGGTTAGAAATATCCTGCTTTTACGGATGTCCCGCTGCTTCGCAGTGACAACCATCGCCGAAACGTGCGGCGTGCGTCATCGCGATTACGTCGAGTGTGCGCAAGAGCAAGTCACGAAAGAGCAGCGAGCTTATCTCGACTTTCTGGACACCAAAGAAATTTTTAGAAAAATTGAATAGATACAGAAAGACTTAAAAAAAGAAGAGCAAAGCAGAAAGGAACTTCGTGTCGCAGTTCCATCCACATAATCCTCGGCTCCATTCTGAAACAAAAAGGGTTACATAGTTCTCCTACGAGCTGATGTATGCAGCGACGCCACTCAATTCGCCGATATGGAAAACAGATTTGACACCCGATGGAGGATGCGTCGACTCGGATTCGTTTTTCTTTTTCCTTCCCCGAAATTTTATTTCAACTCGTCTCTCGCTGCCGCGTCGTTGAATACCCGCGATTTTTTTTTCGGCTCCTTGTTCTTTCTTACATCGGAAACGCGATGCAAGAACGAGCTATCTGTGATGTGAGTGCATTATGCACAACTCGCGAATCCTGTACTCGGGTTGCTCTTTGTTCGGTCGACTTCACCGTGCCTTTTTTTTTTCATTGCCCTGCCGTTCATTACGGTTAATTTTATTTCTTTGTTCATATATTCTGTCTCTTCGCTATCCATATTTCAGGTTGCGTCTCTCTCACTGTCACCCTCTCTCTCTATCCAACGCGTCTCGGTGAAACAGTGTTATGCTGTCATGCGCCCCGAGCCAGTCATTCTATTATTGCTTAATTATATTCATTTCTCTCTGTCTGAGCGTCTCTCGGATTCTAATATAATGAGATTGCCCATTTGCATAATGAGATGAAAAAGGGGGGGGGATATTTTTATGATAGTCGCGCTCGTTCCTTCTAGCTCCCCTCCCCCTCAAGTCTTCCCTATTTCCTTCACACGCGCCACGACTCCCTTCTCCATTATATTGATGTAGCAAGTGCAACCCTCTCCCCCCCCCCCCCACCCCCCGTCCTCCGCCTTCACCCATGCGAAACTACTACCGCCTCCTTGCAGTGTCTTAGCGCCCCGAGGCAGTCCTCTGTCCGTTGTGTAAGTCAGAAGACGATGCTCTCTCCCTACAGGCTGTATGAGAGCGATGACCAAGTTTAGGGATACAGAGAAGGGTGTCGGTGGGGGAGGTTGGAGGAAAGGGACGGTTGGTTATTACGATAACTTTTTTTTTCTAACCGTCTCTGCCCGCCTGCTAGAGTGTACGTTATAATCTAGCGCGCGCGTTGCGATCCTTATTTAACGCTTGCCTTTATTTTTTTCCCATGCGCCACGGCTCGCCTTCCCGGGCTGTCAGCACCAATTTAAGACGTGCGGAAACAGAGCGTGAATCATTATTTTTGCTTCGCCGTCTTGGTCGTCCTTTTTTTTGCTTGCGCTTGTCTGCCGTTACGTATCGCGATATTCTGACTCCTTCATTGTTCCTCTGTAGAGAGATTGTATCTTTTCTGGCCAGTTCCCTGGCTTCCGTTCCGCACGCGTTCACTGCCGCGTGGGTTTCTCTTCTTCTGACCATTTTTTTTTCTCGAAGCTGAGCCGCGCCGCTTGTTGAGGTACTTTGTGTAAGGTGAGCTCTCGGCGCCAGGTTAATCAACGGCCGTCGAAATGTTCGAGAAAGGCGGGCTTCTTCGGAGGCCATTTTCTGGGAGGTCGATTTCTGGCTTCCTCAGCAAGGGTCGAACGTGCTCATTTTTCCCGCGTAACGGCGCAAAGAGAGAGTGTTCTGCTCGGCGCAATGGGCTCTGATACCGGCGAGCACATTCTCGCTCTTACCTTGACTTCGTTTAAGTAACGTCGCGTTTGAAGCGCACGTTATTTTGAACTGTTCTACAATTAGAATGCTACGCTTCGCATCGCTCCCACCGAGAAGCCGGTGTTAGACATCCGCGTAACTTGGCTCGCGCTCTTGAGCCCTCTGTGGGTTCTGATCGCGGCTAACTATGAACACGGTGTAGCTCTCGGCAACGAGCTCATCAGCGCTTTATTCGGCTAAAATATTTGCTGTCTTCATTTTATAATAGTTAATGCGATTAACATTAAAATGTAGTTAGCATTGGCACGGTAGAAGTGCTCGTGCGATTATGGCCCAATGGTTATAAGAGTAGGCATAGAAAACACGGATCGGTGCCTTTTAATAAAGAAATTGTTCTCTTGGTGACGTATATTTGTTGCAATGCGCATAATCAGGTATTTATTTTGTCACTGAGTAATTCCGTAGAAAACAAGGCAGTGTTGTCCTTCGTGTGAGCTATCCCGCAAGACAGCAGCAGCAGCATCCATCCAGCCAGCAGCCATGGTCAGAAAAGTCAGAAAAGTCCGGGAAGGTTCGCCAAGGAAGCTTCGCTTTAATATTCCTGAGTCACGTTTGAATGGTTCAATATCAGGAGTAGTACAAGTTACCAGTTGATTGACCGACATATATTCCATTTATTTATTTATTTATTTATTTATTTACTCACGACCTCAAGCTTCCTGCTGACATTCAGGCGCCTTCGCCACATTACGCATCACTATGTAGAGAAGCCAGCTCTACAAGCTACGTTTATCTGAAGAATGGCGCCGGCTGCCGACAGGCGTCCCGTAATCAGTTGTGTGATCTTTGCAGCATTATTTGTCACTACGTACAGAAGCAGGTTTTGCAAAGCACCTTTTAGCTGAGCAACGTGGTCCTGACTGATTCTAGCATGAGTGAGCTTGAGTGAGCGACTGTGGATGAATGAGAGTATGAGTGAATGCGAGTGAGATGGTGAGTGAGCGAGTGAGTGAGTGAGGCTTGTACAGGTTGGCATAGCCTACTTATTTTTCTCGGCGCGGTTTGCTACGGGGCATATTATGTGAAGGAAGCTTAAAACATCAAGGCCTGTATTAGACAGGACACCGTCTTACAGACACCAGTATTAGACACTGACCTACGAAATGTGGTGACCGTTGGATATTGCTCATGGTAGTGAAGTTGACCCTTTTGTAACCTAACATGTCCTGACTGCGTTTTCCTTGACATCCTTTTGCCATGAGGACCGTCGAGTGTAGATAATGCTTCTTACCACGCATCCAGCACACCCTTTGCGTTCTAGTCATGGGCTTCTCCTCACTAAATATACAATTGCAGTGATGCACGCTTTACAGGAAACTTCATTCAGTGGCACCGACGAAGATTTTTAATGGACGGCAAGGGTGGCGAATACATCAAATTATTTCTATGTCTCACTACATACGGCGCTTTATTCGCCAGTTAAGCTTTATCTTACAACGTTCTGCGGATTCAACATGTGCCATACCGAAACACTGTAACTGCTTGAGTTACGTTTGATTTATGCTTTGTGTATGTATTTCAGTGTTTCGCTGCTTTCTGTATTGAAGAAAATGATTTTCCAGTGCTTTGCCTGTTGTACTTATATTTGAACTTGCTAATGTTGTAAGATTCTTTGTTCAGTTTCACTTAATTTTTGTTCACCCCTGTATTAACCCACTCCTGCAATAGCCCTGCTATAGGGCTGCAGCATGTATAAATAAATAAATAAATAAATAAATAAATAAATAAATAAATAAATAAATAAATAAATAAATAAATAAATAAATAAATAAATAAATAAATAAATAAAAGTGTAAGCCGTGATATCACCAGTGACAAACACTGCTGGATTTTTCAAATAACGTCAATCCCATGAAATCACAGGCCTCCAGGTCATGTTTACATGGTGTGTACACAAGGAACGTAAAATACTGAGAGCACTCCTAACACTATTTTAATGAAGATGGTGGGAGCTTGTCGCATGCAATTCTGAAAAAAGTCTGTAGCATCAAGGATTGGGATAGTTGTGTTCTTTGTGTGTTTTTTTTTTTAGTTTTGGTCTCGTTCAAGAAGTATCTCGTTATTCTTTGAATCTGAAAAAGTTGTTTGTCTCAGTGTCACTGTGACAATAAAATTCTGTAATCTAGAATTAACTTGCACGACGTTATGCGCGCCTGCCACTCTCCCTGGCATAATATCTTGTTTTTCCACATTTCTTATCTCCGCATAATATAGCTACGCGTATAGATCCACGAGTAAACATACAATGCATTAGACAAAGGATACCAAGGATAACGACACCATCCTAATGACGGATAATTATAAGGTGTACTTCAAAAACAGCTGTACTTTTAAGAAAAAATATCTGTCGGAATTTAGAGGAATGTTATGGCTGATCTATGTATACGCTGATGTTCAATACAGTGAAGCTAATTTTTGATTACGCAATCTTTGTGTATTGTCCAATGACGTGTGCATAACTGAACATTGATACCGAAGCACTGTTTATCAACTGAAATAATTACTGAATTATTGAGCCAATTCTACTTCGACAAAAACGATTGGCTCATAACTGTTGAAGTAGACCATAGTATATTGGAATGAGGTGTTTGTTACTTTTCTGCCAAATTTTCTGCACACGTTCAGGATAATGGCATTTTGGACAACCGTTGTCCAGTCGAACAGATATTTTACAGCTGTTACTACAGTAAATTTCAGTAAAAATACAAGCTTCATTTTTTTATTACTGATGGTAACGAACGTCCAGCAAAGAAAAAACAAAACATCTAATGGGCAGCAGGAATAGAGAGCGTGTAGATTTTTATGTTTATATATACATCCTTATTACGCGCAAGTGAGCATATTAAAATTGAGAGACAGGACAAAAACACAAAGGTAGCGGTCTTCCATATATTCATGCGTAGTTAATACCGTATAATGGCCTGAAGAGTTCTCACTTACCAGAAATTACGGATGGTAATGATATTAAGCCCTTATTCTGTTTAAGCTATTACTTTCCTTCCCGGTAAAGGCGGAATAAAATATTCCACGAGGGCCCCTAGATTCGGTAAGATAGATCGCTCTAACCAACCCCAAACCAACCATTACCATCAGGCGCGTTAACTACTTTCTTACGTAGCAACGATCACCGAACGGTGATCGATTCCTTAAGACAATGAACGCGACGAGCAATCAGTCGACGCACCTCTGCTACTGGAGCGGGCGACAGCGCTTCGTCGAATGACTATATCAGCGCACAGGTATACACGCAAATACATGCTTGCACACACGCCTCCGGAACCAAGAGCATTGACACGAATAAGAGAGCCCTTCTCGCATACTGCAAGCCCACGCGTCGCTACCACGATACCAGCGTCAAACCACTCCACACCTGCGCCCAGACGCACGTAGCAAATGCGTTTCCGATGAGAGTGAGCTGGAGGGTTGGCTTAAGAGAGGAAGGGAGGGGGGGTCAGGGGGAGAGGTCAGGAAGGCCATCGAAGAGCGCGTCGCTTTGTCCGGTTTGACCATGTTCGCTAAGGCCGCGAAAGCAAGCATCAACTCGCCTAGCGTTGCGGCCCCTTTTGTTGCGTGGGCGCTCCAGACGCCACCTCTCTTGTGCGCGCGATCGAATCGCCCACGCCTCTTGCCTTATTCTTCGAGCACCTGACTCGGAGGGTGTTGCGTACTCTCCTTTCATTTTGTCCGCGGTGCCGACACTTGTGGGTCTTCTTTCTGTTCACGCGACTGAATGGACGGTGAGGGACTCGACGCCGACATTGCCACTTTCCCTACCTTCGTCCCCTACCCTCGTCCCTCCCCCCCCCCCCTCACTGCTTTCGTACCTCCGATCCCTCCCCCCCCCCCTCCCCTCGGGATTTCGTGCTCCGCTATTATGTGCTCGAGCATGCTTTATATTTATCGAACGTCTCTGGTGTCGCGCCGAAGAGAGGAACAAAAAGGAAAGGTTTCCCGCGCTATTCGGCGCCTGTGTCCTGAGAGACTATTGAACTCGGCATCCTTATTTGGCAAGCACACGAGAGCTGCTGTTTGTCTTCAGTCGGGTGCTTTGATTTGTAGCGGGCCTTCCGCCGTGACACTGTTTTGTGTCTGCCTGTTATTCTAAATATACTCAATTTATACTGACCTGGCCTGGCTTGCCTACTGCACGAAGGGTTGTCTACGGGTAATCCGGTGGTCAGAGTGATTTAGTACAAAGCCAAGGAGTTCTTACGCTGACGAAGTTCTCGCAGGATATTAAAAGGCAGAATCTTGCTGACGAACCTTCTAGTACCAGTATCCGCCAGTGAACTCGGATGATGTATTATGTAACGTGTTCGGAAATCTTGTTATAGCATGAGCATCCCTATAACGCTGTTGTGCAGGAGGACGCCCGTGTCTTTATATATATCATCATCATCAGCCTATTTTTATGTCCCCTGCAGGACGAAGGCCTCTCCCTGCCATCTCCAATTACCCCCGTCTTGCGCTAGCTGATTCCAACTTGCGCCTGCAAATTTCCTAACTTAATCACCCCACCCAGTTTCCTGCCGTCCTCGACTGCGCTTCTCTTCTCTTGTTATCCATTCTGTAACTCTAATGGTCCACCGGTTATCCATCCTACGCATTACATGGCCTGCCCAGCTTCATCCTTTTCTCTTAATGTCAACCAGAATATCGGCTATCCCTGTTTTCTCTCTGATCCACACCGCTCTCTTCCACACGGCTCTCTGATCAACACCCAGCTTTATATTTATCTGCACAGTAAATAACCCAACCTGGTTAACAGCAGTCTGAGGCACTTCACTATAACGCAGATTTTGATAGACTATGCTCAACTAAGGAAAGAAAAACCGCTTCAGTTATTGCTGCATTACTGTAGGCATAACTGAGAAGTGTGATGAGCGTTTTGACTTGAAGAAAATAAATAATTCCGTTAGTCATTTACCCCCTTCTTTCTGCTCTCCACGCTTACCCGGTCCTTTAAGTCGATTCATCTTGTTACCGCAACAGAGGAAAACGAGAGTTAGGAAAGGCCAGGTGGTTTATTACAGGTGGCCACGTGTACGGCATGCTCTTCGGCGTTCGAAGCGACCAGATGAAACTTTGAACCTGGGCTCAATCTTCTGTTACTATCACCGCTCTACTAAATCGCGCTTATCTATCGCGGTAGATGGCACCTAAGTGCGCGCAGGGTTCTATATGCTTTCCTAGCTTGCTTGTTTAAGATTCCAACCAATCTTTACCACGCGTCGAGACCGAAAGCATGGAACTTTCAGTAGCGCCGCGGCAGGCCTAAAGAAGGCTCCACGCGCACCTCCCCATACCTCCCCCCCCCCCCCCCCCTCGAACCTCGCTTTCCGCCGCTCATGCATTCGCAAGCTGAGCGGCGACACGCGAAGATTTTCGAAGATTTAGCGGGCGACAATATTGGCCGGGGTAAAGTTGCTCGGAGGCGCGAGTAGCGAAATCCATATATACGCCTATGTGGAGAAATATATATAAATTCACGGCAGTGTATGAAAGTGCCAAGATTGATGCATCGACCGTCGGTGTTAAAAAGCAAACCGGAACGCCGGAACGCTGCGGCTTGGGAGCCTCTCCAGATCGCGTGGTGCGTGCGGTTACAATCAATCTTCCTACCTACTTTTGCATTTTTGCTGCCCGCTCGCAATTTTGGATTACTGTTCTTTTCGAGAGCTTCAGCCTTCAATAACGCAAAGAAAAAAAAAACTAGAGAGATGAGAACTCCAATTTTTAAAAAAAGTATAGAGCGATGAGAACGTCCTCCAACCCCGTTCTCATTTTCCTTAACCCGAACCCACAGCTCCTTCTTCTCGCAGATGCAACGCAATATTCTTCCTCTTCTTTCCTTTTCGTAGGACGCACTTTCTACTTATAGATGAGGCGCAATATTTCCTTTTCTTTTTCTTCGAACAATTTGTTTTTGGTTATGTAATCTCGCGGTTCTACGTTGCATCTGCAGGTAAGGACTGTATGAGAGCCCCATGCCTGTTGAAGGCACAGGAGTTCTACCAAAGGAACGCTACTTCTGGGTTCTTCTTCGCTTTCAATTTCCCCGGAAGCAACAGCGTCCGTTTTCTCACAACGCGCGCTAAGTGCAGCATGATTTTCTCTATTTCGTACCTGCATAGCCGTAGCACGCTTGGATTCTTCGACCTATACTGCTCGATGCACTGTGTTTGTGTCCACGTTTCACGCTGTAGAGATCAAACGGAGAACTGAACAAAGTGGTAAACGTACAGATAGAAGCAATAGGTTACGGACCATGCAATCACGAGCCAGAGGGCGACTCTGCGAAATTTCCCACATTTCCGATGCGTCAGCTCAACTGACGTTTAAGCTGAAGTCGAGAGCAGCGATAGGCCGGAGATGTGTCGTCTTGTTCTTCGCCAACGTGTCAACTTTTGCTGCTCAGCATGGGCTGGTTGCTTAATGACAAAAACACACCGCAGCAAATATTCTCAACTAGATGAGGCATGTGTATGGCGCAGGAAAACTGCGGAGAACACTCAGCACATCCTAATGAAATGCGAACGGATTCACCCAGTCAGATCCGCAGGTAACGTGCACCTCGCAGAAGCACTTGGATTTAAAGTGGACGAAAGCATCAACCGGTCAGCAGTCGAGATAAGCAAGAGACGTTAGAGTATTGGTGGGAAAAAAAGGAGGGAAGAGATTGATACGACCGGATCCGTTACATGCACATGTAGCGGTATAAGATACGTTTTCAGAAAGAGAAAAAACATTAAAGAGATGTATACAAAAATGCTAGAATGAAAAGCATCTATAGCATACCTGATTAACTCAAGCACGCTAGGTGATTCGCTGACGACAGTTCAGTTGACGAACATGTGCATGCACATGTTCATTCAGTGGCGGTGGCTTAGTGGCTGTGTCGTTTTACTGCTCAGCATAAGGCCGCGTTTTTGACTCCCGGCCGCAGAAGCCATATTCAAATATTTGTTTGGCGATGGAATGCAACAACATCAAGGTACGCTGCTTTGTCGGCGCATTCAAGAAGCCTCAAGTGATCTAATTTAATCTGAAGCTCTCCGCTAGATTCTCTTAGAACTTATACTATAGATTCATGTTCCTGCGTCGTGCACCCATCCGCTTGACATGCAGCGCGGTTTACTCAGCTTCAAACATTGCCTCGAGGAAAAGACCACGTCTCAGATGTTGCTCTCCAACGTTCTATTCGGAAGCATCGTACAAGTGCAGCTTAACCTCGTGAGACCGGGCGTCCACCTGGGCGGACATTTGTTGAATATTTTTAGAAACCAATCGGAGTTTCCAAGCACCCTGAACGCTGGTTCATTGCTGTTGGCAAGTCCTTGCTACCATCTGCCTGAGTTCGGGTCAGGACGTAACTTAACGGCCTGACATCGTTCCGAAGTGGCAACATTGAGGGTAAACGCGTTTTGCGGCGGTAGCCCACGTGAGGATTCTTCATTACATTCTTCGCACGAGTTGCAGATCAACCAAACGTGTTGGAACGTGTTCTCGAAGGAACTGAAGCAAACGCGAACAGTTTGTTTGGTAGATGTCGCAAAACCGTCTTTTTAATACCACGAAGATATCATTGTCCACGACTGTGGACACTGGGATTCGGGAGTAGTGCCCCTGAACTTGAATTTATGCTCATGACTTTAGTTTTGGCGATCATAGTTGAATTTAACTTCCGTGCGTAAAACTGTGTGGCTGCTCACTCCGCCGCTCGAAACGGGAACATACTGCGGTGAAGATGATAGTCCAGGCGTCCCAAGAAATAATACAAAGCCGCTCTCAAGTACAACAGGCCGACCATTGAAAGCGGTAAATTTCTTGCCGCAAGCCTGGTTACTCCAAGAATACTGGACACCGCATATTTTGTTAAGTGCATCTCTGTATTAAGGTTGATCACAGTTGTTTCCGCCAACTTCACAGAAGTAAGGTCCATAATGTTTCCATTTGGAATCTATCGAGAACTTGTGATTGCAGCGTCACGCCACATCCACATTAAAAGTGTTTTCGACACACTCTCGACGTCGCTTTGCGGCATCAGTGTCACGCCGCGCAATTATCGATCTGTTTTCTCTGCAAGATAACGTCTCATGCAGCAGTGTATTTCAAAGCGATGATAACGTAGAGCGAGTTACAATTCTCATCAGAGCGCTGGTACTCCTTGGCTTACTTATACATAGACAATAACGCCAAGAAATATACCGGTAGTATAGCTCTATGCGGTCCCCGCTTCAAGTGCGGCGCAAATCCATGTTTTCGACTCAGCACAGCAGCCATAGGAAATAGAATAGTGCGCGCTCGCCCTCACACTCTGTAGAGTGCTATCGAGCGACCACGTTACTTGCCTGGCAAAAGGAGTAGCTTAGCAATAGGGCGCCGTAGCCTGTGAACTATACCGCTAAGGGCATCGTATATACGAAGATTTTGAAACTGAACGTGGCCGCGTTTTTCGTTCTCTGTGTGGAGACGCACGAGCAAGTTCTCTGGTAACTACGGCTCAGTAGCAACGTCTTAGACCCACTGCGGTAGCCTAGCTGGCTGTGACAGTGCACTGCCGACGTTGCCGATTCAAACCAGGCCGTGGCGACCGCATCTCGATGGGGGCGAAATGCAAAAAAAAAAGAAACTCTCGCGTACGAATTTTCTCGGGACCAATAAAAGTTCTTGTCACCGCCTCGCGTACGAATTTGACCCGGAGGGTCAAAATTAATCCAGATTCTCCCACTACGGCGTGCCTCGTAATCATATCGTGATTGCGGCACGTTGAGCTCCAGAATTCAATTTTACGGATGCAGAATTTCCTGCTTCGTCGCATCAGTTTTGTGACTAACACAGATTTAGAAGCAGCGCCTCCGCCAGCTTAACAATTTATCGCAAGCACCGTTTTCGTTACTACGAATCAAGCGTGCGCATTCTACTGAAAATATACATGCATATTTATATATTTCTGTGTCGACGGCTCTCGGTAAACCTCCAGCGCCGTTTACTTGGACTAACGCATTTCACACGATTGCCGCGAGTACGCCCGCCAGTACGAGTCTCCCTCCAAACGCGGCCGGTGGCTGCATTGTTGGAACCTCTCTCATTAAACTCCCCCGAGCTACGCTTGCATCTTAGACCTGCGCTACACGAAACGGGGCACACGCCTTCCAAGACCGCCGCGCCGGCATATATATAGCTAGGTGGCGAAAAAGGCCCGCGCCCGTTAAAAATTTCAAGGAAGAGAGGCGCTCGAGTTTTGTTTTCAATTTCGCACTCGCAGCTGCTAAAGGACACTCGCGTTTCTACGTCGAGTGCGCATAGCGCATACGGGTTGAAGAAAGAAAGAAAGAAACAAACAAACAAAACGAAGAGAGCCCGCGAAATACACTTCCACGAATGCTTCGACCGAGGCCCGTACGTGTTTGTGGCCTGCGCTTCTCTAATTTGTTTTTTTTTATTCTAAATCCACGTTACGCAAGTGCGATTAAATGGTGTGGTGCGGCATCGCTCCTCTTTACCGGAAGTGCGCCGACGTGGCCTCGACGGTTTCTGCACGGTGTGGGGCGCTCACGCTAAGCCGAAAGCTCGGGGATATCTTTCTTTCTTTCTTTCTTTCTTTCTTTCTTTCTTTCTTTCTTTCTTTCTTTCTTTCTTTCTTTCTTTCTTTCTTTCTTTTCAAACCCCACGCACCCTAGCGTGTTTACACATGCTGTCTCGATTCGCGCGCGCTCCGCTACTTCTGTACAGCCTCGATATGTGGGTGTAGTTCGGAAATGGTGCGTGGGTGCAGAATGAAATTGCGTGGCATTCTGTTATGGTGACTTCTTATGACTTACTGAAAGATGTATTCTTCCTCATGTGCTTGCGGGCGTGCGTGCGTCTCTTTTTCTTTACTTCTTCTCATGTTTGAGCACAATTTACCCTTCCTCGAGGCAGGGGCTCAGCCCGGTTAACCTCTCTGCCCTTTCCCTTATCAAGTTTCTGCCTCTCTCTCTCTCTTTGCTCTAATTGGAATATTGCTCGCCGTTACGAGATTGCTATCGAATGATCGGAGAAAGGAAGCTGGTTCGTTCAAATGGCAGATGACCTTTTGGTGAGGCGTGTCAGCCATTACATGCAACGATGTAAATCCAAGGCCGTGAATGAGAGAAAGCTACGTACGAAGCAGAACTGAACAAACAAAAAAACAGAAAAAGAAAGAAAGAAAAGTGATGTGTGACCATGAGGGTTTATATAGACAGATAGAAGTTCTGCTTTGAACAGTTAATTCGTTTCTTTAGGTTTCCAATGCCCCGTTCACACCCCGTCGCGCTGACCTTTAGAGATTCGCTGGCGTAATGCAACAACCATGTTGCAGTTCTTTTACAAACCGAGTTTTGTCGTCCATCGCCAAAGGTTTGGGCGGCGCACCGCCCACGGCCGCATCACCATAATCGGCTAGTCTGTGCGAATCACGGTGGAAAATTATATAAGAATCTGACAATTGATAAAAAACTACATTAACAATGAGCAATAGTAATAAGCATATACGTAAAAGCATTGAAGGAGGTCTTTGTACTGTGCCTCAGAAGGAGGTTCTGCAAAGACTCTCGCCTCCGTAGTTGTGCTTGTTATTTACGTACACTACCGTCCCTGTAACCTGAACCTCTCACTGCAAATGTGCCTGTCGTGACTCTCCTATCGATGACGCAATGGAAGGACTACCGCCGAAGCAGCGGAAATCACGAGAGGTCTTGAAGGACTAAAATGAAGGAAAGATTGAAGAAGTTTCTGGCGTGGCCCCCTCAGCAGTTTCGTCATGCAAAGAAAAAAGAAATGAGAACGAAAAAAAAATGTTTCGATTCTTTCTTTTTTTTTTTGGAATGTTAGAGCTGGCAATAAAGTGCCAGTGAAAATGTATATATAGAGATTACCTAATAGGGTATACTCGAGGCTGGATAGTTGAGACCGCCGAGTCAAGTTAGCTACACTTTGTGTGTGTGTGTGTGTGTGTGTGTGTGTGTGTGTGTGTGTGTGTGTGTGTGTGTGTGTGTGTGTGTGTGTGTGTGTGTGTGTGTGAGGCAGATACTCTAACACAGAATGTGTGCTTCCACGTAACGTAAATAGTATTGGAGCTTTGATATTTTCATGCAACCGTTGATAAATATTTTTTTTTCTTTCAGCATCATCAACTGTTTCGTTTTGCTAATGCGGGCGCACGATAGCCGGCATTACGGGTCTCTAACCATCAGAAAAGGTTCTTATCGCAAGCCTGTGGAGAAAGATAAATGTTTACTTATATCTACAATGGCCGAACAATAACCGGACATGTGCTCCGACAGGTGTTATAGATGTTATAACTTATCGCACTTCTAAATGGTATAAATTTTCCGCCTCAACTAAGTGTCACATGTTAACACTCGCACATAAACACCAAAGGGTCCTGTGTACGCAAGACCTGTGTATGTTTCGTGATCAGGTGTCCGTGTTCTTGTCTTTGTCATTCGCGCAGTAAAATTTGTACCACCGAGGCATATATATACAGCTGACAAATAGTATGGCAAGGAAGGCCAACTGCAGTGGGGCAAAGAGGGGAAAAATGTCACGAAATGGAGATTTGGTGCGCCAACTACCGTGCATCGAAGTGTTACGACGGAGGAGGTCGAGTACAAGTTTGATATAAATTAAGAGGGCCTAGAAGCCAACTAAGCGTAATCAAGGAGTACAGAAGGCATACGTAATATCTTGGCAAATATCAACAAGGATTCCCTAGCTACCTTGGTTTCTACAAGAAAAGTAGAAAGTTACCTATCAAGACAGGGGTCAGGCAAGGAGACACAATCTCTCCAATGCTATTGACTGCATGCTTAGAAGAAGCATTCATGCTCTTAGTCTGGGAAGGCTTAGGAGTGAGGATCAACGGCGAATATCTTAGCAACGTTCGGTTTGCAGATGACATTGTCCTATTGAGCAACAATGGAGACGAATTACAACAAATGATTGAGGACCTTAACCGAGAAAGTGTAAGAGTGGGGTTGAAGATTAATATGCAGAAGACAAAGATAATGTTCAAAGGCCTAGCAAGGAACAAGAATTCAGGATCGCCATTCAGCCTCTAGAGTCTGTAAAATAGTACGTTTATCTAGGTCAATTAGTCACAGGGGACCCTGATCATGAGAAAGAAATTCATAGAAGAATAAAATTGGGCTGAACTGCATACGGCAGGCATTACCAAATCCTGGCTGGGAGATTACCACTGTCGTCGAAAACAAAAGTGTACAGTGATTACACTCTACCGGTGCTAACATATGGGGCAGAAACCTGGAGGTTAGCAAAGAATCTCGAGAACCACTTACGGACCACACAAAGAGCGATGGAACGAAAAATGTTAGGCCTAACGTTAATAGACAGGAAGAGAGCGGTGTGGATCAGAGAGCAAGCGGGGATAGCCGATATTCTAGCTGACATTAAGAGGAAAAAATGGAGCTGGGCAGGCCATGTAATGCGTAGGATGGATAACCGGTGGACCATATTAGGGTTACAGAATGGATACCAAGAGAAGGGAAGCGCAGTCGAGAACGGCAGAAAACTAGGTGGGGTGATGAAGTTAAGAAATTTGCAGGCGCAAGTGGGAATCAGCTAGCGCAGGACAGGGGTAATTGGAGATCGCAGGGAGAGGTCTTCGCCCTGCAGTGGACATAAATATAGGCTGGTGATGATGATGAGAAGCCAACTACACCCCGTAGAAAATACTGCGCAAAACAGTTATGTCCTTTTAATAGTATGCCTCCACCATAGGAGAGTATTAACAAAAGAAGTAGACATAAACAGTTGCCTGGGCGCCATAATTGTAGTGTATATCGTTAATGTGTGGCGAACGCTACTAAACAGTAGCGCAAAAACTAACGCAAGACGCTGACCGTGGAAGGGTGCAGAAATTGAAGACAACTCGAAGCCACAATCTCGTATAACCAGTCCATTTACAACGACGCGGTCAGCAGACTTGACAGCAGAACCCAATGCACCGAAAAAACGTAATCAACGTCTTTCCTTTGTGTAATGGCGTTTTCGAGACGAACAAAAAAAGAAACAGTCGCGAGGCACAACGCCTACAACTCAATACAAGCACTGCGTTGTTCGTGCACGTGTCGACAGACTCGAGTATAAATAAACAACAACAACGGTACGCGCCAGCGGTGATAGCCGTTTTATTTGTCTCTTAGCGCTCGTCGACGTCTCGATCTGGGGATCGCCCGCTCGAGCTGAATCTTTTATCGACGCCATTTCGTTCGCTTTTCGTTGTGCGCCCGCACAACGCACTACACTGGTAATGGTCCGTGCAGCCACCTCCTCTGGTTTTGCTCGAGAGGCTCCTTTTTCCTAGCTTTCCTCGCGATATTACTTTCCTTCTCGTTGATGTTTACCCTTCGTTGTTTAAGCCGAAAAAAAGGGGGATGCCTCGGCGGCACAAAACACACCGTCCTCCCTATTCACCGGCCTTCTCCATTCCACTCGCATTCCTTCTCCAGGCTCCTAAGCTCGCACAAAGGCTGCCGAGAGGAAGCGGGGAAGTGGAGAAAGCCGGGAGGGAGCCCGTACAACCTACGTAGGGAACCACCACCACCGCCGCGACTGGCGAGGCATTGTCCCCACTCCCTATTGCTTTCCCTTGTGACCCCCCCCCCTTTTTTTTCCCTCGAGCAACTAAGCTTGGGAATCTTTGACGCCGCCTAGTGGGGAAGTGGGGAACAATGCAGGAGGATAGTATGGGGAAAGATGGGGAGCGAGAGTTGGGTTGGATAAAGGGGAAAATGGGGAAGGGGCCCGCATTGTACTGCGCTGCCAACCGATCAAGGTGGCTTCCGACATCTAGACCCGGATGGTCGGGAGACACGTACGACACGCGAGGTTGTTCCGACTTCTCTGCCGAGGAAGCGGGATTGAGGGTTGATGGGGGGGCGGTTCGTGTCTTGACGCCTGCCTGACTTGCCGACATGGAGCCACGCGGGACGGACGCCAAATAACGTATACCTGCCTCCGCGCGCGCCTGGCGTAAGGGAAGCGACGCGAGGCTCGCGTCTCGGGGCCGAAGTCGTGAGATAAGACTTGTTTGTCGGTTCGGGTCTGCGTACCTGTCTTGCTTCGACGGGCGCGAAAGGAAAGCAACGAATCGGAGAAGTTCTGCCCGTGCCAGTTTGTTTGTTTGCTTGCCTGATCTTTTATGCGGGCGCGGGTCTTGCCTTTTGTCATTTCCTGCGTTTGTGTTTGTCCCTGTATATTTGGGAGACGAAACGAAAATGCATCGGAGTCGGGAGGCAACAGGCTGCGCGCGTCCTTTTCTCACCTGTTTTGTCACGGGTTAGAGCCTGTTTATTTCCCGCGTTTGACATTCTTCAACGTCTCGCTTTCAATGTAGGCTTCGGCGTGCTCCCGACATCCTTGCAATATTGCCTTACACATTCAAGAACCAAACCATCAATATATTGCTCTACCTTCTACCTTAGGGCATCGGCCGGGCTTGATCACGTTCATTAGCTTACGATTAATTACCCCCCTCGTTCCGCTTTCACGGCCGGAAAACACTGAGCGATGTGGTTTCGAGTTTACTAATCTATGCCGTTTGAGCCCCTTCCACCATAATTACAAAACATTTTTTCTTTTACTATTCTAACGTGAAAACTGTGCGGTAATTTAGCCCGAAGGTATTGAAGTCTTGGTAAATAATACTCATAAATAAAAGCGCTCCGAATAACAAAACGTGATCTCGGATGCTGTGCTTTTGGTAGCTCCATGCGCCCGAAACGATTACAGCAGTCGGAAACATTTCGCAGTCGCCATGTTTTGGACGTCGTCTATTATGCCAATTTGCCTTGTTTTGCATCCCCACACAGACCCTGAGAGTGGTGGTACCTCTTTGAATGCAATTTAGAGGTCACAACAGGTAGTACAGATGATGCGTTCGTGTGTATCGTACGCAGTTCTTAAGAAGATTGTTTCCGCTGTCGGAGCCTTCAGCTCTCGCACTAAAAAGATTTCACAACCAGAGAAATTGCGGAAGTCGCTCACTTTTTTTCCCCTCCAACCACTTTCCTATGCACGCAGATTTTTTTTTTTTTTTGTAGCACTAAAAAATCGTGTGCAAAATATTGAGGAAAAGCTAACACTATCTGCGGGCTCAGCTCTCTGCTCTGATTGGCTAAGAGAGTGGCTAAACCGCTTGCGATTGGCTCAAAACGTCAACAAGATGGCGGAATTTGAGAGTGTCCAGAATAGCACGTCAACATTGTTTCTGAAAGCGTTCTGTGCCGTGAGGCTGGCTTAACGCGGTCTGAATATCGCGTTCAATGCAAAAGCTGGTGGTGCGCTTCGCCGCTACATCTAGTTTGACCTAACCCAGAGGGCGTACCTTAGCCTAGAAATCCAATGAAGATGTCAACGCTCCTGATTGAGGACGTCATTTCTACCGCCATTTGCACTCCGCAGCATCGCACGTTTTTAAAACGTGTCTCGGAGCTTAATAGTGCTACTAGCGGGAACGCGGCCTTCTTGGTTAAGTCAAGCAAGGTGTGTCAGAAAGCCTGCTTACGGATTTTTGCATATCGCCGATTGTATATTGGACTTGTTAAGGATATCATATACCAGGGATAATAAATTTGGAGCACGCTTAGGCTTCGCCTTTATGAGTGGAACGCAATAGCATTCAAAGATCCCTGAATGGTTGTCAGGCTTCCCGGCAACTGCAGCTTTCTTTCTTCTCCACCTTCGCCTCTTCGCGCCGCTACCGTTTTACGCAGCCGAGGAGGCGAGCGGCATCTGGATGGGGTTTTTGCAAGTAACCTACCCGGGCGCGCCGCTGTTGGTATGGTAGAAATGCTGGAAAAGGGGTTTGTGTTTGAGTTTCCTCGTAACAAAATCATCATTTCTCGTACATTTAAATTACAATCCGACGCTATCATGTCTGTAGGTTGTAGTTAAGTCGTACCTTAGGATGTTTCTAAGGGATCTTACTTTGAGAAATTCAATTTTTGTTCACTAACGCCTTGCGCCACGCGGAGAGCCTGTGTGGTCGGGGTGGTTCGGGATGTATTTCTTCGCCACGGATGCCACCGACGCCGATGCTTTCGCCGAAGCCGACACCGACGCCGGATTTTCTGCGACACGGGGCCCTTAACGCTCTCGCGTTATAAACCCACGTTGCGTTTGATTGTCTCCAACTATGTTCTGCGTCTATGGAGCTGCTGGTGTGTACTTGGTGGTATCGACCTGTAATATTCACAAATGAATTTTTCGCTATATATATATTATTTTCCCAATAACAGATTCCATCACTGGCATAGTTGGCGAATAGCCATTACGGAAGTAGTGCGAAAATTGGAAGGAACACATGAGGCCGACAAGACAGAACTATACATTCTCAACTAGTCATTCTTTTCAGGCCGTCTTTATTTTTTGAATTCTCGCCTATTTCAATTATGTTTTTATTTACCGGATTGCGAGCGGCGTGCAGTGCCACAACGTTGCTGTCTCACTATGGTTAAAGGCACCGTAAAAAGATGCCGCCAACAGCGCTGCCAATTTTATCTACGTAACCGGTATTCCGCAGTCATTATTAGGCATGCGCGGGGAGCAATAATCTTTGTTGCTCGTTACTAGGGATACGTAAGCGCAAAATTTATACCGCAATAAGTCGCTGAGGTAACCCTTAACAAGGACCTTTGGTGCCTACACTGACGCTACTTGTGCAGGCTTGTCCCTACCGCGACATTCCCGATGTGACAATCCCTCCCATGGTCCCATCATCTGTGCAACCTTATGTTGCCGAGCTGAAATTGAACAAAAGCGTACTAATGAGTATTTTCCCGGCAGCGTTACGCTCTTACAGTCTGGAGTCAGGTATAATAACTTGGTATACACAACCTTCGGCCAAGTGTGCGGCTTTCGCCTTCTGAATCTGTGTCACTGATGCCGAATCCGAGGAAGTTTAAAATGTATTGGGAGAGGGAAGGAGCGCAGAAGGGGGATGCGGAGGGCAACTCCCCCACCCGAGCGTTTCCCGCTGTGTGACTGGGGTATTTACCACCTGTCGAACAGATCAGCGCACGTCTCTTTCGAATGCAATAAAAAGAAGGGAGGCATTCCACGCGGGCTGTAACAGACCTTTTCAGTCCCTCAAGGTGTTGCAGACACGATTCCTAAAGGGAGTGTCGGTTTGATCACGGCAGCTTGGGTGCGACCGCAGAAAATGTTCTACTATTAGTTTCTCGTCGCACACGCAGTACAATTTGTAGAATCAATACGCCGAGTTCAATATTCATGCGCGATTGGTTGAAGTCGGGACTACGGCACGAAATAAGGCGACAACGTGAACGGCCTACTTCGCGACGACGGTAACAAAAAAACTTTTCCTCTCCAGTTAATCCGGCTTCGTCGCGTTTCCTTATTTCCACATCGCCGAACTTCACCTGTAGCCTTCGATGCGGCGAACTGAAGAGGGGTGCTCCACTCCGAAGGAACAGCAACAAAGAAAAAAAAAAAGGTTTGGTGGGGCTTTCGGTCCCACTTAGAAGGCTTCCGTTACGAAGAAGAAAGGATTCCAGAAAGGAACTCCTTTTGTGAATCGTAGTGCCGCCGGGGTTATCACGCGCGGTGTTATTCGTTGCTCGCCCCGAGGATGATGCCGGCTGTTTGAGCGAGAACGCGCACGCGCAGCGAGCGCTCGCTCTCATCTCGCTGCTTCTCGCGGTTTCGCGGTAATTAGGGTGGCAACCGTATACATTTCGCCGCAATACTGCGGCCGCCATCGTGACGATACCTTTCTGTTTAACGTTAGCCGAGCGCAGGTGAGGGGGGCCAACGATGCCCGCGGGGGGGGGGGGGGGGATCAGTCCACCCCACCCCCTTCTATCCACCCTTCCTTCCTCCCTCCCCCTGCACATCGCCCGGGGATTCGTGGCTCAAGTTAACCGAGCAGAGCGCCGCTCGTGAATAATCTACAGGCGTCGACACCTTCGCGACGCGCAGCGAACGGCAGCGCCTGCACTACGGTACACGTTGTAGCACGAGGAAAACTCGGTCCACGCGCGCGTCTAATTCCGATCACCAGTCGGGTCCCTTTCGGTTCCCCCAGCGGCAATACTTTCCGGCGGCGTGCGTTGTTCATTAAAGGTTTGCGAAGGAACGTGTTCGGCAAAAAATTAGTGTTACTGTCTGCGCAGGTGGAGCGTCGCAGTTTGCGGCCGGGGGAAAGGCCTAGGTGCTCAACGTGGGGGAAAAGCGGAGGCGCAGCGTTCGTTCTCGTTCCTAATTGTTCATCGGAGCAAAGGGAGCCCTGCTGGGCTCGGGAGAAACCGAACGTGCACGGCGGGACTAGCGGGGCAAGCCGATATCGCGCGACGTTCGCGCATTGGGCGGGGGAGCGTGAGTGCGCGAGTAAAGATTGATTCTCGTATTCAAAATAGCGAACGAGGTTCACGAGGGGAGAGCTGCGCACGGTTGCACAAAGATTGTTGGGAGGGGAGGTGACGTTGACAACCCGAGATCTGACTTTCGTGCGGTGTCACCTTTCGCAACGTTCGATTCTCGAGAACGTCGTTGCGCCGAGGCTGCTCTGTGCGGTGACCTGGCGTTGAGATTGAATTGTCGCTGTAGCCATTCAGAATGTTGTACGCGCCTTTGGAAAGCGTCTAAGCGAAGCGAAGCGTAGGCAGCAGCCATTCTTCTTGCCGATTAGGGGCTCTCTTGTTTTTTAAACGGAGTGTTGGTGTGCGCTGAGAGGCTCCGGAGCATCAAGGTATCTAAAGCGACGTCGTCTATAGTTTCGTTTTTAGGGGAAATGTGGTACCGCCCCCTAGGCACGATTGCTTTCTTTAGTTATTTTGTTTATCCTGTGGCTGCGGAAACTTGAATCGCAAAGTAATCCGTTCTGTGTGGCTCTTGAATGAACGCCCGTGAGCTTTCGGTATAAGCACGCTAACAAGAACAATGACTAAAGGTGCGCTCTTGTTTCTCTCGGTGTTCCACGTGCAAAAGCTGATGTCATCGAATTCAATTAGCGTCCGTAGATTTCACAGAGAACGAGAACGCACTATGCACAAACTTGGCCGCGAAGACGCGCCTGCGTGAATCTACCACCCGCATAAACAGAAACTTAGAACTTTTGTTACTTACCTAATGAGTTCTTACAAATAAGAAATTGAACAATAATAAAGCGACTTGTGCCTTATAGCTGAGAAAATTGTCCAAATATGTCAGGCTCGTGTATCCGCATTAATTAAATGACGCGAGTACTCAAGCAGTAAGAATTCACTATTGATTCCAAGAAAATTCTGCGGTCGGTACGTTAGAACTGGAGATTACTGAAAGCAGATTTTACCTTACTGGGCACATAAATTAGGTTGATCTCTATAGTTTTAGAAGCCAGTACACTGTGAGAAAATAGTGCAAAATTATTCATTCCTTCGTGTGAAAGCTCTTGTGACCTGGTAGCAGTGCTGTTATATCAAAATGCAAATGAAGAAATTTTACACTTCCGATGAGAAGAATACCATATGGTGCTTTTACGAAGCAGACGTGAGAAAATATACAGCACCCTTATAAGGATTACTATAAAACAGACGTTCTTTATCTAGCAAGTCTGAACTGCTCTTTAAGTGCAGTGGGGGGGGGGGGGGGGGGGGGTGCAAGCGCGTCAATGGCGTGTTCAAAATAAGGCAACAAAACTTATCTGAAGTTTTTCAGGGAACATACCAAGACGCAATGTGTAGATTAGAGGTAAAGGTACTTATGAAGGTAAATTACTTCTTAGCATATCCACCGCAGACAACAAAGCGTTGACGAATACTTAACAAACACAAACTATGTCAAAAGTTCTCATGACGCAGACAACTCATTTGCTTGTAAAGGGCAGATAAGCAGCGCACGCTCATTGCAATGCGGGCATTGTACCCACATTATAATTGTTACGCGATACAGGAGAACAATTTATAAAGCAAGCATTCCTGCACATTTCATTCATATCAATTTCTTGCTCTTGTTGATGAATACGTCGCTACCACCGTAAGCCATCAGCCAGTCAAGCGTGTTCCGACGTTTTTGGCCGCGCTCCAAACATCTCATGGGCTTTGAATAAAGTTAAATTGTACTGAATTAGTTCTTTTCGCGAATGTCCCAAAAAGCTGGCATTCTGCTTGAGCAAATTATGTCGAACTTGTGCAGGCGTCACATGTGCTATCAGGGATTCGAATTTTAAAGCGCAGTTGTCATACACTTGCGCGTGAGTTGACTGAGGCTTATTTCATCAAGAAACGAGGTGAATCGTGTGTGTGTAAGCTATCTATTATGCTCCACAGTAATGTGGTTATCTATCTTCCTGAGAGGTCACATTTCACTACATTTTGGCGGATGCTCACATTACTGCTCTCTACGCATCTGCTAGATCCATGTTACGTATTCATTATTTTTCCGTAGAATTATGTTAGTTGCAAGCGTTCGCCTCTCAGGGTTGTTTGTATTGTCCTCAGAACGACGCAACCGTCGTCGGCATAACGCGGCAATTCCTTTCGCTCGATTCGATGCCTTTCTTACCATCAATCGCTCACGACAAAACTATACCGATGATAACGTGGGCATAGCTCTGCTAATGCCGTGGGTAAATATTATAGTGGATATGAAAAGGAAAAACATAGAAACACACCTCAACGCTCCGACGCCGTGTACATACAAAAAAGGGAAACACTGTGAGCTCTTTCTCCGTATATCTCGCTCTCAAACTCCAATCCTCTCTGCCGCAACGTACATGTGTGAGTATCACCGCGTCTTGGCGAACTAAATCTACCAAGCGCATGTTTTACCAACCCTTTTCCAGTTACACAACGTCTGCGATGCGGCCAGTTACGAAACTAAGCGACCACGTTGGCCAGTCTTGACGACCGGCCGCTACCGAAGGAGACAATCCTGAAATACCGGCCTATACCGTCAATCAAACCAAATGTCGGTCAAGGCACTGTTAAACTTTTCACGTTCGAGGGGCCTTTAAGAGAGGCTTTGATACTCCCGGGCGTTACCCGCCCCCTCTTTAGAGTTTTCGCGCGTTTGCTTTCTTTCTCCACTATTTTTACCGCCTTTGTTGCCACCCTTACCCCTCGCCCAGTGTAGGGTAGCAAACCGGTAGTATTGCTTCCGGTTAACCACACTGCGTTCCGCGTTTCAACTATCTCTCTGAGCGCCGCAGCTTCTGTGCAGCCACGCTGAACGCCGGCTTGCGTGTATCAAGCAGTGCACCATACTCTCGACCTCTCTCAGTCCGGGTACACTTTGTGCCAGCTCTCGGTAGCGCGGTGTAGACCCCAGCACAACGCACTCGAAGCCTCTGCGAACGAGACTCGCGTCACGAAGAGCTGTGCTGTTCTCGCGGTCTTCTTGTTGATCGAATTCGCACGCAGTTAATGGGATATCTCCTGAACTCATCGATACCAAATGCCACCGTTCCTGCTCGCTCGCGTATAGCAGTATTTACCAACTCCGTAGTCTCTAAATCCCTAAAACAACCAAGCGTGCACGAAGATCCCTGTGCAAATAGGCCAACTTCCGCGCCGCCTGCTGTTTCGACGTGCCTTTCGTGCGCGCCTATACGTTAAATACCACGTCTGCTGCCGGATGATACAGCGACGGTGCTCGAGCCCTTGCTGTAGGCAGGGCGATTTGATTTGCTTTCGTAGAAAAGAAGCAGAAAAGTAATTAGCCCATTAGACTTCTGCGGGCAGTCGAGCAATGTGCGTGCTCAAGAACGTGCGACAGAGTGCACTTTAGCCTCTAAGTAGCGGCCCGCATGATTTGTTTTCGAATACAGCAAACACAGTTCCATTTACTTTCCCGCTGTCTCAAAGATTCCATACGCTGCAACCACCGAAAAACCCGATTTTCCCCCGCATTGCCAACAAACTGTGCCTTTACGAAAGGTGTTACTAGTGTTTAAGGGAGCTAATTTTACCAGTGCCAGCGCTGACATAAAATAGGTTCCACGAGGTAGATTTTTTTTTTCAACACACTAAATTGCATAAAAATAGGGAATATGAGATGAATAAATGGCTTACGCTGGATTGTTCTTACGACAGAGTCGTACATCTGAAAGTGACGAAACCTAATAATTGAACAGGTACTTATGCAAATTAGACTTATTATCTTTTTACCCAAAAGAGCTAAATGAGGAGCTTGTAATCGTTTCCAGAAAAGCGACAAGTCGACGCTCTTAAACTTTACAGCGTGCGTTTTCAGGAATTGCTGCTCAACTTGAATGAAGTGTTAATATTGCCGTCGGATTGGCACAGTACGCCCGGCGTACATTTCGTACTTTGCGGCGTCTTGCCACATAGGTATGTTGTCGCTATAGATAAGCTGCGAACGCGGTGCAGAAGACGAACAGTTTTATGGCATTTAATTAACCGCTTCCCCATCAACCTTCGCTTCACGTAGATTTCAAAAGGTGCACTAGATCTCGAATTTTCCTTTCTTTTTTATGCCGGCACACTTTTGAGGCCAGACGGATAGCCAGGTTCAAGAAAGCGAGCGGAGGCGCGCAAAGAAATGACATCCCATGTAAAAGAAATAGTGTGGAAACATCACCATTAGGACTTGTGAAACTCGGCAGGTGTCGCAACATTACTAAAGATACCGAAAAGATCAGAAGTATACGTCAAGAATCTCGCGCGCGGATGCGCAACAATTTGCAACATCAAGCGTTCGTCTTGAGGTAGGTTGCATCGTTATCGTCTTGCGGATGTCGATGACTGGAGGTACTGTATAATCTCACACTTTCGGATGACAGAAACGGCAACATCCGCGAAGGACTTGTAATGATTAGATAGCAAACGTGCCTCTGCGTTCACTGCATCGGTTCCCCTGGCACTCAGCTGGGACAAGTGATTATGCCACTGGTTAACGTTTCAGAAGGCTACGTCTTTTTTTTTTCAAACCCGGAAAAGCATCAAGTTTTCCACGCGGAAATGCGTCTAATCCGTGCGGCGACAGAGTCTTGCGTAGTTATCCTAGTTTCGATAAAATACATTGTTCGTACTACTAATTCCGCAAATCGCGCGTTCGCTGTACGTCACAATGGAGGCAAGAAAGCAAAATCCAACCTCCATAAGCATCAGTATAAAGTTATTATTAGCTTAGCAGTGATCTACCTTACAAAAGCCAAGTTATAAATAGCACTTTTAAAAATCGCATAGACGGCTCAGTTAGTTAAATGGGGTTTAATGACCCAAAAGTCACTTAGGCGATGCTGCGCCTTACAGATGGCTCATTTAACAATCTGGTAATTATTGCCCATCACACTCAGTGGGGTGAACATGGGCCGCCTATTGTTTATCAGCTATGTGCGATTAATGTTGCCTAGCTGTTCTTTTTTCTTTTCTGCTTCTCTGACTGCGTCAGACAAGAAAAAAAACTTGCAGAGTATTTAGATACCGAAATGTTGTGACTCAAGGTGTTCGAACGCATCTCTCCTCTAAGCGAGTAAGGAACCTTCCCGAAAGATTTTTCTAAATTGCTATAGCTCTTCTAGAACGCGAGTTGCAATTGATTGAGGTCGTTGCCACTTTTTTTCCCGGTATAGAGAAAGTTGCAGTACTGCTCAACGTTGATACTCCCCGCAGCGCTTTTTGAGGTGTCACAATTACGTGAAACCTGTCGCGCTTTCAGTTTTTATCGATCACCTCATCAGACTATTCGCGGTTTTGGGCGCGCCCCATAGGTTACGAGTGTTTTCTCTTTGCCACTCTCGAAACACGTAACTAAATATCGCGCTTTCCATGCTATCGGTAGTTGCTTCGTTGCTTCCAAAACCGTTGCGCTAATAAACCGTTTGCATAGTGGAATCAGAAGCACCATCGGCACGGATACTGAGTCAATGACAACGCAAGCGACTGGTTTTCAGGTAGCACTGATACCAGTGTATCTTCTGCTAGGCCCAAAAGTACGCGCACTCGACCGAGATAGTTTTGGTAGTCACGTAAGTAGCATCCGGGTTATGTTAAGTCAAAGGGAAATAATTTGAGCGGGAACTTTTATAGCGGTTTTGTGGAGTGGCCAGAGGCAATGTTCCAACGAGGTACACCACTGCCAGGAATCACTACAGTCACCGCGTGCCACCTCGTATGCCTTCTGGGTCTGTGTCGTTGTGCCTCTGCAACAACAAATTAGAAGTTGGCCATCCTACAAACCCATATAGCGGCCTTCATTACGGTTGTACCTCCACGAAAACTATTCATCTGACAAATGCAGGACTATCTCAATGCGAATCAAGTGATTTGTTATCTAGTTATACCCGGTATTGCGTTCACACGCTGCAGAAGGTCATATCGCTCAGCAGCGTCTGCTGAGATAAAGAAAAAGAAGAAAGAGGATGACTTCGAGTACAAACGCGTGAGTCAAAACCCACCGCGGCAAAAGTAAACACACATAGCCGATCGGCTTTCTTCGAAGCGTTTTGCCACCAGAAAGGCACAAAATAAACGACGCGACGCGTCCGCCCTTTTCACCCTTAGCAATCGGAACAAGTAGCGGCGACCACGGTGCAAAGAAAGCGTTTTCTTTTCGTTCCCTGGCGTCCGTTAGAAATGAGAAAAAAAGAAAGAGTTTCGGGTCGGCGACGACAACGAAAAGGGGCTTAGCGCTGAACGTCGATGATTGCGGCGACGGCAATAGCAGGACCGGCGAAACACTCTGCTCGGGGAAAAAAAAAGGCCAAACGCCACTTCAGAGACAGCGAAAGCCACTGGCGGCCGGTCACGCCAAGAATTAAAAATAAAAACGGGAAAGACGAGCAGAGAACGCGAAAAAGCAGAAAACGAGGAAATATAAAAAATCGCCCTACGTGGTGCTCTTCACTGCAACGACAGGCGCGGCGGCCGCAGCGAGAAAAAGACCGGAGAATCCAGTTACCTGTTGCTGCAGGCTCACGAAGCGGAGGGGAGCGTCGAACGCCTGTTGCTTCACTGCCGCCGCCGCCGACGAAGACGACGTTCTCGCTCGCTGGCTGGCCGGGCAAGGAGACTCCTACTCGGAGGGGGCAACGGGGCGCCGGGCGTTGGAGGGGGTGTCCTCCGTCGGACTTCGATCGATGCCTTTCTGCCGCGCGCCCGCCCGCACCGGCGGCCTGCGCGCGTATTACGAGCAGTTCGTCTTTCTCGCACAGGCAGCGGCATGGTCTCTGTTCGAGCCGAGCGGGGCTTGCGGGAGGTGACAGGCCTGTACGACGTGTCGCCGTGTCACCCAGGCCTACGCTCGACGCTAACGACACAAGTTCTGCCGTCCAGTGGGAAGGACACTTCGATGAAACGGGAGTGAGTCGCTGCGCAGTTGTTCACCGCGCTAGGACCCACGAGGGGCTCGAATGTCTGGTGGAAGTTCGTGCGACGCTGCTGCCGGTGTGCACTTTTTCTTGAGCAGGCTTAGTGCGAGAGTCACCTTCGCCTCTCCCCCGTTTTCTCTTCTTCGCTGAGGTGGCCTTTCTCTCCGGTGTTCTCAACTGAAGCAAGCCGGTTTTCTTCCGGGCTCCCAGAGCTACACGGTGCGGTTTCGCTTTGGCGAAGAGTGCAGGACGACTTACGGGGAAGTTGCCGCAAAATTCGGGTCGTCTGGTCACTTCTCCCCATTTTTTCCTTTCTCTTCCTCGCTCAATTCGGTCTCTCTTCTTCAAGTCCTCTTCTCCGCGCGCCGGGGTGCGATGCGGTGAAGTGCGTGCGCGTGTGCGACGCGGCTCGCACTCTCTTCCCCGAGTCTCGTCGGTTGGTGCCGCTGCCGCGCACGGACTCAGACGCGACGCAAGGAGGGGCGTGCACACTGCGCACGACGGCCGAGCGGGCGGCGGGTGGCGGCGTTGAGGTGCTGGCCCCGACTCGCGTTCTGTTGCCGGGAAGGCGAGGCCGCTGCGAAGTGCGCCCTCTACCCGCCAGGGGGCGCTCACGCGTGGGGGGGTTCTGCGCGGGAGAGGAGGACGACAGGGGGCAGAACACGCACGCACGCGGCACGCACCCCTGATCTCACTTGCCTGCCCGGGAGGAGAGGGCGACGAGCGCGAGAAGTTAGGGAAAGGAGCTGCTGGTGGGGTCTCGGCCGCCACTGCGGGAGAGAGCTGCCGGGGAAAAGAGGGAGCGCGCACACACTTACTGTGGACGAAACAGCGATGACGTCACGACGACGCCGAGTCAGTCGACGGTGACCATTGGTTGCTTCGTCGAGGGGTTCCGAAGGAGCCGAGAAACGATGGGAGAGAGTCGAACGTGCACTAGAGTGCATGGGTTTCTTTCGGGCTGAGGGAAGCCGATCTTTTTAGGGTCGCCGCTGCTCTGGCAGGGAAAGGGATAGCGCCGCCACCGCTGCTGCTGCTGCTGCTGCGAGCGATGATCCAAAAAGCTCCGCTTTGAAGCGAGAGTGCGACGTGTACGTCGGTTCCGTGGTGAAACATCCAGGGATTCCTGCTCTTGCCCACTGGGTTCGGCTTCACCACCCATCCTTATACTTCTTGTTTACTTCGTTTCTTTTTCTTTGATTGGTTAGGCCTTTCATAATCTTCCCGCGTGTCGCTTTAGAGGAAACTTGAACAGGGTTCGTTTGTGATCATCACGAAAAAAAAAAGAGGATAACGGTTCTTTTAAACCTGTTATTTTTAGCTCCTACTCAGTGGTTATCTTGTTTTCAAGCTTCAGTCGGTCTTGCCTTTCTCTCCTGCAAAACATTAACCGTGAAAAGAAGCTTCGCTCCAATGGAACATCTCGCGGTCAGTCCCCATTCTTGCGGACGGTCTCTCTATGGACTCGTGTCCCCACGCACGAAAGGGGATACGCGGCTGTGAGCTGCTGCACGGGTCTCTTTTCAGCAAACGAGCACAATTCAAAGCGCTCGCTTCGTGGCTGCATTGCGGCGAGTGCAGGCGGTGCTGCTTTTGGGTTCCTGAACAAAGACGCTGAATTCGCGCAAAGTGCAGCGCAAGATCGGGCCCGCGGTGACGCTGCTGTCAACGAAAACTCGGGAGATACTTGCCTGCAATCAAGTGGCACTGAGTGTAATGAAAAAGCCACATGATCGGTTTCTGTTGCTGTTACATGGTCATCCTTAGCTTGTGCTCTCGAAACATTGTGCCTAACATAGTGCTTTGCCTGAACCGAACCTTGCCATAGGTTACCTTTTCAATGCTTACACTCCTTGGTGGTTGTAGCTACCACTAAATTGGAATAAGGTACTCCAGCCGCAGAAAGGGCCGCAGCATACTTTCAAAACTAGAACTGTCATTTTTTTCTGTAGCAACTAAACAGGTACTGTCAAAGTAAGCACAGTTTCACAACACTCAAGGGAGTATCAGGTGATGATGTCATTAGTTATAATTTCAGAGGGCCTTGTTTCGTTTCTAGGCGCTGCTAGCAACGCCCACCAAATTTTTTTTTTTTACTTTCAGGTGGTGTTTACTGACTCACAGGAGTACAGCAATTTCCTTTATACTATCATGTTATCCTCCATTTTCGTTTTCAAAGGATGGGTTTGTTTTAATTCAAACTATTCGCGGGGCCTGCTTCCATGTCCGGGAAATCTTGGGTGCCCTTTTCTTTCTCTCTCTCTCTTTTTTCTTTAAAGAAATGTATGTGCAGGAGAGGTTGGCATTATGGGTGATTCCGTCTGCTTCTTCGCACTCAGCCAAACAGCACTCATCAAAAATAGGCTTCCTCAAACATAAAGAGACAGAGAGAAGGAAAGGCAGGGGGGTTACTCCGGTTACGCTCGGTTAGCTACCCTACACTGGGAGAGGGCCAAGCGAGTAGAAAAGAAATAAAAAGTGATTCGCGCGCACACGCAACGGCATTCACCGTGCATTCAAAGGGGATCGGAAAGACCTGTCGTTTAAGGAAAAAACAAAGGCGACTCAACAGCGGTTGACACTGAAGAAAGACAAGGTCTTCCATGGCGCATTAATCTACTATGTGGTGTGATTAGACTGCACCACTTTCGGAATCGGCCCGCGTTTTTAGAGTGCCCTCCAGGATCACCCTATCTAGGTTTTATATCGGCCTTTTTGCGCTAATTACACCTTATTATTGTTCAGCACAAAGCTATATGGTCACTTGCTGCGTCTTTTTCGTACCAAGCCTTATTTTGACGCCCTTTCCGTTGTCCTACGTGAGCTAGAAGGCCTCATAAGCGTCTAATTTGCGAGGCGAAAGTTGCCAGACACCCAGACCCTATGAACCGCGAATCAACCTGAAGTCGCCAAAAAAATACCCTGTCTTCAAAAGCGCTGCACAGCTCTGGTGGGTTTCGGTGCGGGTGACAGTCAATTTTAATGTGCCAATATCTTGTCTTCTGTGAATGCTGTGTCGTCCAGTCCTCCTAGTCCAGTTTGGGTCTGTGCCATGAGGGAAACCAGACCAAGCGCGGCAATTGGACTACTTGCTCGCCACAATGCGATTGAATATTGGAATTCAGTGGAATGCGCCAACACGGGACTGTCACTCACTTTACCTTTCCGTTTGCTTTCGCCTGCCGTTTGGTATACGCAGTGTTGCCAATTACGTTTTTCACACAGAAGTATGCCACACGTGGCAGTTGGAAGAAACCTACATTACCCTACGCGGCCTTCTCCTTGACCCTATGTTTGACCGTACGCACCAACGCATTGTTGAAATTAATGCGGGACTACACTGTTTAAATGAGCAGGAACTACGATATAAATAAAAGGGTGGCGAAACAATTCACTGCAGCCACTAAATAATGAAAAAAAAAAGGCTACGTTTCCTAATAAATGAAGCTTCTTGCAACCTACTTCGCAGGTACATTTATCAAGCAGTGTGTCATGGCTAAAATTCGCGCATTTCAGAACCGGCATTGGGTCTTGTTTCCACCAGCAAGAAAAAAAAACTGGAATCGGTAAAAGTGTAATATCTTCCGAGGTAATGTTTTGAGAATTGCACTGGCGAAAAATATGTTTAAAAAACGGAAGCTGCATCAGTCATCATCTGTTTATTTTGAAAATGGCACTACCTTGCATAGCCGTACTGAACGTATGCCCAAAGCAGAATTACCTGTTAACTCATTTCTAAAACTGAAACAAATGTTTTCGCTCAGGCCTTTTAATTTTGATAGAGTAGATTATGTTGTTTCCTCTTATTCGATCGACGGTCAGGTTCACAGTTCCAGCGAATCACAGCGAAGGTCAATTTATAACGACGGTGTTAACGTTTTCAGCTGAGGTGTATCCTGCTTTTTCTTGTTTTGACATCACTCATGCTGCTAAGAGTTATTTTAGTCCGAGCGTTAGAGTTGCGTTAACTGTAATACTATGGGTTTGTGACAACGTGGAACTCTTCTGTTCCCTCAATACGTCAGTTCCCTCCAATTATTGCCCAGAATGAGTGTTCACCCCCGTCTAAACAAAGTCCAAAATGGCGTTTTGCTTTTTTTTTCTAAATTCAGATTTATTTTTTTAAAGCCAGCGTGCATTGCCCTAAGGGCAAACGAACCTTACATCAGATAGTACGCTGGCAGTAATGTGAAAGTACTTTGAGGCTTTTTAGGCGGAGAATGTTTTTGTCCTATAAACCATGCTTTAATTGAGTCATTTTAATTGCGTGGAAGAAAAGCAAGACAGTGCTGTTTTTATGTTAATTCTGAAGTCGTCTTTTAAAGCACACCCAATATCCAATCTCTACAAAATGACAAGTGTCTCCACAATGCGTAAGATATTCGTTTGTTTGTTTTTCTTGCTCATTTCTTTAACATTTGTCTTCGCATCTAGTGTCCCATTACTTGGTCAAATTAAAATAACTCTAACGTGCCCCAAAATTTATTTTTCATTTAAAATATTTCTGGAGGAATACACTCCACCTTCTCGTAATAATTATCTTTTTTGAAGATATCAAAGGGGGTCCAGCGTGAAACCATAGTGGCTCTATTGTATGTGTTTGTGCTGATCGGGTCACTGTGCTCCTGTCATTTCTGTTTAAAGTTTTGGATTAGTTACATAAATACACTCACGTCGTCGAATATCCTGATTTCGAGAGGTGAGGCGAAGGGACGTATCCTAGGACAATCATAAGGCGCGCGCTGATTGGCTGGTTGAGCAAAAGTGGATGAAATGATTGGCTGGTTGATCACAGTGTCACGCGAAGGCGTATCGCCGAGACAGATCGTCCGAGAATACATAAACAAATGCAAAGTTTCAACCCTCTCACTTACGAAATGGTTTATGATGCGCTGTCGATGACTGCGTCAAAGTTAGAAAACGTTAATTCAAGACGCGGCAGACTCCACTGAAGGAGAGACAAACTAGTAGGACGATGAATACTGCATTTTCTAATTGGTCCTCGTAAGTAAAAAAAATAAATATACATTTGTTCCAGACTTACATATGTTGAGCTTTTCCATAAAACATATTTGAATCGCCGGCTCCAGGTGCATACACAAGTTCGTTACCGGCTGAAAACATCACGAGAGAGACAAAAAAAGAAAATGGTATTCATATTGCGGTAGTTTAGTGGGCTATGGCGTTGCGGGGCTGAACTCGATGTCCTGGGTGCGATCCCGGTCACAGCAGCTGCATTCCGATTGGTTGTTGTTCCAACGTGTCCATTACAACGGATTCTGCTCCCGTGTTGACTATTGCCATCAGGGAATGGTGAGGCTGGAGCAGTCCCGGCGTTCCGATAGGGGCGGAATGCAAAAATACGCCCGTGGTCAAAATGAATCCCGACTCCCCCAACAGTGGCGTGCCCCGTAGTCAGCTCTTGGTTTTGGCGTGTAATCCATCACACTTTATTTTAAATAAAAAGCGGCTACTCCTTTCCCATTAGCTGACGGAACTCGATAGGTCGAACACCACGTCCAGCATTCGTTGTATCAGTCACGTGTACACTCCGTTTCATGCGTACCAGGCAACCCTGTAGAAGCCACGCAAGTAGTCCGGTCGTAGAAATCTCACTCCGCGCATTTCGCAGTGCAGTAGTTTCTGATCTGCGACACCTTATACGGAGTAACTATTTCACATATTACAACTGCTTCAGCACTCAAGGTTACGTCAAGTCACGTATTATCTTTATTCTTCTTTGCGCTCCCAGTATGAGACGTCCTGTGTTTTGTTCGCGAGCGCAGGAATTGCTGCCCATGTGCCCGGTGGTCGCAGAAACGTGTTACTCCGCTCGCCTGGTGGTGAATAGGTTCAGACCTCCGATGCCTCCCATGCAATAAGTACCTCATACTCTGCGGCGTAAAAGTCCGAGACTAAATTTTACATCGAATCACGTGACGCATGTCTACAACTTTGGTTCATCCGCGACGCACTATTTCTAGGTTGCACATGCGAACAGTGAGAAGAGTCATGCTCTAGGCTTCGAAGGGTTACCCGCTATGCATTAAACAGAGCATAGCGACCTCAGCACATCAAAGTAGAGTGAAGCCGCATTGTGTAGGCAGGTGGTACAATTTACCGAATCATTAATGCCTGGGCTTTCTTTTTTGCCATTATGAATAGAAGTGGAAAAAGAAAACGTCACTTCACAAGTGTGTGCACGGGGATATATAAGAGCAAAAAAAAAAAAAAAAAAAAAAGGAGAGACAAAAAAAACACAAAAAAAAAAACACGTGGAAGCTAAAGTTGTACAAGCTGCAACACATTGCAACGTGGCGTCTCTTCTCTAAATCAGGATATCCGTGTTTAAATTAAGAACAGCGTGAGGGACAGGGACAAACGAATAAAGATACAAAGACACACAAACACGCCGTTTTACTCCGGGAACTGTAAGGAGGAAGTTTTACCTCGGGAGCTCCTACCTAGATGTATGAGAACGAAGGAATCATTTGGCCTCGCCTCCACTTCACCGAACTTGTTGAAATTCGCTCCAGTTCAAAGAAAACGTTTAACTTTACTTTAGGAAAGAAAAAGCTTTTTTTTTTCATAATTGTTGAAAGTCGCCAAACTTGGGAAAACTTAAGGCTCAACCTTACAACTCTAACTTGGGAATAGAAACGAATTCACAATTCTGTAAACAGCAGCCATTGTAACATCGAAGACGAATTGAAACGATCAGTTATTACGTCACTCTGGAAACATCGCCAATTTGGAAGTAGGATTTTTGCGAACCCTCGATATGTGAGTTTGAGTCGGATATTCTAGCAAGGTCAGTTTATAGAACTTCGATATCTGTATTCGTACAGAGCAATGAACTTGTAAACCTTATGCCTCTTATTTTGTTAAGGATTTCCATGTCCAGGCAATATTTGTAAACAAAAGGAAAAAAAAACAGATGGCGTTCTGCACCACTATTCTTCTTTCCAGTCAGTAGAATTGAGTTCCTCTCAAATGCAATAAATGAAATTTAAATATCTTCAAATACCAAATAAAAATGATTTAATGCCCACTGCGTTCTCGTTATAAAGAACTAGAAATTATTACGGCCTACAAAGACTCGCCAAATCGAATAAAACAACGTGTTAGCAAATTAGAATATATTAGCTATTCGTTTATTTATTTATTTATTTATTTATTTATTTATTTATTTATTTATTTATTTATTTATTTATTTATTTATTTATTTATTTATTTATTTATATTGGTTATATTCATTCGTTATAATATTGCTACATGCATATTGAGTGTTTCTTCTGGACGATGCGCGCGGGCTCCTGTACGAAGACGAACTGCTCTGGGCCCTCGAGCTATCGGCTGATCTGGCCAGCGCTGCAGCTATCTTTTGTAAATATACTTGTAAATAGTCTCCTGTACTTAATTCTTCGTTCGCGTAACATTTTGGTGGAGCGTGCCGTTCCCCGTCCTCACCACAGAGCTCCGCAGCTGACATGAGGGACATGTGGCATTAAAGAGGGGGGTGGTTACAAGGCAATAAAAAACGCACAGTGCGTTCTGGTAACATAAGGGTCATCCTGCTTATACAAAGCTTAGCTAATGTATCACGAAAAAAAAATTTGTTATTGGTGATGGCTGCGACACTTCGAGTAAGGTGGTTTCATTCCTGTGAAATATGGGAGATGAAAGATTGAAAGACATACTTCGTGTAACATGAATCCATTCTTACCTTACTACGGTAATCGACGCTGTAGATGTGCTTCGCAGTAGATACGCGGTGCTTCGTTTGACATTGTACTCATCTTCCCTTCAGATGAAATTATGTTCCTGTGGCTATCGGTATCCTTTAAAAAAGCTTCCATCGTTTATATTATTACCTGTTTCCTATATCAGACACTGAGGTACTTTACCGCTACATTTTCTTGGTAATATATATATATATATATATATATATATATATATTTTTTTGAAAAAGTGACAGCGTGTTTTTTTTTCGATGGAAGAATCGTGATCCCGAAAATAGAAAAAAAAAGGGTCGGGTAGAGGTGCTTAGATTCGCGAAAATACGGTATGTATAGCGTGAGTGCGTGGCCCGTACGTCGCAGGAGAGACAGCATGCACTGCCCGCCTTACTTCGACGTAACACGGAGAAGTCATACATACATACGGGGCACACACGAGGGCATGAATCTCGAAAGGGTCATTCGGTGTGCGCGATCGAAATGCAATTTGCGCTCCTGCTCACTCGTGGACAGCTGCGTCTTCGCCCCCTCCCCCCTCCCTCCCCCCGGCTTGCGGGCGCCCACGCAAATGACCGCCCGAAGAGCGCCGCCCGGACGTGCAGGTGGTCGAGACCCACCACAGACGTTGGCACGCGCCCGCACGGTAGCTGGGAAGTGGTTTATTTCACCTGGTGTCTGCGAGGGGCGACGCTGAATGCGCTTTCCGACACACGCTGTTTGCTGCAACTTTTACTCCAAGGCTTTTCCCTTATTTAATGCGAAGCATCCTTTGTCTCATTCTTGGCGCTTCGCGGTAGGCAGGTAGGTAGGTAGGTTCCTGCATCCTTTCGCTTTATTAAAATGAAAACAGACTGTTTTAGAAAAGCGTTTGTCGCGTTATTTACGTTAAACGCAAGTACCTTTGCCGGACGTTACGGTGCGCTTCCCTTCAAGACTTTTTAGTTTAACGTGCAGTAACGCAAACGCAAGAAGGACGTTAGAAGTCAGAGCGCCCTCTGGTGCCTTGTGCCAAACGTATCCAAGCCAAGGCAATCCAATAGCAACCATCCTCTTCCTATGCGGACGCGTCTCGTTTAGGCATACAGATGCCGCAATCGGCGAACGATCTCACAAACTGAAGACGCTATGCAATTATAACTAACAGTTAAGTTGAGTTTAGAGTAAGCGAAAGCTCATTTCAATAGGTACTGGCGATCAACGAGAGCGAGAGCGTAGTCATGACGAGAATTCACGCTGAAGCGGGAGTCATGAGTGCCGCCATGTTGGACGGCGCTATTTCTTTGCGTGCGTAATTTACATTTGGTTGCAAACGCGTTTCCAAAACTGTCTAATAATGAATGACAGACGGTTGAATCGAAGCTCTGTCGTCGAGCCCAGCAGTCCGGTGCTCAACCCATTAGGCCACGATCGCGCGCACACTTGTCTCTTCCCAAAGCTAGCAAGCTCTTTGAAACACTGGGCGCGAGTGCCCTGAGCCACTTCCTCGTCTTCTTTGCTTGGGGCAGCTCGCGCTCTGAGGTGCCGTGTTAGACTGCACTGTCTCCGGGACCGGCCCACTTTCCTCGGTACTTTCTTCGTAGCATGCTACGTAGGGATTGCGCTGCGCGGTCGCGACTTCATGATCGCCCAAGTTAATCACGATTTAACATTTCTTCGCGGTAGTACAAATGCCATCGTCGTACACCCCGTGACATTGCTATAGTTGCACACGATTGCACGACCTGATGACGTCACAATGATGACGCCACAATGACGATGAGGCATTGATGACGTCAATATCATTAGGATAATGAGGCACTGATGACGTCACAATTCGTGTTTCTCTCGCTTACGCTCTCCCTATTACAATATGCAGAATAGAGCACTGCACGGGCCGATTTTTGCGGCCCAGGCCCGGCCCGGGCCCGTTTTTCCATTGGGCGGCCCGCCCGAGCCCGATCAAAAATTTTATGGCGTGACCCGGGCCTGGCCCGGGCCCGGAAATAATCTACGTTACCCGCCCGGCCCGGCCCGCCACCCCTTTACCTTAAGCCCGAGCCCGGCCCGAGCCCGGCTCGAAACCGGCCCGAACCCGGCCCGTGACCGAAAAATACATGTTTTTCAGAGTTGAGAAGCCCGAGAATAACTCGCAGAAAGCCCGAGCCCGGCCCGGGCCCGCGCCAAAAAACCCGAGCCCGGCCCGAGCCCGTGAAAAAACTGCTCTACCCGGCCCGGCCCGGCCCACGGGCCGGGCCGGGCCCGGGCTTTCGGGTAAGCCCGAGCCCGAGCAGTGCTCTAATGCAGAATCCAACAATCGCCATGTCGCAAGGTCGCGTCGAACGGCCGGCGTAGAAAGTATTGCCGTCGACGCAGTACGATCGTCCTCAACGGAGTGGTCATCATGCTGCTGTAGTCACAGACTCACAGCTCGCGACTCATACCCACAACTACTCAGTTTACATAAACGCGTTGGTCCACCTGGTGTCACGTGGCGGAACTCCAAAGAATGCTAGATAGCCAGGTACTTGCAAAATGTTCACAGGTACATCGATTTCCAGAGTGAATGAGATCTGCAGAACCTTTTTCTTGTTTTGATATTCTGCAATCAACTTCTAATGATTATCTATCTATCTATCTATCTATCTATCTATCTATCTATCTATCTATCTATCTATCTATCTATCTATCTATCTATCTATCTATCTATCTATCTATCTGTCTGTCTATCTATCTATCTATCTATCTATCTATCTGTCTAAGCATTGTTTTTTTTTTACCGTGCTTAGGAACAATCTCAATGAACAGACGCCACATTAGTTTATTCTAAGAATCCAGGTACTCGCAACGTTTTATTGCGATAGCAATTATATGGACACTCCAAAGCAGATTTCTGTCGTCGGCGTCGCCATTGCCGTCGCCGTCGCTGTGGGGTTCCGTATGACGTCAAAGGCGACGTTTAGCTGCGGCACAAAATGCCTACTTATATAAAAACGTTGTGAGGCGAGAAGGTGGTAAAGACTTCCGACGCTGCTCGACGAGCGTCCCGTTCTGATCTCGTCGAAAACCTCCAAGCCACCCCCAGAGGCTCCGGCAACAGTCACCAACGCCGTGCGCGCTTTGTGCGAACGCGGGCACAACGCCGACGGCGTCGACAACACTTCTGTGTGTTGCCGGTGCTGCTGCATGTCCAAGCTTGTACAGCTTATAAAACTACTATCCTTACTCCGTATAGCTCTCTACAAGTTTGCTATCGCAATTGATGCTTCGCCTTTCGGGTGAAACTGCGACAACCTTTTTTCCACGTTCTTAACTTTCTGTAGTTTCTGGATTGGCGGAATCGCCCAAGGCCGTCGCACTTTTTCGGGGCCAATAAGGGTTATTTCTTGTGGTAATTAGCCGTTGTTGTTTTTGTTGTTGCTGTCTTCGTCGTCGTTTTTGTTGTTCTTGTGGTTCTTTAAATGCTTATTCTTTCTATTCTTTTTTTCTCACAACACTCGGCGGTGTCGTGGCGAGGTTGTTAAACTCCCCCGGCGATTCTCTGGTGCATACTCTTACAGAATGTCCTCAGTTTAACGAGCAGGGGCACATAATTTGGATACTTTGACGCCCCTATTTCAAATTCATTATCAAAAGCCAGGTCATTTTTTTATAAACTGTGACAAATATTTTGGGAGGCCGCACACTTTCACGATCAGGCAATGGGATCTCTGTATTCCAGGATTGACCTGTATTGCGATTCAGGACATACTCACGCACTTTAGTAATGTTCTCACACAACCGCTGCTCCTTGAGGTGGCCTACATGGCTTATTTCCTACGTAAAATCAGGAAGAGAACGTCCATAATGCTAGCGCAAGCGAGTTGCTCTAGGCAGCTTCTGAAATAGAAGTGTAAAAGCTATTCCTTCTCAGTGTGTGGTTGGCGGCTTTGTTCAGCAGCAAATCTTTCTTTCGAGAAATCTACATTACCTTTCTCTATTCTCTACTCTACATATAGGATTCTATTTTATGGATCGACGGCTCCCTTGAAGCTTTCCATAATAGCCTTTTTGCGGGCTCTAGAATGATAACAGTATCCTTCTAGTGTCAAGTCCCAAGGTTGTCCTTAAATACACCTATCATTACTAAATTGTGGGGTCTAACGTTATGAAACTATTACAGTCAAGATGGAGGCCGACAGATGGAAGCGCACTGTGGGATAGAAGTCGTATAAACACGGATAAAGTGCTTCAGGCACAGGCTGGCCGACGTTTCGATAGCAGCCCTATCTTTGCCAAAGCCGGGGCCGTTAAAACTAACACGCGAAGAATGACGAGGCAGACTTTTGACAAAGATATGTCAGCCTATCGAAACGTCGGCTAGCCTGTGTCTGAAGCACTTTATCCCTGTTTATACGACTTCTATGAAACCTACAAAGCGGTTTATGAATGAAGCAGTGTAGCGGACAGATACGGATACATTTTGAACACCTGGAGTTTTTTAACGCGGACTCAAACTCCGCCTTCATCAGGATTGCGGTCGCCTAGAGTGGGAATCGAACTCGTGTCATCGTACGGAGCAGTAGCACGGCGTGACCACAAAACCCCCACGGTTGGCGTTAAGTACACTTCGCATAAGTAGTAATTAACATTCGCGCGACAGATATTCGACTGTTTTCGGTACGTAAAACAAGTACTAAATATAGTAAATTATTTCGGTAATCTCATGCGCAAGACATAATTATCTCATTACCATTATATTGAAATGTACATCATCGGCTCGGCTGTATATCAAATGGATCAACGGCGGATATCTCAGCAACCTTCGGTTTGCAGGGGACACTGTCCTGTTCAGCAACACTGGACATGAATCGCACCAAATGACTGAGGACCTTAACCGAGAAAGTGTAAGAGCGGTGTAACAGCCTGGCAAGGAAACAATAATTCAGGATCGCCAGTCAGCCTCTAGAGTCTGTAAAGGAGTACGTTTGTCTAGGTCAAATACTCACAGGGGACCCTGATCATGTAAAGGGAATTTTCAGAAGAATAAAATTGGGTTGGAGTGCATACGGCAGGCATTGCCAAATCCTGACTGGGAGCTTACCACTGTCGTTGAAAAGAGAAGTGTACAATCATTGCATTCTACTGGTGCTAACTTATGGGGCAGAAACTTGGAGGTTAACAAAGAAGCTCGAGAACAAGTTAAGGACCGCACAAAGAGCGATGGAGCGAAAAAATGTTAGGCCTAACGTTAAGAGACAAGTAGATAACGTTGTGGATAAGAAAGCAAACGGGGATAACCGATATTCTGATTGACACTAAGGGGAAGAAATTGAGCTGGACAGGCCATGTAATGCATAGGATGGATAACCGGTGGACCATTAGAGTTGCAGATTGGATGCCAAGGGAATGGAAGCGCAGTCGACGATGGCACAAAATTATGTGGGGTGATGAAGTTAGGCAATTTGCAGGCGCAAGTTGGAATCAGCTAGCCCAAGACATGGATAATTGGAGTTTGCAGGGAGAGGCCTTCGTCCTGCAGTGGGCGTAAAGAAATAGGATGATCATGGTGATGATGACACCATTGACATGTTAAAATAATTCCTCGGTATTCCTTCGGTGTAACTTTGATAATAATGTATTCATCCTAATTGAGAGTTTTTCTTTTATATCTCGTCTTCCTTTGTTATTAAACATTTTATTCTTACTTTCGCTAATGCAAGTTCCACGCACGTTAGACCCCTCCTCCCCCCTCAAGTCCTACTAGGCACTGGCTACGGGTGTAAACTCATTTTGCGCTAAGATCTCCAGCATATCGTTAAAGCTCGTAATATATATATATATATATATATATATATATATATATATATATATATATCACTCTCATTTTGGTCATTTTTTTCCATCGTGTAAGGAGAAATAAATTCGACTGAACACGCAACATGGCAGACAGTCCGGGCCGCCATATCAAAGGTCACCACCGTCTATTTCGAGCGTTCGACATCGATGTCCAACAAAAGCAGTTCGTCCTCAGCAGGCGAGTGCTTGCCGGAGATGTTGATGCAGCCCGAATCTTTCCCATACGAGCCCCCTTTGAACTGCGTGCGTATGCCACTCGATAAAAGTACCTGCACATACGCGTCATCGCTCAGCGGATTGAAGCGGGCCTCGCGACGTCTTCACAAACTGCGGATCGTCCACATTCGGCTCGTGCATGCCTCCAAGAAACGAAGGACTACCTTCTGTTTTCCTTCCTTCCTTTCTTTCTATCGCTCTCTTTCTTTCGTAAAACTGAATCACGACACGTTCGCCTGGTGTGGCATCGTGTCGCTGTGACGTCACGCACTGCGCTGTCCGGCGACGGCTGAGCGAGCGGCGACCCCGGGAACGACCCGCGGTTCGAGTGAAAGGCAAACACTTGCGGGCGAGAATTTTAAGGGCTTACGCCCGGGCTGGCGCCCAGGGTCTCCGCGGTAACCGCGAGCTCGCTGGAGGGGCAGTGCGACGGTTTTCACGAGTATCACCGAAAATGGTTACTCTCCGATGGGACTGGGACTGTTCTTGACAGTGTGTGTGTGTGTGTGTGTGTGTGTGGTTGCTGTCGAACAGATGTTTTTTTTTTTATTGACGCGCACTTAGTTGCGATACTCCTTGCATTTGCATCATACGTGACATTTTGTGAATAAAAAATTTATTTAGAGTCTTTTTTTTTTTCGTCCTGGTGCCATCACCAGTGTGCAACGGTCGCGATGACTTGACACATGTATTATGCGTCAGCACGGGCATTTTGGTCCCAATAGATAATATGAAATCAGCATTCTTACATAATATTAAATTTATATAATGTAGAAAAGCTTCAATTAATCCATCGTTTCACGTGTAAATATCATCTGGTTTCCTCGAGCGTTACATATTTATTTTCAATCTCTTTTTTTTCTTCTTTTTTTTCCACTCTCCACTGGAAGCTTTTAAACCCTTACCTCCTGCTTGTACAGAGTGGAATGTCAGTGGTTGTATACAGCTTTCTAACAGAAAGCTCCTCTCGCTCTTTCTCTCTCTCTCTCAGAAATTGGCAATAAATATACGTGGTAGCGCCTTCGGGCTCCGACATGTATACTTGGGCATTGGAACATAGCTTTGCGACTGCTTCGAGTGCAACAAAGGCCCTCTTAGCCGTCGTCCGAGACAATGGCTTCGACAAGACGCTCTGGTTACCTGTTGTGTGCGTGGTATGCACGGCTCATCCCGTGCATCGCCTTCGACAGGCGATGCACCGGGCTAGAGCGTTTTCAGAAATATTCAAATTAATTATTTCCACGAAATTAGTGGTGGTTTTATTTTAAGGCGAAAGCATCATATGCCCCACTACGCGAAAATCCGTCGGCATCGGCGTGACCGAAAGATGGTACTAAAAAATTGGAGGACGCTTAAGCTTCGCCTTTAAGAGTAGAACACGATAGCGTTATCGGGACCCATTCGCATCGCATCGTTTGCATACGGCAAGTAGGCTTCATTCACTGCAACACTGAATGTGGGAAAGCCAGCTTACAAAGACCAAGCTTACACCGATCCCCTTAAAGTCGGCTTCACTTTTAAACTGATATGCATTGCTGGAAGGACGTTTTTCCAGGGGCAATATAAGTGGTCTTATATTAAAATGTGAAGGCCCTAGCACTTTTTTTATTATTTTATTAATTGCTTGCTATTGCCCTGACGCGTGCAAATCTGGTAGAAATGCTGGAAAAAGGGGTTTGTGTTTGAGTTTCCTCGTAGCAGAATTAGACCCGCCGCGGTAGCTCAGTCAGCTAAGGCGTTGCGCTGCTGAGCAGGAGATCGCGGGATCGAATTTCGATGGAGGCGAAATGCAAAAACACCCGTGTGCTTGCGTTATAGTGCACGTTAAAGAACCCCAGGTGGTCAAAATTAATCCCGAGTCCTCCACTACGGCGTGCCTTATAATCAGAACTGGTGTTGGCACGTAAAACCCCAGAAAGAAGAAAAGTAGCAGAATTAGGTTTTCTCGTATATTCAAATTACAATCCGATTGGTAAACAATCCAACGGCGAATCCGACGCCGAATGGTAAAGTCATACTTTACCATTTTTCTGACGGATTTCGCTGTGAGAAAATCAATTTTTGTTCACCAAAACCTTGCGCCACGTGGAGGGCCTGCGCAGTCGATGTGGTTGGATGATTTTCTCCGCCACCCGCGATCACACGCCGGTTGCCGACGCCGGATTTTCTGCAACACGGGGCCCTAAACGCTATCGCGTTAAAATGGCCGATGGCGCAAAGAGTAAGTTCTTCAGTGCAGGGTAGCAAACCTCTGGTTAAGCACCGCGCCTTTTCCTTTGTTTCTCTTTTTTGATACCCTATCACCACAATGTCACTTAATAAGACTGGTCTTCATTCATGCAAACAATACGAATGACCCCGTATTTGTTATTACAGTTTGCGAAGAAAATCAACTATATGTTGGAAAATATTGGGTCGAGCACCTAAGGTAGCCTGTAATAAGTTAGCGGGGTCTCACGGAAAAAACTAAGGAGACAGCAAAAATAACGCCTACAGTAGCACAACGTTTCCGACGATGCTGTTCACAATGGATCGATTTTGCTGTTCTATGTGTCACATGCCCACAAAATTTTCGTTGTGCATTGCGAGTCAAAACTACGTCGTAGAACATCGACGCATTCTATGACATATTTTCTTAAGGGTTATCTCAAAACTATGCTGCCCTGAGGATTCTTTTTTTTAGACAGGCCTTAAACATTGACCGTCCTGATTTCACCAAATGTAAACATATGCAACAAGGTCATTGATGAAAATAATAATCATCATCAGGTCGTTTTCTTTACGCTAACAGTACCAAAGCCTCTCCCAGTGATCTCCAAGTTACCCTTTTCTTGGGCCATCTGACCACATCATACGCCTGAAAATTTCCTAATTTCATCACACCACATTGTTCTCTGCCATCCTCCACTGCTCTTCCCCTTCCCTTAACACACATTACTTTAACTCTAATCAAACATCGGTCATCGGTCCTTATGCGTTACATGATCTGCCCAGCTCCGTATCTTTCTCTCAATCTCAGCTAGAAAATCGGCTATCCCCGTTTGGTCGTTAATACACACCGCTCTATTCTCGTCTCCCAACCTCACGCCCAACATTTTCTGTTCAGTCGGTTGTTGCGCGGTCCTTAGCTGCTGTTTGAGCCCCTTGTTAACCTCTAAGTTTCTGCACAATTTTCAAGCACCGGTAGAGTTCGATTGTTGTACACTGGTCAGAATCAATTGGTGAGTTTCATGGTTTACCGTTAATTTCAGGGTGTGACTGAGCATTATAAGTTTACCGGCTGTCCGCGACAGCGTTTGCTCATGCCACCAGAAGTTACACTTCCTGCCTTTGCCATGTAATCAATCTCTTCTGCTCGCACAAACCCTGGCAACTATGCATGCTCAATATAGAGAGCGATGTAACGAAATTCTTCTCTGCTCTTTATATCAAATCTCCGCTGCAATCACAGATGCAGTGACCAATGAAGGGTTCCATCCGAGTGTTGAGCGCCCCACAGGTAGACATTGCTCTGGTCGACCATGTAGTGCAGTACAAAATTAGTAGAATTCTCCGATTTATCGGTTGCTTTGAAGTGCAAAACTGTGTACACTTCGTCCAAAGCACATCGAGACACCACGCCATTTCGTCCCTTCCTACCGATGCGCACAGCTCGGTCCCTTATACTACTAATTTCATTCTTCCCACTTGAGGCGCCACGAAAATGAGGGTTACGCCGTACATCACGGTCTTCGTTGCCCGAAATTATTAGTGACCCGTCTTGGCTCTTTCACTTACAGGACGAAAGAGTGGCGAAGAGAAACGCGGTGAGGTCAACCAGGCGCGCGTCCGGTTTGCTACCCTACCCAGAGGGACGAGAGTTGAGCGATGAAAATAAAAGAAGGATAGGAAACACGGAGAGTGCCGCTTTATCTGGAAGGGCACAGATACCACAGTCGTTCAGAAGCCTGTCGACTTTACTACTTGCGAAACACGCGGACGTGGTCCAAGCACCTTTGCCACCGAGAATGATCCAGAGACCGGATGGCCCAACCTGGTTCGGAGTAGAAGGCGGCTGGCCGTAGCAGCGGAGACAGATGCAGATGCAGACAGATTGCCTCCTGCAGACAGGAGGCAATCTGCAGACTTCTCAGAGAACGAACCAGCCTTTCCAAAGGAACAAGCTGGCTGTTGAAGCCATAAAGGAGCACAATAACGATATTAGTGCTCATAGTGCGAAACTGACCTCTCTAACGGTTGAAATCTAAGTCTGCCTGGGACCTGCGGCGGATAAGGAGAACGACGGCCTCAGTATAGGCCCACATTTCTTGATGATTCTCATCCTTCGACTCTTTTATCTTATCATACGTACTTCATGCCCGATGGCTAAAGCCACCGATAACGGCGGCGCAGCGGTGCGTGAGCCAACGTCGTCGGGCAAAAAAAGGAGAGTGGAACAAGAGAAATCAAAACCGATCCGAAAATCTGGGCGTCCACATTAGATCACGCGTGCCGTAAACGTATCCCCACCGTAGCCGCAGCCGCAGCCGAAGCCGCTCCGTGAGCGGCGGGGCGTATAGCGTTTCCGCGTCGGCACCGGCCCCTTTTCCGGCTCCATTTTGTGCGGCCACTCCGCGTGTCCGGCCGGTCTCGGTCGCATTTCTCTCTCTCTCTCTTGTGAGCTTGTGGTTTTCCCGACATACGCAACGCTAAAAAAGAGTGTCAAAATCTCCGAAAAAAGCGAAGCGCACTCGGCCGGCCGCTTTTCACTCTGGCTCTAAGGTGGTGTGGCTGGTGGCGGGCCGTGTTTGTGCAAGCCCTTATTCGACGGTGAGGGCGAAAACAAGCCTCCTAACGGCAACAATGGCACTGGATGGGCGGCTGAAGAGCGCCAGCCCGCTGAGGGGGTGGATGCTTTCAGGGGGAGAGGGGGGGGGGGGGGTGTCATTTTGAAAATGGAAACAGAGTCCAGTGAAAGGCGGCAGCAGGCCGCCGTCGGTCAGACGCGCTAGGCCCACGAGGTACCGACCAAGAGGCCTTCACTGAAAGAGCAGAAAACCGAGATAGGCGGCGCTGTTTGTTTTCCTAGTCTTCTTTCTTTTCTTTCCATCTTTTGTTTTTCCTGTCTTTGCACTTTGTTTTTTTTTTCTGTCATTTAACGTCGTTGTTCGCAGGGAACCCGTGTGTTTGCGTGTTTGTTTGCTCTCAGGCTAGCCGAAAAAGCAAATAGGAAGAGCAACTACAGAGGAGGGTTATATGAGATATGTTGTCCTTTCTGTGTTTCATATAGAAGCCCCTCCCTCTCCTCCCGTCTCTGAGTAGCTGTAAAGGCAGGCTTAAGTCCACTTCCACCACTCTCTTTTTCTTTCTCTGTTGATGGATAATACTATTTGTCTTCGCATCTACGGATGGGCAAGCCCAATAAATAGTCTAGTTCAAATTGATCGGAAAGAATTTTAGCAGAACTCGTAGTTGGGCTAGTTGGGTCATAGTTTAGCTCCAAGCTATATGATCACTACGCGTACAAGTAGACACGGGGAAAGCGTTGTCGATGCTTAGTTAGCGCTCGGGCCGTGTCTCTTTGTGCATCGATCGTTTACTGTGCACTAACTGTAAAAAAAAAACTATTAACTTTGACGTGTCAGGCCTTTAGCACTCGCCCGTTGTCCCATTTTACTGCTTCGCGCCGCATGCTCTTACAATAAAGTGATTGGAATACCAACCAAGTCAATCCGCCACCCTTCTTTCAACACAACGCCCCTACGAAAATCACGCATAACATTCAGTTGTTTCAACAGAAAGTCTATATAATGTAGGCAAAGTCAATAGAAACATGACATAACTTCTATAACGACTTTTTCACGGGCGTAGTTGAGTGAACGTATTCTCAACGTCGCAGCTACAATTCCCAGTGGACAGAAATGTCAACGCCGCGTGCACTTCCTAGCGCATTATATATGCAAAGTACGGGTAAATGCGATGCGATGGGCCATTTTCGTACTCATGTAAACGTGGCTACACAAAAGAAAAAAAAACGCAACAAGATTTCGTTCACTCAAGAACGGCAGGCACTGAATACAATATACCGGTTTTAGCTTACGTGTTTAGCGGAAAGGAAGCGCATACATATTATTCATATAATGAATAATATTACTGTCATATCTTGACCACTTGCTAACGCAAGGTGGATAGCATTCGTTAGTTTTGTAACACCTGCATTTATTATTAGGTTTGGCATAAAGACAAAGTTCGGGTAAAAATGGGGCTTAACCTGATTTTGCTAAAACTTGTTGAAGGTGCAAAAAATGGGAGTTATTGGGTTTTAGGTGGAGACGAAGGAGCCTAAATACAGGGTGATAATTTCTAAGTTTTACGGAATTTTTAAAAACGGCCTGTTGCTTATGACATAATTCTAATCCTTGCGCTGGATTATTCAGATAGGCGGACACTATTTGCACGATAAATCGAAACCCAGTATTCAACTAATTAACAAACATTCATCTAATTATCTTCTGAATTAATTACTTTACGGCACACATTGCAATTTACAAATTGTAGCCGGTGAGTTTTTAAGGCGTATCCACTTAGAAAGAATTTCTAGCATGACTCCCGTTTGGAGATATGCGCCACAATACTTGCCGTAATAATGAACGATTGGTCCACTTGGCTTTTTAACAAAACTTGTTTCATGCATTGAAGCACGAAAGTAACTGGAACGCCCATGTATTTTGGTCCACACTTTGGGAAATAATATCTCGAAACCGGTGTCATTCTGGAAATTCATTGTAAGTGGATACATCTTGCAAGCTCACCGGCTACAATTCATAAATTGCAATATGTACCCTAAAGTAATTAATTCAGAAGTTAATTAGTGAATGTTTGTTAAGTAGTTTAATATGCGTTTTGGTTGCTCGCGCTAATAATGTCCGCCTCTTCGAATAATCCAGCTCAAGCGGAAAGAATTATGTTTATCTGCCACAGATGATTTTTAAAATTTCCACGAATATTAAAAATTATCATCCCGTATAGTGCATACACGGCTTTGCTTTTATGTGCTCGTTTATCTCGTTCTTTGCCTTACCCTCTTTTATTTTTCCTTCTGTCACCTTCCCCCTGAAAAGGCGTAGACTACCGGCTTTACCTCTGGTTAGCCTGCCTGCTTGCCTGCCTTTATATATTTTCTTTCTCTCTTACAGTTCATACAGTGCAGTTGCTACTCCGCGTCGCAAAAACAAACAAGCACTGAAAAGCAAGGCAATCAGTGGAAAAATAATGAGAACAGTCACATAGCACGAACATTTTCGAAGTACCGCACACAAGCAAGTGAAAGCAGAGAAGAAAGTAAAAGGACGCTCAGAAACACATACATTTCCAGATTTACCGAAGATTGAATGCTTTTGCGAGGCCTTTTATGGTAACGTAAGATGTATCATTGGATCAAAATCTAGATCACCTCTGCCATTTTTCTGAACATTAAAAGAGTTTAGGAGCTATCATATAACGAAAATGTTAAGCCTAGGAATAAGACACCTTTGTCTGGAGACTAGCTTCCAAATGTAGACTAACCGTCTTCTTTACCTGCGCTACAAACTCACAATTTTACGCCTGATGCTTAATGTCTTACAAAGAACAGAAAAAGAAAAGAAATTGTTCCGTAACATTATGGGGCTGTCAGGCATAGATCTCTGATTGCGTCAAACTCGCTATACCTTGCACTCACTAAGCGTCACAAGACAGTTTTAGAAATAGGGGATCCAAAATTAGGGGACGTGGTCGGCCAGGAGTGCAAAATACCACAGAGAGAGCACAGACTAGGGAGCTTGAAAAATACCCAACCCAAATGGCATAGCCTACGCACAAATCTAAACTCACCCGCCACGGTGGCTCAGTTAGCTAAGGCGTTGCGCTGCTGAGCACGAGGTCGCGGGATCGAATCCCGGCCGCGGCAGCCGCATCTCGATATAGGCGAAAAGCAATAACGCCCGTGTTCTTGCGTTGTAGTGCATGTTAAAGAACCCCAGGTGGTCAAAATTACTCCGGAGTCCCCCACTGTACGGCGTGCCTCATATTCAGACCATGGTTTTGGCACGTAAAACACATTTTTAACAGTTTTTAACGCTATTTCTAAATCTCCCTATAGATTGCAGGGCTTTAGGTTACGGTACGCAAGCCGCAACCTAGCATTGGGGGACGCAAACCACCGGACGTACAACAGAACCCAATATGAGCACAAAAGAGCGCGATGGACCCACAGCGGACTTGCGTCCCCAACGCTTAGGTTCGGGCTCGCGTCCCCTCACCCAAAAACTCTCTATTAGGCCAATCGCATGTAGCGTCTCGCCTACGGCTCCCAGCACGCCCGCGCCAACCCCACAAGGCGCAATTTCTCCGCTTATCGCCTCGTGGCGGCGCCCGCAGCCGTGCTCGAGTGTTGTGTCCACACGCTCCGTTAAAAACGACCGACGAAGCCACAGTAACAATAGAAACACACACACACACAGACACACATAAAGAAGAAGTAAGAAAGAAAAGAAAAATCAGGAACAGATGCTTGGCGAGTCGAGCCTCTCCGACAACGGCGGCTGCTGTTCGATATACACGGCGTATATATGCACTTATGTATATGCGGGAGGTTCCCGAAGGTCACGTGCCTTTCAGAAACCGCGGTAGCAGATGTTCGCTGCTTCCACTCGACACAGGTATACGGGCGGATGACGTCAGTGGGGCCGAGAACAAGGTATACCACTCGGCGCTTATGACGCAAGAAAAACGAGAAGCAGTAAAACAAGCTACGCAGAGTCAAACACATATCTGTCATCTGCTGGCCCACGCGTTCTGTCCTCAGCCAGGTGGACCGTGGGTCAAAGTTCGCAGCTTAACGCAGGACATGGGCGGAGCGCCGCTTCGCGCCGGCAACCAAAAGGTTACTTTTTGTATAGACATGAATCCACATGTACAACATCTGAAAGGAAATTCGCTGACATTTGCTGCGTGGCCTTCCAGCAGATGCTTCGTTAGGTCAAGCCTCCGGTTATATACAGCGCTTTTGCGAAGGTATCTAATGGCACAGCATTCCTGCCCTACATGGCTTCTCTTACCGAAACATGAAGCTTTCTCGGCCTATACCGAGGAACACTTGAACTATAGGACACGCTAGCAGAAAGCCGGCGTCGGTGAAAGGTCGTTGTCGAATGCGAGGCAAGGGCGACGCCGTGTTGAGCCGGTTATTGAAAAGGTGCAGCGGCCACCATTATCAGTTCGACGCCTGCAAGCGACTGTGACAGAACTGTGAGGCACAGCGATATCCATGTACAACACATACAGCTGATTTGAGCCACTATAGTTGGGCAAGTATTGAGAGGTTTAGAAACATACCTGTCGCACGTTAGCAGCCGCAGATACGCAATGCTTCGGTGTCAGGCAAGAATGACCGTTCTTCCTTTGACTAGCAGCGTAGTACCGAGCAGTACAGACGTGACAGCATCAAACGCTACGGGCAGAGCTGTCATGATTTTAAGAAACACCTTTAGCGATATCCGTCAGCCCATCGGCACCATCATGGCAAACGAGCTCTATTTTGTAAATGTTATTTTTAATTTACGTTACTTTTCTTTTATTGGCATGATGTCACATGAAAGTAAAGGGGGGGGGGGGGGGTATTTGTAAGTATCCACCTATTGGACGGTCCAATTTGGCCACCGCTGATTGGCTGGAACTGTACGGTCGAGGAGGAGACTTGCTGGGGGCGCCTGCCCAACGCCTCATAGATTGCAGGCCTGTGCACTCTGCTTTGTGACGTCAGCTACTTGGACAGAAATTTATACTGTCAAGCGCAGCGTGATGAAAGCAGTGACGTCAAAATCACCGCGGATTACTCGGGAGCATCCCTATTAGAATATATGGAAGTAGCGCAAGGTAGCATGACGTCATGGATTGAAGTGCACAGGCGTTGTGCTATCTAGCAGGCGTTGGCCTGCCTCGTTCTCGCGGGCACCCCGCTCCCAGCCAATCACCACTTCAGCAGCAGCCAAAATGGACAGTCCACTAGGGTGACACTGACAGATTTCCTCGCCCCCAAGATACGTTGGCGCCTTTGGTGGCACCGGTTATTCCTCTTCATGTGGCAAACAAAATGAAATAACAGAATTGGACGAAAAACACTCAATACAGCCAGATAGCATGAACAAAGAGTTCTGCACATGAGTCCAGGAAGCCGCAGAAGATAAACATGCATCGGTGTATACATACATACATACATACATACATACATACATACATACATACATACATACATACATACATACATACATACACACCACACACACACACACACACACACACACACACACACACACACACATACATACATACATACATACTTACATACATACATACATACATACATACATACATACATACATACATACATACATACATACATACATACATACATAATACATACATACATACATACATACATACATATACAGAAGTTGACAGTTTAGCAGACGAGTGAACGAAGGGAAAGTGCACATATACTACCTGTGATGGATAAATACGGTGAATAAATCGCTGGCGTGTGGTGTAGTTGGTACTACTGGCTGATGGTCAGGTCGGCTGAAGCCAGATGTGTGTCGGTCATAGTACGCGAAGCCGTGTGGTCGTCCAGACGTGCAGTTGTCGAGATGTGCAGTAAGGGATAGCGCAGTCGGGTATACTACGCGAAGCCGTGTGGTCGTCCAGACGTGCAGTTGTCGAGACGTGCAGTAAGGGATAGCGCAGTGCCGTGATGCGCGCCTGTCAATATGGCTTCCACCTCCACCAATGGGGGCACCATTCCGGCGCTTCTCTCTCTCGCTGCAAATGGCACAGACGTTGCGAAACTGAGCAAGGTGCTAAGAAATGCTAACGATTTAAAGCAGAAGCCAAGCTATCGCACAACGCCTTGTCGTCTGTCCTCCAGCTTTTCTGGCCCGGCGGAACTATTTGCTTTTCATGTCATGGTACATCCGAGAACTCTTCAATATTGAATGAAACATGTTTTTTGTGTAATATAAAAGAAAAAAAGCAAGTTTTTACGTATCGGTAAACCAGAGACTGAATCACTGTGGCAGACAGAATTGCGCTAGCAAAGCGCGTCCTCAAGGTGTCCTGGCTCTCTGACAACGATGACAATCCGAAACCATCACATCCTAGCATTCCCATGCATACAACAGTGGAGCACTGCCAGCTTGCCTCCTAGTTAATATTGTACGAAACCCAATGGTAAGGACAGACGGTTGCAGAAGATGGCGTACGCGCTCTCTGCGGAAGACAGAAGTATGACTGAATTGGGAGAGCTATTCGTGTATCTGCAGTCGTTTCCCTTGGAATAATTTGAAGTCTTCTGTTGCATCATGTTCCTCGCCAGAATCTGAACGCGCATAACCATCGGCACTTTGTCGGCAATTGCAGTCTGGACAGGGCGGTGCATACCTAAATGGTGTAATTCCGGCCCCATGCCTATCTCTGTCCAAACTGCGCGCTAATAGGGGAATTATAGCAAGAAGAAACATTTATTATAGGTTGCGGGAGCATCACCTGGCCAGCAAGTCTTCTAATGGTTACACCGTTTTAACCTTGCCCTGTGATCTAGGAGCACTCCCTCTAAATCTCGACAGTTTCAGACATAACTAGCTCTCTAGTTAATTACTTTTTTGTTGCATCCGTGTAAGTTATTATCACTTCCACCGTCTTAATAGCTCGTCTTCTGCGACCACAGAGCAAACGAATGATGTGTGCAGTTGCCGTGATGCAGCTCCTTGCGTATCGTTCGTAACCGATTGCGACAGATGGTTGCAGAGGGCAACGGTGGTCGCAAGCCAGGCGTCAAGTCGGCCCGCCGTCTTGACAGACGGCAAACAAGATGGCAAAGCTACGGTAGCAAAGCCCTTCTACAGAGCTTTTGTAGAGAACACGCGGTCTGCAAAAGGCAGCTTTCCGACAGACGTAGCAGAGCCAGTCGCTGAGAGAAGAGTCGTCTCCTGTAGAAACATTCGAAGCAGCCTGTGGACCCATGTTTACCGGTAGAATCAAAACCATCGTAAGCATCGACCTCCCTTCAAGGGGCGCGAAAGTTTGTGCAAAAGGTCTTTTCGAGAACCAAAGGTATACGATGCCTTTCACATCTGTCTCATTGAGGTTTGAGTGAATATTCCTTGCAACACTGTTTGGAGGCTGCAGTAACAGTAAAGGAATTTAGCGATAAGTGAGCGCCAGATTAACATTTCAGCTGATGCCGAGCCAATAAGGCGAAAGATGGTGCTGATAAGATGTCTTAGGTCCAGAAGGTGCCACGTGTGGTTATTAGTCTCGCGTCGCGCCATTCGTTTTGTTCGAGTGTAAGCGCTGTAAATACAGAATATGTGACAAACATCACGCCGACATAATATGAAGGCAAACGAACCTGCAGGAACGAGTTCCTGCTTGAGAACGAGATGGAATTCCGTTATTACTACGCCGCAGTTCTGTAGTTCGCAGAACTGGCCAACGGTAATGATACAAGCGAACTTGTAATGTTATTGTAATTGATTGCATTATTTGCGGGTTTGAAATGTCAAGCACCAGTTCAGTGAAGGCGTATCGTGTATGCTGTATTCATGAGTGCCTACCGCTTTCATAATAGATATCGGAGTATTTGGCACATACGATTTCTTTCTCTTTTGTGTGTGTGTGTGTGTTAGTAATGTTCATTGACTCGTTACAGGTCGCCAATTATCTCAACAACCATAATGTTTCTCTTTTCATAGTGACGAGACACTGCTCGCATCAGAAGAAAATTATTTCCCTAAGCATCCCCAGCAGTCGTCCAACTCTACTCCAGGGGGGGATGTCATCGTGGCCCGACGACAGGCTGGACCACAACTCCTGAAAGATCTCATCAGCCAAAGTAAGATAGTGAAGTAATTGATTTTCGGGTTAACTAATCCTTTATCTTCCCGCGCGTTGTTATTTATTTATTTATTTATTTATTTATTTATTTATTTATTTATTTCCACCAAGTTATACACCGTTATTTATACGTAGTTACAGTTCCAATGGGGGATGCTACAAGAAGAGCAAGCACATAATACACTACAATAAATGCAAGTCATTACGAAAGGAAGAAATCTTATACACGATTATTCGGACTTAATCAGAAGCGTGAACATGTGGTAAACAGGTTAGTGAATGTGTCTGAGACGGTACTACCGAACTTAATGAACATGTCTTGCAAAATCTCGCGTGGCAAGAAAGACTTTCAGTTCATTTATGGAAGGCAAGGGAATGCTTTCGTAATAGCTATAGGAAATTATTTAAATTGCTCAACTAGTTATAAATGATGGTGAACCATTCCATTCCGCAAGTGCATGTAAAAATAATCTGTATTTAAAACAGTGTGGTGATACTCGCTGAGTAAGGATCTAGTTTGTTATTTTTACAAATGCCTGCAACTATGCGTGTTAAACTGATGACAAAAAAATGATATAACTTAAGGCGGATTGAGAATTCAGCGTGGTTACCTATGGTTAGAATTCTAGCTATGTCAATTAAATCTGAGTGGTGTCTGATAAATAGTATTGGCTATAGACAAACCTAACCACTTTCTTGCACCCCTTGTAGTTTGTATATTAATATTGTCACGATGCGGAAGTCAGATAAAAAAGATTATTTAAACTATTTACAAGAGAGACAACGAGACATAAACAAGATGGCTGTAGAGACCGAGTGCACCTCTACACGTCAAATCGTCTTCTTCTGACGGGCGCCATTCTTGGTTGCGACGGGATTTGTAGACGGGAACAAAACAGCATTAGCGTATTCAAGTATGAGTCTAACAAAGCTCATGTAAGCTAGGAGCTTCGTTTTAGGTCACGCTGAATGGAGTCGTGATGGTGGTGGGGTGGAGCAGAGATAGAACACCCGGCCTCTAATCTGAAGGTCGTAAGTTCGAATCCTCCTCCAGTCTACTACATTTTCAGGCATGTAGTGGCGCCTGGCACCGGCAAAAAAAAATAGCCACAGGCCTGTGCAGCACACGCAGCATAGTCGCAGCGTAAGCTGGAGAAGCAGCTCCATAAGAGCTTAATTTTCTGCACCAAGCACTACATGGCCTTCGCGACGAAGTCTCTTCGCGTCGTCTTCACGAGAAGAATTTCAACTGTCCGCCCGGCGTCGAAGGCGAGATGTGGCTTGCGCCGCCACACGTCGGGCTCTGCAGAGCAGTCTGCTGAGCCCGACGTTGCGTGGTTGCAGCCGCGCGCGGATAGGTCTACGATTCGCTTCTTCAGCAGAGGCCCGTACCTTGCAAGGAGGTGCCATAACGTGTACCGAAGAGTAAACACAGGCATCCAGGCTACATGGCGCAGATGTCTCATCCCTTGACCTGTCCCGCTTACGCTTGGGTGTTGCATTCACCAATGCATGCACGCCTTTTATCGGAATGGGTGATAGCGCCGAGTGCAATGCTTGCGGTGTCGAGGACACCATAGAACACCTACTGTGCTGCTGCCCATAATATGAAAACGAAAGGCATGACCTGCGCACAGCTCTCAATCAGCTAGATAAAAAAAACATTCACCTTGAACAAGATCTTCGGACCATAGCCTCGAATATCGCAGCTACAAAAGGCCACAAAAGGGCTGCTGCGATTTTTGAGAACTACCGGATTGAATGACCGCGTGTGATCCGGACTGAGTGATCGTCAGTCATAGAGCAGAGATCTGGTGCTGCGTCGGCGATATCCACAGCGGACTTTCTGTTATCTCTTAATCTTTCTCTCCCCCTTTCCCTTCCCCCAGCGTAGGGTAGCCAACCGGACTCAGTCCTGGTTAACCTCGCTGCCTTTCAATAATCATTTTCTCTCTCTTGACCCGTGGCATGATGCGATGCTGTTGTTGATGATGATTATAGTTTATTGGCATCCGCTTCGAAACGGGATGGTGACAAATAGTCACCTAGCCTACTTGAGTTAAAAAGATCCAGCTACATACAACATGGTGCTGCTATTGGGGGTGAGGACTTACGGAGTCGCCATCTGTCGGAAGCGCCTCGATTGCGTAGTATGAGGGATACTGCGGCGCTCTCGTCATAGGTTTGGCTGTCGGCGCGCAATAAAAATGGGAGGACGCTTAAGCTTCACCTTTAAGAGTATAACGCGATAGCGTTATCGGGCCCCGTTCGCATCGCAATTTTCTTTCAGTGGGCTTCATTGCAACACACAACGTTGGAAAGCCAGCTTACAAAGACCAAGCTTACACCAATCTCCTTAAAGTTGGTTTCACTTTTAAACAGAAATGAATTGCTGGGAAGACGTTTTTCCAGGGGCAATATAAGTTGTCTTATATTAAAATGTGAAGGCACTAGCACCTTATATATTATTTTATTATTTGTTTCCTATTGCCCCGACGCGCGTGTGTGTGCAAAACGCATTAGGCAGGCGAAGTCCCAATTTGACCTGCCGAGGATGCGAGCGCCATTTGGATATGAATTTCGCAACTAACCTATCCGAGCGCGCCGCTGTTGGTATGGTAGAAATGCTAGAAAAGGGGCTTGTGTTTGAGTTTCCTTGTAACAGAGTTATGTTTTCTCGTACATTCAAATTACAATCTGACGCCACCATGTCTGTAGGTTGTCTTTAAGTCGTACTTTGCCATTTTTCTGACCGATTTCACTGTGGGAAATTCAATTTTTGCTCACTAACACCTTGCGCCACGCGGAGGGCCTGCGCGGCCGGTGTTGTTCAAGATGATTTTCTCCTTCACTAACACGTTGCGCCATGCGGAAGGCCTACGTGGTCGGGGGTCGGGGTAGTTGGGGATGATTTTCTCCGCCACGGACGCCGACATCCACGCCGATGCGAACGCCGACGGGTGATTTTCTGCGACACGGGGCCCTTAACGCTGTCGCGTTAAAAAAAACCCACGCGGGAGCCCACCAGGCTATTTCTGTAAGTACTTTCCAAGCGAGGGACGTTTCTTAATTTCACAATAATAATGGTGCACGGAAGCCAGCGGCGAGCGTACTCCGCTGTGATTGGTTGGCCTATTCGGCAAAAGAACAGCCAGGGCCGCATGCAGCCACGATCCCGATACCTGGCGAGGCTCGCAAAAGAAAAGCTTCGCCTTAAAATCTGGCGCTAGCGTCAGCGTGCGCTGGCAGTATGGCATGGTGTTTATCAAAACTATAGGCGTTTTTATTTCAAGCAAAGCTTTCTCTGCCCATTACCCCCCACTGTGCGGCGTGCTGGCTATTGGCTAGCTTCTGGTTGCTGTCTTGCCGAGTAGATAACTACCTGGGGCAGTGGGTACATGCTCCTGGTTATGTGTCTCGGGGTATATGCACAGACATCAGCCGGGGCCCATTGTGCATGAGTACGTTAACCCCTGGCCATGTACCAGTGGGTATGACCACTGTCAGTATAGTGCGCTCGTTCCAGTGTCAGAATAGTCGCGAATAGTACACTGGTTATAGACATATTGATGTAATCACTGATGAAGTTATTCTTACGAAATTATGCAATCGAGGTGAAAGAGTTTTTATTAGTTTAGAAGAATGCGGGTAAATTGTTTATAGGGGTAAGTAAGGAAATAAGGGTCAAGACACTACCTTGTGGAACACCAGGTGCAACGTTAGTTATTTCCGACTTGTGATTAATAGCGTATATACGAACTGAACACGGTCGTTTAGGCACGCACCAATCCGGTCTCTAATTGGCCCTCTACCTAATACTGCTTCGAGATTTATTGCGATAGCAATTATATGGACACTCCAGGCGAATTTCCGCTGCCATCGTCGCCGTCGCCGTGAGGTTCCGTATAAAGGCCAAGTGCGATAAGATCACGGCCGCACGCCGTTATGCTGTTGGAGCGAGGGCGAGCCGAGAAGGATGGTGTCTTGATGTGGCGGCGTCTTCTTGCGTGCGTTAGGGAGGGAAGGGGGTTCAGTGGCGCCTGGATGGGGAAAGGGGGCAGGTTATCTCTCAGCGCTTATTCTACAACGGCCGCAGTGGTGCATGGCGCGGCTGAGCGAGGCCGCGCGCGCGCTATCTTGGAGGTAATCTGCGGTAGTTGCAAAGTCTAATCGACCCGAGAAGCCTTTTTGCTTCGTTCGGGCTATGCTTAGCTCGCCTATTTCGCGTTGAAGCGAGAGGTAGCAGGCAGGGGAATTCCCTCGCCGCTGCTGCCGCTCTTCATTACGCTAGTGTTATGACAGCGAGTTTCCGCGGTGATTGAGTTGGATGTGTTCATGTTTGCTTCTGCGTGCTTCTGCGTGCTTGTTCATTTAGTTAGTAAGCATATGTTTAGAGCACTTTACACGGCCGGTAAAACTGCTAACCTTACTTCATATTGCTGTCTAATAAGCTGCTATCGCAATCAGTGATTCGCATGTCGGGAGAAACTGCTAATTTTTATAATTGGTTGCGGATACGACACTCGATAAAACACTTTGATAAAGCCAAATAAAATGTAATAAACCTGCTTTTGGGGTCGATGGCCAGTGATATGTGGCGCGTCAATTTCGTTAATTACGTAACTGTCGAGATACCTTTCATTATTTTCGCATCACCTGTTGCAACGAGTGGGTTGTACTGGCGATGTCGTAAGCATGGCATCCTGCCTGCCAGTGACGAATGAGAAAGACTGAATTGAATTGCCTTTTATTAGACAAAGTGGGAAAATAATGGAGAATAGGGAAAAAGTTATATAACCAGATGACAGAGAGGCTCGTGCATATCTGCTCATGCGTCCATGTTCTTGCGCATCGCGCGCTGTGCATGACACGACCCGGTCCGCGGCCCTCAACCCACGGACCGAGAGTCGACATTGTCTTTCGAGGGAAAACACCCTGGCACAGGGCTGCGGTTATATGAACGACGCGACGCGACCGCCGTGAGCCAGCCGTGGTGGTGGGCGCATGCACGAGAGAAAGAGAGAATGAGAGAGGGAAAACCTCATTTATCCCCGCGATCTCTCATTAGAAGCGCAGCGCCGTCGCTCGGCGCCGTACGCCGTACGCTCAATTTGGGCAGGGAACGCGCAGCGGCGTAATGACCGACCGCGACTTGGCGCAGCAGAATGCCCCGGTCCACTCATGCCCCGCCGACACGTTGCACCAGCAGCTCCACACCCTGTCCACACGTAGACGTCGCGTAATCCGCTATGTGGGGTGTCCATATATACCTGCGGCGTATGGTGCGGTTCGGCAGCGGATGCCATTAAGTCGTCGTTCCGCGTCGAGGACTGTCGCGGCAATCGTACGGGATATACCAGAGCGTCGCGTGGTCCAAATCGTCCATGCCTATAGATCGCAGGTTGGGAGCTTCCTGGCGGGAACCTGCACGTATCGTTAGGCTTTGGCCCCCGGTTTCCGATATCCAACATTCGTCGGAATCTTTTTGCGGAAAGGCATGCAGCGATCGAGCGTGCTTAGATCGTGTTCGTCGATGAAGTCACCACTTGTGGGAAGGCTTGAGGTGAACTCTGTCCAGCAGATTTATTGAACCGCGCTGTTACCGCTCTCGTGCTACCCGGCTCGAGCACCGGGAGTGTGTGGAGGCGCAACTTCGTCAACTTCGTCATAATAGCGTAGCCTAAACAAGCTGCAGAATCAGGTGGGCTTTTTTTTTTGCTTTTTTTATATTAGCGCCGCAACCACGTAACCTTCAGAAGCCGCCCTTTCAGATGCGAGAAGCGAATCTTGAAAGAATTATCACGTAATCTCTACTCAAGCTTGATACCGTATTTGCGAAACAGATCTGGAATCTCCCGAATTCATTGACGCGACTTCCCTTAAAATCGCGACCACCGGCTCAGTTCTATGTAACTCCAAGTACAGGTTACACGCGTCTTCGGTTAGAGTTCACCATATATATACTTTATCACCACCAAGAAAGACTCACCGGGAGCACTTTAGGCCAATTAAACTCGATGCGACGACGTCCCAAAGTACACACGCCGGGCGAAGACGTTTCCTTTTTCTTTCTCTCTCTCTCTCTCTCCCGTATACGCGTGGCGAGACACCTGTGTTCGGGCGGCCGAGTTCGCTATCTCCAGTACGGCAATGTAGCGAACACTTGTAAGCTCAACTCTCGCGGTATATTAGCACGCAATCTCTTCTCTCCTACGCCGAGTGGCACGCCTTGAGACGCGTCTCTTTTAATACTCGCGCGGAGAAAAGAAAAAAAGAGTTACAAAAAGCTCGGCCTCCCCTTCACTCGACACTCCTAGTGAACTAATTTGCGCCTCGTTCACTTAGCGGCGCGCCTCTCCGAGCAATGCGCGATGCTTTATAAGCAGCCAGGACTGAGAAAGACCAAAGTCTAGCCGTGTCTGTACGTGCGCGTATGTGTGTGCCGACGAGTGCTATCGTTTCGCTTTAGAGCGAGCCGCGTGTTGAGCGTCTGCATCCAAATTAGCGAGCCGGAGTGCGAGCGCTCGCGCAAGCCGTTCTGGTGCCTGCGTGCGCGACTCGAGCTGGCGGCGATCCCGGGCATATAACGGCTGGAGAGAAGAACTCCGGCGACACTGGAGGGGCATAAAATTTCTAGCGCCTGGAATGTCACTTAAGAAACGTGTGGACGAGAAAAGGCCTAACTCTGTCATTTCCGCCCCCCCCCCCCCCTCCCACTTCGTTCAGAAATGGGCTTGACGTGAAGGCGTTTCAGATTTTTTTCAGCGGGGGCTGCATAAATTGAAGAGTTTACGCCGCTCAAGTCGCCACGGAGGGGTTAAAATTTGAAGAAAAGTGATTGCGAAGGCAAAGTAAGGGAGGGGACGAGGCGGGGGTGTTACCACATACACCTGCGTTTTGAATGTTTATCACTCTGCGGCAGTACTTACATAGCCATAGTTCTTTATTTTATATTTTTTTGTCAAGTTGACTGCTGACACCTCAAAGCGTGTTCGCCAATTGTATTAAACTTGCGGAAGGATTGTCGCTTCGTCTGTGTGCACTATTGCGAATGTGAACGAGGCGTTCGCTAAGTGACGGCTGCTTTCAAAATTGGTCATCACCGTCGCGAGAGCTGCGCGTATACTTTTGTCGCAGTTACGGCATTTGATGTGGGAACGTGCTGGGAAGGCTACATGGGGGCATACCGTGGCACGTGCTAACGAAGTTACTGTGTGAGTGTTAACTACACCGTTAATGCTTATAACCTCTTTCAGCCAGCATTCCAAAAGTATGGTTATGGAGCCACAGGCTTAGCCCTAGCGTTCTGAACTATATGTATACGCCACGTTTTGTCACTTAGTTGTCCCCAAAATGCTAATAAACCACGACACTGTTTGGTAACTCTGCCGCTGAAAGTAGGAGCTATATTTGTAGCAGATTGCCCGGCAGATGTGAGTTGTTTTTCCCGCTTAAGCCAAGTATTCTAGCTATAGTCGAATGTTGGCAATCAGTGGCCAAGAGACACTGATCATTCCCATAAAACGGGGTTGTCACGACAAATTCAAGAACGTTACTGCATGAAGCCACAAAAGCGTTAGAATCCCCACAAAAATTAGCAAGTCCATGATTGTTGGAATCTCAACGATTCGAAGCTCGTTTGAGTTAGCGAAGTATATATAGCAGCGGTAACATGTGACTCAAGCACAACCACGTCGCTGTGGCTTTTGCTTTAGCTGTCATGAAGACGAAGGCGATGCATGCTATTTGTTGAGGGAGAAATGGTGAGATGTGTATGGCACAGAGAGGTACGACAGATATTAAAATACATTTTAAGACATCTATACCGACCCTTTGTGTCAGAGTGGCATACTTGCCTGTTCTGGGCGATTTGCTAACAATTTATACTATACCCACTGCTACATGTTAACGTACTCATGTACAATGGGCCCCAGCTGCTGTCTGTGCATATACCCAGTGAGACATAGCCGGGGGCACGTCCCCACTGCCCCAGGTTGTTATCTACTCGACAAGACAGCAACCAGAAGCCACGCAGCAGCCAGCACGCCGCACAGTGGGGGGTGAGGGGCAAAGGAATCTTCGCTTTAAAACAAAAAGCCTAGTTTCGAGAAATATCATGCCCTGCCAGTCGTTTCCATACTGCCAGTGCACGCTGACACTAGCGCCAGATTTAAAAGCGAAGCTTTTCTTTTGCGAGCCTCGCCGGGTATCGGGATCGTGGCTACGGCCTGGCTGTTCTCTTGCCGAGTAGATCAACCAATCACAGCGGAGTAAGCTCGCCGCGCTCGCCGCTGGCTTCCTTGCACCACCGCCTGATGGCGCTCGCCTCGGCGCATCCGCCGCAGCGGCGCCGCCGGCTGTGCGGGGGAAAGAGAGAAAAAGAACCAGAAGGCTCGCCTTCGCGCATTCGCCGCTCCGTGGACTTGAGAAGGTAAACGCTTCTTGCGGATAGAATGGATACGAAATGCGCCACGTACGCATGCGCACGCTGCCTCCGAAACCACGATGCGTTGAAGGCGTTCGTCGCACTCGCTAGTAGTCAGCAATTCCGCTTAACAAAAGGCTCGCTATAATTAGTGTGCGCGCGCACTTGCCTGTGTGTGCGTGTCTTTATGCGCTCACACAAAGCTGCACTTTACATAAATTCCAACTCGTTAGGTCTGCTGCATTTTTTTTTCTCCCTGCGATGGCTTTAGCACGAAACTCTACAAACTGGAAAAGGCACCTCAGAATCTCAGAAGCCATGTACGGGTCAGCACCTCCGAGATCTGCGGCCTCACTTACTTCGTGGTGCCACGTACAAAATGCGTAAACGATTCACACGCCACGGGCCGCTTTTGACCGAAGCGGGAGCGAAAGATTAAAACTCGATTTACCTTGAAAGATACCCACCCACGGCCTAACTTAATTGGCGACGCATATGCGAAAAGTTTCTGTTATGTGAACTACAGGCCTATCTTACTTGTAAAAATAAGAAGAAAAAGGGAATATTACGAGGTTTCTCGTCTCGAAACTGGACAACGAGTTATGAAGGACGGCGTAGTGGAGAACTCCGGATTAATTCCAACCACCTGGCATTCTTTAGCGGGCGCCTTAAGCGCGGTGAACGATTGCTTTTGTGCATTCCGTCCCAGCCGAAATGCTGTCGCCATGTTCGGGAATCGAACCCAGGACGTGGCGGTCGGTAGCGCGACTCCGTATCTACTAAGGCACCGCGGTGGATGGTCTTCTTCGTCTAGCTTGCTGCGAAAGAAACCTTAAAAAAAAGAAAGCAATAGTTTTCGTCCTGGGAGTATGAAGGCGGCACGAGGCGAACGGTTTGTAAGCATTGAGCAGTGCCCGAGAGGAATAACTTGCGTTCGCTGTTTTTTCTGCCTAAAAAAAAGAGAGGGGCGGGGGGCATGAAATGCAGAGTAGGCGCGCGATCCACACAGTTCCGCTCACTTCCCGGAAAAAAAAAAAGTGCACGAGCAATAAAAACGCGGCCTGGCAGTGCCGGCGCTGGGCGTTTCTCTCTCTCTCTTTCTTTCACGCACACACCCACACAGACACACTTTGAGCGCGTTTTTTTTTTTCTGTTTTCGGGGTCGAAATTGAAGCCGTAAATCAAGACACCCTCCTCTCTGCTCATTCCGTCTCGCCGTTCTATCGACGAGTCGATTTACTTTCTGTTCTCTTGACAATTTCTGTCTTGTGCGTTCTTTCTCATGCCAGTGTTTTTTTTTTTGTGTTTTTTTTTTTTTTACGCCTCAATCGTGCACTAGGATCTGTGTACTACATTCTGTCTCTGTTTGAAACAGTCTCGACGAGGGTCGTAAGGTTGGACGAGAGAATTTTTTGGGGTGAAGGGAAAATGCACGCAGCGGTGCTGGAAAGTCTCCGCATTGTCACAGCGCTACGGAGATTCCTGTTTGTAATCCGCGTTTCGTGAGAAGGGAACGCGGGCGCCCGCTACAATGCCCTAATGGTATAGCACAAAAGATCGTATACATTGATACATCGGGCGTAACTGACATACTTTCTTGCGATCTCTATTACGCGGTGTGCGAACTCCTTCGCACCATTTTGAGTAATCTCGCAGAAGTTTGCCAGCAGCAGCGATCCCGTAGGCGCGAGATCGGTGTACAAAATGTTAATTTGTTGTATCATATTATGTTCTTTTTATTATTATTATCATGATCTCCTTTCGTGCCGAGTGCAGGGGGGGGGGGGGGGGCGTTAAAGTAGGTGAATTGCGTGAGTTTGAGCAATTCCGCCACATTATATAGGGTTACATGAAGAGGAGCGCGTGAAATGCGTGACTAATCAGAATTTGCTATCAGTTAATTAGCCATGTTTTACAAATTACTTTTTTTTCCTGATGACGTTGAAATTGTGAAATTTAAGCCACTCGGCTGCTTGAGTCACTAAAGTTTTGCCGATATCCTCATACAAGCACCGGTTCTCTCGGCGCGAATTGTGCGCTGAATTCCGTTTCACGCATTGTTTCTTCCCCAAATTCCTTCTTGCACAATTCAAGAGAAATTGATACAAGATGGCGATAGCAGCGGAATTTTTATTAAATACATGGCGACGACGCTGTAGTTACAACTCGAACACTAAATTTCTTTTAAAACTACCGACTGTTGTGCCGAAATTGTAGCATGCGTGCTAATTTACTTGTTCAAATGTAGTCATGGAGATTTTATAAATTAGTTCTTTCGTACTATGAGTTGTCGAGCAGACAAACGTCGTCTCTATATACGGTGACCCATTCTACGCGGTTTAGTTGCGCTCATTGAATGCGTAGTAGAATTAAAAAAAATGAATTGGGGCTTTTGAAATATGTGTAAGTTGGAAAGGAAAGCTTCCGGATAAAAACGATCATTAACATATTAATGCCAATCTGAAAACTGATGCATCTAACACTACGGAAATACAGAGATGTCGACCTGAGCTAGTGTGCTTTAGTCTGGTACTTTTTTTGTACTGGCTGAGAGGGAAGGGGAGTGAAAGTACTGGGATGGATGACATTGATAAGAGGAGTGTCGAGTGCTTATGTACTATCGACCAAAAAAGTTTACGGACCACGGGATCTCATAAAACGCTAAATATCCGAGCAGCCTTTAAAAGTAGCCGGTAAAACCGTACGTCACAGTGTTGTTCGCATATACCAGTAGAGGCTGGAAATGGGAATACCAGGCTGCGTTTTGAGGCTGCTGAGATATTCAGCTTTTTGGCAGATCCCTTGGTCCGTAAACTTTTTTGGTCGATAACACATTAGACGGCGGTCCTGCTGGAGCCGTTCGTTAAGCTTCGTGTCCTGTAAAAACTTAAAAAACAGCGCTTTAGTTGCCCTCATTGAAGCTGCAGTGTCAGGCCATGGGCCGAGAACAGCGTCCTTCGACAGTGGTTGCCTGCCAACGCTGCCTAGGGAGCCTTCCAACGCCCTTCGCTCCATCATATATGCTGGGCAATCACACAATATGTGTTCCAGCGTTACAGGCGTCTGGCAGTGTTCACAATCCGGGCTGTTCGACTGGCCGATGAGGTGTGCGAAGCTTTACAAAGGAGATTTCACAACCTTCGGAAACGCAAGAATACATTATATAAGCTCCACCCACAAAAACGCAGTGCACCGCTCGTCCCCCTCGGAGAGATAGCCCAACCAGCTGGAGTCCGCTCACTGCTTAACAACTTCGCTCTGCTAGTGTAAATTTTGGGCTAAATGCAAAATAAAAGCTCGTTGTTTCAAGCTAAACTATTATGTTTGGCTGATCACTGATATCAGGATCAACCATACAGTTGTCCCAGACCTTCAGGTTTCGTCCTAAAACCAGTGACACAAAGACGGATCTGACACAAAGACAGGCCAACCAAAATCATCAGGATCAACTTGATTAACGTTTCGTGAACATCCGAGACATAGATCCCTCACAGAAACGTCACATGCGGCCCATGCATATAATCTGAACGCGGTAACGCTTGTTAAGTGTGCTCAATTTCACACGCTTGTACATAATGGAACCCTTTGCACTAGAGGGTGGCAATTCATGAAAACATGAGGCGGGAATTGATGTGAAAACAAAACTTTACACCAATCCGAGAATAAATGTACAGCCTTCAACATGTATATGCGGCACCGAGTTTCATTATAGAGCACATATAACAGGTCGTTTACTCTGAGGTTAAGCGTGAACTTCCCTTGGGAATTTCCAAGCCAGAGAACATCCAAGTCAGCGCGGATCGTGTTATGTGCTATAGAGGGCATTGCTCATTTATAAAAAATTGGAGGACGCTTAAGCTTCGCTTTCAAGAGTGGAACGCGATAGCATTCAAAGATCCCTGACTGCTTCTCACACTTCCCGACAACTGCAGCTTAAGCAACCGTAATGGTTACCGGGAAACACTGGCGGCGAACGCTATGCACGAAGGCAAGCTTTCTGGTAGAAACGCGGCCTCTTGCGTGGGGCAAGAGGCCGCACAGCCACGCCAAAAAAATTCTATAACTTTCAAGTTTCCACTTTTGTTTCGCAATTTTAATATTCAATCTGAGAAGATTTAACATAAAAGGCATGCGCTGTGGTTGCTTTGTTTCATGACATTTGTTTGCGGATTGTTATTCTCAAAATTCCGAGGAATAGCTTTGCCAAGAATGCAAGACGAGGTATGAGCAACATAATTGATAGAATGGTGTGGAAATATAACCCGCATATACCGCATGCCATATAAGAAGGCGTGGCATATACATGTACCTAAATATATTCGGAGGGCCTGCGTGGTTGGGGATGATTTTATCCGCCACCCGACGACATCGCACGCCGACGCCGGTTGCCAACGCCGGATTTTCTGCGACACGGGGCCCTTAACCCTGTCGCGTTAAAATGTGAGGAGCGTACGCTGGAGCTGTTCGCAATTATAGATTGACTTTGAGCAAGTGTGCAGTGAGAATGAAGTTGCATATTTAACGCGATATTGTTTAGGGCCCCGTGTCGCAGAGAATCCGGCGTCGGCGTTGACGTGGATGTCGGCGTCCGTGACGGAGAAAATCCTCCCCGACCACCCCTACTGCGAAGGCCTTCCACGGGGTGCAAGGTTTTGGTGAACAAAAATTAAATTTCTCACATTGAAATCCGTCAGAAAAAAAAAAACAACAGATCGCACGCCCTGTAGGAATCGATGTTATGCGAAGCAGTGTGCGGGGAGCCTGCCAAGATAACGAAACGACCATGAGAGCACCAAGAAGTAGGCGGCGCTGACCATGACACGCATGTCACGACATTCATGTCATGAGTCCTGAGGAGTCCCTTTAGCTACACCTAAGTGACCTTAGGGCGAAAGCCTTAGTCATACTCGTGACTATGCCTTCACCAACATCATTTAGTGTTTCGTTCACTCAGTATCCACGTCCGAACCCATCTCAGTGTTTTTCAGTGTTAATGATTTTTTCGCTGAGTCATTGACGTTTTTTCTGAGTCATGCTCATGACTATGACTTCTAAAACGATCGTTTAGTGTTTCCTTCACTTGTACCGACGTCCGAACCCATTCCAGTGGTTTTTGAGTGTTACAATTTTTTCGCTGAGTCATTGTCTTTTTTGCTGAGTCATGCTCATGACTATTACTTCTACCAGCATCCTGTAGTGTTTCTTTCACTTTGTACCCACGTCCGAACCCATTTCAGTGGTTTTTGAGTGTTAAACTTTTTCGCTATGTCATTGTCATGACCTACATGACACGCATGTCATGACCTATCACTTATGTTCGTGATATACTCCTGTCATACTATGGCAATTTTGGTACCTACCGAGTTAACGAAACAACCATGAGAGCACCAAGACGTAGGTGGCTGTTTCATGACCTACATGACACGCATGTCATGATATTCATGTCATGACATCCTTTATGTTCGTCATATACTCTTGTCATAGTATGCCAACTTTGGTACATACCAAGTTAACGAAACGACTATGAGAGCACAAAGTCGTAGGCGGCTAGATAGATAGATAGATACGGTCAAAGTAGCAAATGTTCGCCATGAAATGTTTTGCATTTAAAATGGTAAAGTACGACTTTACCATTCGGCGTCGGATTCACCGTCGGATTGTAATTTCAATGTACGAGAAAACCTAGTTCTGCTGCGAGGAACTGAAACACAAACCCCTTTTCCAGCATTTCTACCAGACCTGCGCGCGTCGGTACATTAGCAAACAATTAATAAAATAATAAAAAAAGGTGGTAGGGCCTTCACATTTTAATATAAGACCACTTATATTGCCCCTAGAAGTACGTTTTTTCAGCAATACATTTCATTTAAATGTGAGACCGACTTTAAGGGGATCGGTGTAAGCTTGGCCTTTGTAAGCTGACTTTCCCAAGTTCAGTGTTGCAGTGAATGAAGCCTACTTGCCGTATGCAAATGATGCGATGCGAACGGGTCCCGATAACTCTATCGCGTCTTTGTAAGCTTGTAACCCCCCTACTGTAACGCCTTCGGACTAATCGGGGAAATGTATGAATAAATAATAAAGAGTCCGGCCAATCATGAGCGCGAACACAGCGGTAGTGAAGACAAAAAGAAATGGTGTTTACAAACACAAATATTCGAGTCTTCGGCTCTTTCTCTGTGTATTTCGCCAATGGGATGGTGAAGGGGGGGGGGGGGGTGAAAATATGTACAGGTACAGCGAAAAAAACTAATACAGTGCCACATACGGCTGCAATGTGCTGTAAGCGACACCACATGTTGCATGCGAAGAATGCGCGTTGCATTCTTCTTCGCATGCGCATCCTCTTTGTTTTCTTTTTTTTTTTTTTGGCGCGCTTGAACACACAATGATCATGCGGCGCAGTTTAAAGAGGTTCCGTCGTTTCCCTCATATGGCATTCGTTGCTGCGTGCGTCAGTGCGTATATCACAACCTGATCTGGTATACACAGTCTTTATTTGTAACATTAACAGACAGTGATACACAGTAATTGGAGATCGCAGGGAGAGGCCTTCGTCCTGCAGTGAACATAAATATAAGCTGATGATGATGATGCAGAGCAGCCTCAGATAGGTTAGTCGGTGTATCTACGCAAACCTTAAGAAATCGGAAGAAAATGTGTGCTAATTCCACGCTATAAAATGTATTATGAAACATTTTGTTATGCCATCGCATAAAAAATATCAGGTATTGCTTTTTTTTACCATAGGAGTACTGAAAACGGTGAATTTTCTTTTTACTGCCGTTATCAGGACGGGCGCTTCGCTGCAACAGGAATGACACTTCGTTCTTTCTTTCGTTTTTCGACGACTGTGCAAATTTCGCATCGGAGCGTTTCCGCACCGCGCGGCATAGCTTAGCTAGCACTTTGATTGCCCCGTCTTTTCTTACTTCTCACGGAAAGCCTCCCCCCACCCCCCACTACCACCGGCAGCCATTCACGGTCCCCCTTCCTCGCCTTCTACGTCATCCAACTCCCCTTACCCACCTAGATCTCTCTCTCTCTCTCTCTCTCTCGTACCGATTCTTCGCATCTTCGCAGGGCCATCCACCAGCTCGGCAGCCTGCCTCCCAAAATGGCTCGTTCTCTTTCTCCCACACCCTCGCCTTCCACCAATTTCCCCCTCGCCCTCGCTGAGTTCGTGCCCTCGCCACCCGTATGCTGCGTCGCGTGGGCCCTGCAGCCTATTGCGGTGTTGGAAATTGGTCGCCCGGGATGCATCGGTTTCAATTTGCACCGCACGGCCTGCGCAATTGAACACGCCGCTGCCAACGTCAGGCTCGCTGCCTTGCCTCAGATGCCTGATTGAATCGGCGCGTCGCGCTGTTTGATACGGCCGGGTTTTGTGGCCCCGCGATCCCGGCCAGGCGTTTTCACCGGGGCCATCGCGCCAGGGCAAAAAGACGGTCTTTCTTTCCTCTAGCCACGTCGTTCCTCTTCTTCATCTTATTTTTTTTATTATTATAAAACATGACAGATACAACGTATGAAACCTGCGCCTTTTGAAGCGACGACAAAGGGTATTCGACCGCCGGAAAAAGTGAGTGAAGTTGTGGTTCACGTCAACCTAAATGTTATTCAATCAGTTGCATTGTGTGCGAAAGAAACGTCGGACACGGAGAAGACGAAACTGGGACGTTGACGAGGACGGAAAATGCAAACCGAATCACGGTGTCTGGCATTCATTACAGCAGAAGGCATGGCCAAAAGCAAGAAAACTGCTTTGCAGCAGCTTGACAGTGTTCTTGCCCCCTATCCTTGGCATACGTTTCATAAATACCCGTTCTTCGTCTGCATAGTACTTTGACATAATCAAATACCGAGAAAAAAAATATTAATGAAATCACGCTAACAGTAAACAAATGCATATAATGGATACACGCCGATTTTTTCACATGAATCACAAAATGCATATTGCCCCCTTTCCGCATACAATAAAAAACCTACAAATGAACTTACCACTGTGTGTGTGTGTGTGTGTGTGTGTGTGTGTGTGTGTGTGTGTGTGTGTGTGTGTGTGTGTGTGTGTGTGTGTGTGTGTGTGTGTGTGTGTGTGTGTGTAAACGTATGAACAGACACCGGCATCGTTCGTAAGACGGGCCCAATTCTTAGTACTATACTAAGCATAACTTCGCACTACAGTGACGCCCGTAGTAACATGCACGCCGGTGGTGTAGCCTGGCCTAAAGAACATTTCACGTCACCAAGGTTCCCAGCTACACGCGAAGTGAAGTGATCATTACGGAATATCTCAAGCTGGAGTCACCATGGGTTGATAATGCCTCAAGTTATGATTGATAGCGTACGCCCTCGATCAATATGAAAGGAAGAAAACATTTTTTTCAGAGCTCTGTAGTGCGCGCCGGTACCAAAAAAGGTCTCAGTTTTGCCCGAAAGGCGAGGCATCGATTGCAATAGCAAATTAGTGGACAGCTATATAAAGTAAGGATAGTAGTTTAATCGGCCGCATAAACTTGTAAACATAGGCATAATAACTAAATTAAGAAGCATGGTGTCACGCGCGCAGAAGCAAACATGAACGCATCTCACTCGATAACCGCGGAAAATCGCTGTCAAAACGCTAGAGTGAGTGAGCGCGCGAGCAGCAGCGAGCGAATAGGTGAATCGAGGTGAATAAGTGAAACCGGTAAAACGAGCAATCGCGGGGAATTGTGGGGCGCGCCGTCTGCTGGCAGCTTCCGGTTCGACGGACGACGCGGCGGCATCGGTGTCATGTCCGGCGCACGTGTTTTTCTACGCGGTTTCAACTGTCAGTCGTGCGAAGCTTTCCGTTCGCTTTGTCGACCAGCAATGTCGTACCCTTCATGCAGCTGATTTCTAGGTTTCAGTTAACTCTGGGCCCGACGATGGCAAGCCAAGGAAGGTAAGGATATGCTTTTATTCATAAACGAGTTTAGATTTTCGTTTCGGCAGCATTTTTTGTTTCTGACAGGTTTAGCTCTACGACATTTTCCGCTGCTTGGACGCACCGTCACTGACTGCTCTGCCTGCGCGTCAGTCAGACAGATGAAAAGTTATCTTTATCCGATAGTTTATCAAGCGTATCGAAGCATTACTTAGAAAATCGGTTGCTGAGGCGATGGCTACAGTGGTCTGGTAAATGCTGCTCTTTGATCATCGCTGCAACCGTTATCGTCGGTAAGGGCGCAGCTATAGCGTAATTAGAAAATGAAGTGCTGAAAATGTTTGAAAACTTCGCGCGCTGTCAAGGCCATTTCTCGGTCGAAACTCGTGGCTCATTTGAAGTGGTACGCAGTTAGAATTTTTCGCTTTTTTGTCAACAAGATGGGGTAATGGCCGTATCGCCGACATTATGCGACTGCGCATTATCTCTATGTGTGTTCAACGAACTAAGGTGGGCTAGTTGGTTACGAGTATTATGTAACTCGCTGTAGCCCGTTTAAACTTGCACCGTAAAGCCATGTTTCATAATACCTATATATGTGCATGCGAGTACTGAAATAGTTCTGGTTGCTTGAGTCAATGCTAGAGAAAGAAATATCTTCGGGAATCATTCCGTGTCGGCCCTTACACAACTCGTCGCCGCCTGATAAGTGGCACCGTACGTTGCAAGGCAGTCGTTACATGCGTTTACCTTCAACGCTTGAATTTGAGCAGCCAACGGCTGAACAGCCGACAGTAGCTTTGCTAGGCACTTTCTTGTTTTGCCTTTTCCCATTAAAGTTTACTCGGCCTGCAACCAGGTAGTCTTCGGGTGTAACAAAGCCGGACTACAAGCGCATCAATAGGTTTCAACGGCGAAGTGATGGCGGCGGCTCAGCTGCCTCGAACCGGAAACCACTAGCAGACGGCGCATCCCAGAATCACTCGCTCTTTTACGGGTCACCTATTGAGCTTCGTGCCGGCGCTCGCATCAACGTGATCTTAGCCGCGAAAACGTAGAGAGCGCGGACTGTGACCTCGCCACAGATGGCTTTCCAGCTACAGCCGTGCGGGGGCGGGCGCTTGCGGTGCAGAACGCCTCCCCCCTCTCCTTCCACCCTCCCCACCGGAGCCTTCCGGCCCGACGAAAGCGCGCGGCCCCAGTGAAGTGCGGCCCCTCCACCTCCGACCCTCCCTCCGGAGCGTTGTGCGCGACTGGAAGCCTGCGCGCTTCCTTCCCGCTTCCCACCCTTGCGAGCAGCGATTGCCTTCTCACCGTCGCATGCTTTCACTCGCACATACAGCGTACGGCGCGCTTCGACGATTTCATCGCCCGTGGACTTCATACGGAACCTCATGGCGACGACGACGGCAGAAATGCGCCTGGAGTGTCTATATAATTGCTATCGCAATAAAACGAGAGCCTCTATTAACGCGTAGAAGCGTTAATGAGGAGGAGCCTCCATTAACGCGTAGAAGCGTAGAAGGAGGAGGCTCACCTTCAACCGGTGAGCCTCGTCCGTGACTTTATGACTTTATTGGGACGCCGGAGCGCTGTTTCGCCTCACGAAAAATTCTTGCACCGTGCTGTACTGGCTAAACACACAATCCGAGCACAAAAATTCTGAATACCGTTAAACGTTAGGGGGAGAGCTACAAGCTGCATCTTAAAATATGACGTTTGAAATCACACATAGCGAGTAACTATATCTTGAAACCAAATTCGGTGTTCCCCTCATATTGCTCACGAACCACATGCCTTATGCGGAGGTTGTATGTTCGGCGCCCACCGGCGGCAAGTTATCTTTTCGTCCACTTTCATTTCGTTTTTTTTCTTTCATTATTGTCAACATTTCAATTTCAACCACACCTGATTTCCCCCATGGCTTCCTGGGCTTCGTTGGTTTGTTGGCTTCATATGGCCATCATTAACAAAATCGCAGCCCTCGATTTCCTTTCTTCGCTCATATATATATATATATATATATATATATATATATATATATGCGCTCTTTTAAGCACTCCCATTCCCTCTCTACCTCTACCACGTGACCGGCTTCCCTTATTTCCCACACATACGTACACTTTTTCCCACTTTGGCATTCCTAATGCTAACGCATTACAAAAGCACGAAGAAGCTGATACCTAAATATGTACAGCTGCAGCGGTGAAAGGTTAGCACAAATGACCGATCACCCGATCAGATAAATTACGGCACGCGATGATGTCGTTTCCTAGCACACCGAAAACGAGAGTACCAGGTACCCCCTCTTTGAACCACGAATAATGTGGCATCTCAGATACCAGTGCGCACGGGAACAAGAGGGTCGTGTACCACAATTCCCTGCTCCGGTCATCGGCCACTTGTGCTAATCATTTTCAACTGCGGCTGTACATACACCACTAGCCCGATGCCACATTCTTGTTCAAAAAATTGGAGGACGCTTAAGCTTCGCCTTTAAGAGTGGAACGCGGTAGCGTTATCGGGCACCGTCAGCATCGCATTTTTCTTTATGAGTAGGCTTCACTGCAACGCACAAAGTGGGAAAGCCAGCTTATAAAAACCAAGCTTACACTGATCCCCTAAAGTCGGCTTCACTTTTAAACACAAATGTATTGCTGGGAAGACATTTTTCCTAGGTGCAATATAAGCCATCTTATATCAAAATGTGAAGGCCCTAGGACCTTATTTACTATTTTATTAATTGTTTGCTGTTGCCCCGAGGCGTACGCGTGTCCAAAACGCATTAAGGCCGTTTCACATGGTGCGATTTTGCACTGCGATTATCGCACCGGAACTGCGATTTCCGTCGCATGCGACGAAAATCGCAGTCGCAGGGCCGTTTCTGCGATTTTCGGCTGCGACCAACCGGTTGGTCGCAGCGTCGCAACGTCGCAGCAATCGCTGCGATTTTTTCCGTCGAAATTGCGCCGAGAGGTATTTCGCAGTCTGCTTTGGAAAATGGCGGCGGTCGCTCAACGCAACGTTTATAGATACTTTTTTGTCTATAAATATTGGATCAACGTGCCTCGAACAGTGCAACTAATTGAGTGGAGCCTTGGATTACGCAATCGGTACGTAACATCAGCACCGACACGCGAACAGTGCAGATAAAAAACTCGTAGGTCAGATTCGGTTCTGTGATTTCTACGAGTTTGTTGACACGCTACGTTGCTAATCTGGCGACGCTGTTTTTTAGGTGGCTTCGGGTGCTGATAGTACGTACTTTTGCGTGATTCTCCGTTATTCACACGCGCTGCGAGTGTGTAAATACTACGAGGTGTCCCTCACGGGAAGGCATGGCCTTCGGATGTCGTCCCAATTTTCTGGTTCTGGAGACAACTCGCGATATACGAAAACGCTACAGTTTTATCGCCGTATGCTTTTACGGACGGAACAATTTAAAGAATATGCAACTACGGACAAATGCTGTGGTCAATAGGTCACGCTATACGCGCGACCATTTAGTTGCAGTCGGTTGGTTAGGGCTTTCATGCGCATTTCCCCCATGAATTATCTCATTTCAAGGTTCTGTTACTTCCGCTGCGAGACGCAAAGCGAACGTGCAAACTGGATATCGTAATGAATGTTCTACAATAGCATATTTCACGCTTTAACTGGGAATAAGCAGTATTGCCAATTTATTTTCGAAGCAATACTTAAACAGTTTTTTTTTCTCATTTTTCTGATGCATCATTTTTCTACTGAATAAAAAAACCAATAAGCCTTCAGTGTGTTGCAGACTTTGTATCCTTACTGCATCTGTATTAACCCTCACATTAAAAGGTAATTGCACATTTCGCTTACTTCAGTGCATCGAATTACTTTTGTTTATACTCTAAGAAACTACATAGCCATAAACATCCTTGCCTTTTCTTGCTTCTCTGTCTCTACT